>NC_092208.1:88487628-88514737 GCF_043381705.1 Parasteatoda tepidariorum
AAAGCCAATGAAGAATTAATAGTATCAGTCCTATAGAAATGCGTATGTCCCACGCATTCATCTACTATGTATGTTTGCATGCATGTGCCTAGGTGCATATTCTCTTTTAAAACTCTTAACTTTCGAACAAATAAGAAGTTATCTAAATTTAACGAATAGTTCCTATAAAAGCGAATTTTGAATAGCTGATTTATTTTAAATTCAATTTCTCAGGTTGAAAATTAATCAGAATGGTCCGTTTGTTTGGGTGCACTGTACATACATACGTATATGTCAAATGCTTACATACGTGCATTGAGCTGCATATTAGAAAATTGTATTTACAAACGTACATTCTACACAAATTATATATGTATGCGTACAAATACTTACAAGCTATATTTTTATATTGTATGCAATGGTAATCACTTGTAATCGTATACTTTCATTGTATGTAATCACGATTACTTGTATACAAGATAACATGAAGTGAAGATTGCATGTGAACATTTAATTTAATTACTTGTAATCAGAATTACCTGCAAGTTTTTGACAAGATTAGAAGTGATCATGATTACTTGTAATCACAATCACAATTGTAATCAAAATTACAAGTACTTGATTACTGTAATCGATAAGTGTAATCACGATAATAGTTGTTATTAAATTATAGTGATCTGGTCACCATCAATTTCCATTGCAACTATAAAATCATGATTACGATTACATGGTTTCTGGTTCTGGATTACTGTAATTGATTGTAATCACAATTACAGCCGCAATCAAAATCATGATTACAAGTAATTACTACAATCGATGACATTTTTGATCAACTCCGATCTGTAGGCATTTTATCATAACTAATAAAATGTATTAAATATAGACGCTATTTTAGAGTTTTACTCACTTTTACTCAGAGATCCTAAAAAATTTCACGATTAAAACTTTGGAGAAAAAAAGATAGTTTCTTTAAAAAAATGAAGAAGACTTTCGAGTAAGAACCTTCGATTAGTCATTTTCTAACAAAATGAAGGAAGTTCACTAGAATTATTTCCCTCGGAAATCGGTGCTTAAAGTCATTCCAGACATTATCCGGGACTTTGAGATAACCAAACTTTCGATGGAATATCTCCTGAAAAGATTAGTCTCGACTTCATTAAAATTTTCCTTTAATGATCTGAGAATTCCCGATAAAGTGCGAAGATAAATGGAAGATCTCATCAGTTTTGGACTAAGTTCAAAATGCATTTTAAATCCTTCCACTGCGAAGTGGTACACAGTGCGTAAAATAAATAAATAAAATGAACTGACCACACTAATTAACGTTTGAACTAATAATCGGATCTTCACGTTCTAGGACTCAATCTTATTGGTTTGAAGGAGTGACCTCAAATAGGATAAGTATGTGATGCAGTCGATATTTTAAATTACAAAATCCGATACAGAAACATATTTTCCCTGAATAAACGTACCATTTTTCGATGGATTTGGATTTCTGACTCCCATAATATAGGGCGTAGCCATAATCTGAGAATTCCCGATAGTTTGATCAGGAGAGCGTTCCAAAGTTTGAAGTCTTTGATGTTAATTTAACTTTTTGTGTATTTTCCTTACATTTCAAAAATTTTTTTTGACCATCATTAAATAAAATAATAAGGGGAAATAAATATTTACTAAAAGTTAGATTTTGCATGGAATTATCTTTGGATTAACGAATTTTATAATTGAGTGCAAAGATGTTTGAATTCGGTTAAAAAGTGCTCGAGATTAGCGAAATATGCAAGATGTAAAATTAATATTAAGGTGTCAAAACTTTGGAGCGCTCTTCGGAACAAACTATTGTGACCCTATTTTCCAGATTGCGGCTATTCCTTTATATTTTGAGGGTCAGAAATCCGTTTCCGCCGAAAAAAAAGGTAATTCTCTTTTCAAATTTCTTTGATTTCTTTTGTTGTCAGTTGACTCTTCTAACATAGTATGTTAGTAAAAGTATCGTAACATAATTATTCTGGGAAATATAGCATTTTGAAAGATATTCAAAAATTTCGAGTATTTTTTACATAGTGCATAATGTATTCCTCTACAAGTGTAGAGTTGCAGATAGATAACAAAATAAACGCACACCAAAAATTGTTTTGCATTATTTTATCTGTCTACTCCATGCTGGAGGTTACTAGTATAGGTAGGTCAATAAAAAAAAGAGTTTTTTCTTAAGAAGATATGAGTATTTTATTGAAGTATGGACCCTACTTTAATGTGAGTAGGATACTTTTATAATACATATAATAAATAACGTAATAAATAACATAATATAGATATAGTAAATTTAAATGTGCTTTAAGTTAAAAATTATGTCTCAATAAAATTTTTTCCGCTAAATATTGATTTATTATACCAATTTTACCATTTTATACTGTAAAAATATTATTGTCGGTACTATTTCAATAGATAATAGATTCTCCGTAATATTTTCAATCATGTTTCGCTTATTGTGTCAATAAAAAAGCTTCGAAAGTGAGACTATTATGAAAATGGACATGAAACTCGTGTTTAAGTAAACATAGACACTATGAAAATAGACATAGTGCTTATGAAGTGAGTGCTTATGCAAATAGAAATAGCCTAAAGTGCATGCTTATGAAAATAGACTTAGTTTAAAACACGTGCTTATGAAAATAAAAATAGCTTAAAATTAATGCTTATGAAAAAAGACAATTTAAAATTCGTGCTCATGAAAATAGACATGGCTTGAAACGACTATTTTAAAAGTCGGACACAGCGAAAAAATGTGCGTTTAAGTAAATGAACGCAACTTTAAATGCATGTTTAAAAAATGACCACAGTGAAACTGCTTGTTTAAGAAAATGGATGCTGCACAAAATGCGACTTTTTAGCTTTTATTTAGCACCAAAACAAATTAATTAGAAATATTGTTTACTTTCATTAAACATTATGGAACGTGAGCCTAAATATGTAAAAATTGATGATTAATTAAATGAAAAATAAAGAAAGCCAATGAAGAATTAAATTAGCAAAATATTTTTCTTGATTTTTTAATATATTATAATAAAAAAATTAATAACAAATCATTAGTTTTTTTTTACTTTAAATTTATTTGTTAAATCTTTTTGACTTCAAATTTTTAAACTTTTAATTTTAAAATTAGCTAAATCTAATATCTTTAACTTTATTCTTATTTTTGAGACTTCTGTCGAACTATATTAGTTCCAATTTTTTTGTTAACTGAAAAGTTTGGAATCCCATTATTTAAATTTTATTTCCTTGCTTTTTTAGCCGTGTATCCAGAATAGTTAATGCGAATCAAAAGCTTTCAGTACGCAAATTTAAACTCGTTTATTCACGAAAAAATACTTCTTTGTTGATGTTATTTATCATTTAATAATTTAACAATTGTTGAAATGATTTAAAAGTAAAAGGTGTAGGAATTTTTACCCCATAATAAACACAAATTTGGAACGAATTCGATTTAATAGTTCCTAAGTAGTAAAAGCTAAAAGAAGTTGCAGTTAAAAATGTTCGATTCATAAGAACTATTTAAATGATCTATTTCTATTCTCGTCATTTAAAAATTCTTAGTTTTAATTACATAATTTACTAATTTTTAAAATTTTTTAATTATCATTTTAATTTTTCAATCTATCGTAAAATATAATGTCACAAGTATTATAGGTTACGATAATTATGGAATAAAATATCACATGATAATTATTGAATATCATAATATCATGAGGACAGATAAATTTCATTTGTAGAACAGAAATATCGATCAAATTAAATTAAAACTTTTTACAGCTTGCAAATAAACTGAAAACAGTTAATGAGTTTTCTAAGTTGAGAACAAATTTCTTATCTCCAAAATCAATATCGGAATCGTAAACAAGTGTATAAAATGCACCGTAAATTTTCTAGTTTGTGAAAAATAAGAGTGATCATGAATCTTGTTAAAGTCAGAATGCATCGTTGAATATAACCTAATCATTAGTTTTTATTCATTAGATGATTCTATGGCTTTTTAATCTGTATTGATTTTAGTGATATATTCATTATTTGTTTTAAATGTAATTTTTCTGCGAAGCACTATACATATTTTATTTTATCTCTGTTTTTTTAGCAGTTGTTTTTATGAATTTATGAGCATGATGTAAGTTTTTGTCTGAAGTTTCTTTTTTTTTATGTGTATGTTATAATTAGTTGTCATTTATTAGAAAAACTGCTTTGAAAATGCTGTAAAACAATCATTATGCAAATGAGTCAGTTTGTTTTCAATATAAAACATCTTTATACGCTCGTTTTTTGCAACCGAAAGGAATTCAATAAAATTCTTTGAGTTTTTTTCACAACATCAAATTTTTCTCCAAGCAGTGAAAAATTCTACAAAATATTTAAAAGAATTTCCTTCAGGTGTAAATTTTCATAAATCTATACAACAGATAAAAGTACAAATAATTATATATGTTCTGAAATTACTTTTATTATTTTAATTATTATTTCACATATTTAAATTATTAATTATTATATTAATTATTATTATTTATTATTTTAAATATTATTTCTTACATTAATTGTTTTTATTTTTTTCATTATTTTAAATTTTCAATTTTTAAACAAAATTATTGTTATGAGTATGAACCCAAACAGAGAGAATATAATTTTAACAAAACATACACCCATAAGCCACGGCTCTTAGGATTTATCTTTGGACCTTAATAGAAATAGAAACATGCAAATCAGCTGTTAACTACACTGATAGAAATTTGGAATGGTATTAAACCAAAAATTCATACTTGTTGCCATCTTTGATACGAGGATCATGGGTTTGAGTCCCCTTGTCGTCAGGCTAATCGTGGGAGGTTTTCTTGGTTTTTCTCTCCACGTAAAGCAAATGTGCATTAGTTCCATCGAAAAGTCCTCCACGGGGGCAAATTTCTCCCAATACTAGATCTAGGAGTTCCCTTGTCTTTTGGAATAAATTCAAAATTACAAAGATGCGGAGTCGAACATTGCTGATCGTAAACTGAAAAATGGGTCGCCTGTTCAACGACGGTTATAAAATATGAAATAAAATATAGTACTGCACACAAATAATAATTTAATATTTAAATTTGAAAATTTATAAATAAGGACTGTTTTAAAAACTTTAAATATTAAATTATTTTCTATTTTATCGCAGTGTCGGTTATGAAACGCGAGTGACAAATAAATAAATTTAATGATTTGCATATATCTTTTTTCATTTCTTTTTTTTCCCAATTTAAGAAGGGGATAAAAATCGTTTACTTTATTCTCTCTTTTCAGTCGAGTCAGTTTTTAAATTGTTTCAGTCAATACTTTGTTACGCATGAATTTTATTATTGATGCATCATCTGCAGCTTGCCAATTTTTCTTTCCTAAGGCGAAAGAACTTCCAAAAGAAATAATAATAATTTTAGACTGGTTTGAATTTTATCAATTCAATATACTGTAAAATATTGCTTTCTCTTTCTTATTGTATTTTAAACGAACCCTATTTATTTGAATTTTTTTTTCAACTCAATTGTATATCAGTAACAATTGTAATAGAACGGTTTTACTTTAAAACATAAAATCTTGCGATTTTCTGCAGAGAGTTCTATAAAGAACGTATTAAATGTATATATCAGGGACTAATATAGGGGGACTAATATAGGGGGACTAATATATATTTTTAAAATTTATGTCAGCACGAATACTGGTTTTAATGACCAATGATAAATATCACGAATATTGTAGTATCGCGATGTATTCTCAAAAAATATCAATATTTAACGATACATCGCGATGTATCCTTTTTTTAAAAACTTATATAAATTATACGTAGGTGTATTTTTTCATTAGGGAGATTTCGCAAATTTACGTTAGCTCCCGTACGCTGCAGTACGTAAGATTTCAAGTAATTGCGCATGCGCACTTTAGTGCGCATGCGTCAATTCTGGTTAAATGCGCATGGGCCGTTGAAAAAATATCGAACTTCCTTAAGTAAAAATAAGAGATTTCGAAAAAATCCGAAAGTTAGAAACGCTAATGTAGTGGAGTATCGTTTTAACTTTGACTGAAAAACCACTACAAACATGGACATAGATGATCTCTTTGTTCAACTAATTGTCGTAATATCACACGATTCATTTCTAAATTTCATCACTATATTTATTAATATGCTTAAAGTTCGAAGATAGGTTTAAACCAAGGGCACCGGCAGAATAATATTAAAGGGGGTGCAACCCTCTAACAAACTACCGCCCGACCCCAATTATTATTATTATTTTAATATTCTGTTATTACATTTTGTTTTGTTATTACATATACTTTCATCTGTTAATTTTTTCACGATACATTTCTTCATTGTTTACAAGATATTTAAAACAAAGTACAAATTTTTTGTACTTGCAAATTTTGCCACGAGAAACTGTATTGATGGCATAGCTACTGGCTTTGAAACACAAATAACTACAAGCAGTAGTTTCGTATACTAACGTGTTTGTGCAAGCTTAACATTGGTATTTATTGTGTTGATGAATTTTTACAGTTGTGAGAAGTCAGTTTGTGTTATACACCTTTGTTAAACTAAATAACTTATAGACAATATAATATTATTCATATTTTATTAAATGAAATTTAAAAATATTGCTTAGATATCTGCCAAGTTTGTGCATGCTCAGTGTGCATAAGAAAAGAATCAAAGATGATTCAGAATTCATTGAAAAAGTTATAAACAGATTTGGACAGCAAACAAGACGATTGCAATTCTTGTTCGATTAAACAATTTTTTAATTGTTATGTATCAACAAACACTTATTTGTTTTTGAGTAAAAGTATTTTCAATAAAAAAATTTTATAACAAAATTGATTTTCTGTATCTCCTTAATTGTTAAAAAAAAAAAAAAGCCAGGGGGTGCAAGTGCACCCTCTTGGACCCCGCTGCCGGCACCCTTGGTTTAAACTGAAAACAGCATTTAACAGCTATAAACAGCGTGCTTGTAGCTTTGTCTTTGCAGCGTTAATTACGCCAACATAACGTAAAGATGCGTATAGCATCTAAAGTAAAAGTAAAACTAAAGTAAAGTAAAAATCTTACGTATGAGATCGTACGGAAAATATAAAGAGCGACATCTCCCTATCATCAAAATAAAGTTGAATAATACACTACAATAACATCGTTTAAAACAGTTATTGTCGGTATTATATTCGTGATATTATCTTTTTCATGCATTATCATGAATGATCACAATCTATCTATATTATATAAAACGCTAATACGTATGTATCAATAAAACCGATTATATTTCTTTTCTCGCGTTGGCAGCAGTTTTCAAGCACGTAGTGAGCATCATATGGCTAATCTATACTATATAAAACGCTAATACGTTTTAATTGATAGGCTTCGGCTCGCAGGAGCACGTAGTGAGCATCATATGTCTAATCGGGTGAATTCTCACCGAATTATCAAAAACATTCTCACAAAATTATCTTCATCGAAGGCGATGCTTTACATCCGGCGTTCAGTACTATTTCATATTGTTTTACAACACATGGTTTTAGCCCTCTGGTGGGAAAGACTTTAAAACAAAACTTACAACAGTTACTTTTCTCAACAACTGAAATTTAGAATAGTGTGATTAAGAAAAATATGTGAACTGTTTGCAATTTCAAATTAATATTGAAATGCACAGGTTTAGAATTTTCTACAGTGAAAAGTTTTCGGAACTTCAGTGTTCAAAAAAGTATACAAAAGCTAGACGTTAAGAACGTATCCAGTGAGCGAGCAAAGCGAGCATCGGATTGCGAAGCAATCCGAAATGAACTGCGAAAGCAGTTCCGGGGGTTGGCGAGCGCCAGCGAGCAGGGGCGAAGCCTCCTAGCATTATTGTAATTGTTATTTTTATCATTAATGATTGTAATTTTATCGTATTTGATAAGTGCCAGAAATCGTTAATTATCGCAATAGTGAAATGTAGTGTTTGATACACCTATGTGTATTATCGGTTCATGATTCCTGTGTAACCGATAAGTACTATTAAATCAAAACAGTATCCACGTTGCAAGCGGTAAATGAATAAAAAGCGAGGAAGAAACATAAACGTTATCTGACTGATAATATTAAAAAACCTGTTTGATAATTGCATTAAATATATAGGAGTTCAAATGCATAGATATATTTATAATTCAACATCAGGAAATCAAACTGGTTTTATACAGTTTTCCTGACCAGTGATTTGGCTGATTCGATTCTTTTTCTCGCTTAAATATAAAGTCGCAACCCTTAATGGGCATACTTTTTTGATTGACTGAGAGGGATTCTAGAAATATATACAATTTCTATGATTACTGTACAAATCTGGCGAATTACTATGGAATAAGTCTAGATTTGAAACACCCAAACCTGTTTGATTGCCCAAAAATCTGAAAGATTATGATGGTTTTAGTCAAATCCAGCAAATTTTGTTGTTTTTAATCCCTATTTCCTTAATTGTAGACCTGGGGGGAGGAGAACGATTTATGTCCATCTTCCACTAAAATGACTATTATATAGTCATTTGTTGCATTTTGAGAATTGCAAAGTTTTGACAAATCAACAAGTTTTGACAAAATTGGTTCTCCCGAAAGTTATTCCACATGGCGTTTTATATATATTACTATATAATATATATAGTACTATATAGTAGGCGTTATATATATAGTACTTAGTTATAGGGTGTTGGGCCTATATCAAATAGCTCGTGAGCTCAATTCCCACCGGACCGTGTTGTAAATGGTGACTGGTGCTCGTTAAATCTGTCGAGTCACAAAGTTCTCCACGTTCTCATAACATGGAGACAAGTTCTCCTTGTCCCCTCAGGTCAAAATTGCTATCTGTGGATGAATGTATGAATATATGTGTGAATGCGGCCGCTTTATAAACGGGCTGTGACGTGTGTCTGGCTGAAGTCGTATTCTTGACCCTATAGAGCAGTGATTATCAAACTTATTTCTTTTACCGCCCCCTTTGAAAATCAATTATTTTTCAGCGCCCCCCCCATTTTTTATGCACCCCTAAAACTTAAAAACCACAATTTCATTACTTTAATTAATTTAGTTATACATATTAGTCGGTTCTGATGTTTAAACTTACATTCTAAACTAGAAATTTTTACCAGTGAGAGCAAATAAAACCCAACTTTATAATATTAATAATATATTCTAATCAAATTAAAAGAAACAATATAAATATGTATTCAGTTTTCGTTTTTATACTAATCTAATGAGCTGGATGAATTTGATGATATTTAATAAGTTTGTTGATATCAGGTTCGATTTTACCCAAAGACAGTCGTAAGTCGCCGCGTTTGGTTTGTAGCGTTTTCACAGCGCTAAATCCACGTTCACACAAATATGACGATGGGAATGCTATCAAAAATCGTTCAACGATAGACCACAATCCAGGGTACAACTGCGGAATTGACTTTTGTAGCCAAAATTGTTGGTAGCCATTTTTGTATTTGATTTTTATTTCCTCGTTCGTTGTCAGTTCTATAAGTTCTTCTTCCAACTGGGGTGATATTGCTATGTTGACATTTGAAAAAGGATCTAACACCCAGTCTGGTATTTCCAATTTCAAAATGTCCTGGAATCTTTCAATGAAATCACTGTGAAGATTTTCCAAATGTTGGCAGTAGACGAGCAAGTCGTCGTTGTTGCAGGATACTGATAAATTGGGAAAATTATGGAACTCACGTCTGCCGATATTCTTTTTGTGTAAGAGCAGCTTGGCTACGAAAGCAGCGACGACATTTTTTGTTTTTATTAAGTTCAAGTCATCGCCTTGAAGTTGGAGATTCATATCATTAAGCAATGTATAAAGGTCTGTCAGGTATGCGATATCATTCTTTGATGTGATGAGGTTTTCGCGCAATTCTGTGTCTTTGTTTTCCAAGAACTCTATGACAGAGTCAAACAGATTGTAAAAACGAGTCAGACAATTTCCTTTTGATAGCCAACGCACTTCTGTGTGAAAGATCAATCTGTTGAAATCTTCATCATTATCAACACAAAGCTGATTAAATAATCTGTCATTTAAAGAGTTATTTAGGATTTTACTGACTGCTCTGATGACATGTTACAATGATTGAAATAGTCGTTCACTTAAATTTCTAGCAACTAATTGCTGTCGATGTATAACGCAATGTATAGCAAGCACATCAGGAATTTTCTTTTTTAAGTACGATATGAAGCCTTTTTGACACCCGTCATAGCTGGAGCACCATCTGTAGCAGCTGATATAATATTCTTAAACGGAATTCCTATTTCATCACAAAATAAGATGTAAGATAAGATTCTCATCATAATAAGATATAATATATCATCATAATAATATAAGATTCTCATCACAAGATAATTCAAATTTTATATTTCGACTAGTAAATAATACTACTAACAATAATAACTTATTTAACTACGGAAAATAAATTAATATCATTTCGTATTATAGATAAATATGGGTAATTTCTCATAGAATATAAGTTTATAATTTAGAACTGGTTCAAATGAAAACCGCCGCCTAAGCCAGCGTTTTTATTATTTGTCATATTTAAAATATATAGAAATAGTAAACTATGTTTACAATAAGTGAACTGTTTAGGCTTACTTATACTATTTGACACTGGACGGTAATGGGATAATTATATAAAAAAATTTCTAACACAATTTTTTGAAATCTTAATTATATACGTATTTCCATTTTATATAAAAATGATGATTCTTACATCAGTAATTTCTAATAAAATGCTAGGAAAATGCTGTAAACTGCCCTTATGTTAAAAACAAGAAAAAAAGTAAAGAAAACTTCAATTTATGTTAGTTTACATATGTATAATATTTCAAAACTCTGCATGTTAGTTTTTTTCCTAATGTTTAAAATAATGCTCTAATTTTTTAACTATCATCGATCATGTCCCTTTATCTATCCGCAGAAACTTCTTACAACTTGATTGCGTACGGTGTGCGGGCTATCCTACGAAATCTATGTTAAGTATTTTAAGTTTTTATAACATCATACAGAGTAGAAATATAAACTAATTATTCGTTATTGTGTAGTAGGTGTGTTTTAATTTTAGTGAAATTTAAAATACTATGTAAAGTAAATGAAATTGCAAATTATACATCGCCCCCCTAACCCACATCAACGCCCCCCATTTTTTCTGGGCCCCTTAACGCCCCCCTCTAGGTTTCAAACGCCCCCAAGGGGGCGTTATCGCCCACTTTGAGAAACACTGCTATAGAGTGCCAATAAAAAACAAGAAACGCGAACAACAACTCCAATTAAAACAGGAAACCTCTGATTTAAATTCGCTTGGTTTTCCTAATAAGATTTGCTGATATTGGCCACTAGCACTAGAAACAACAAAACCTTTAGTCAGTGATACAACACCTCGTACAGGATGTGTTGATTGTTTAGAGCAGGGGTCGCCAAACTTTTTTGATTATCGACCCCTACATAATTTTTCGAAATCTCCATCGACCCCCACAAAAGTAATTTTCTGTTAATTAAAATAAAACTCTATTAGATACTGTGTTTGTACATTTATTTTATGATTTTAAACATTTATTAAAGTAATAGTACATTATGTAGCAATAGTTTTATGAAAAATATATTAATATTGAAATTTAATACCTTATTATTAAATAATAAGTAATTATGCATAAGTAGATATAATAAGTAAAGTAACTAAAGATTTACTGCTTCTTGATCAATAGGTTGGGTGGGCTTGGTGCTTTTTTGCAAGCTTCGCTATATTAGGTTCAAAATTGGTAAATTTTAATTTTCGTCAAAATTGGTTAATTTTGTAATTTTCGTAAAAAAATACAAAGTGTTCTATAGTTTTGTCGCGGGCTGTACTAATTCATATCATTAATGCTTACCTTCTTTTTTGTGCATTGATAACTAAAATTGATATCTAAACCAAACGAATGGTTTTATCGAAACAATAACTAATTATCCAAAACCATAAAAGTTTTAATAATGACACTGCAAATATTCAACACAGTTTGCAAAGATGGTTGAAACTGCGTATGATATTTGCATTTGTAACGTCAATGCTCGTCACACGTGACATTTGGACAAGCGCATATATGCATATGCGCTTGTCCAAATAAACTGCGCTGAGTTCGTGCCACTGCGCGGTGGTACGTACATACTTGTTTCACCCCAATAAATATACGTTTATTAATTTATGTTTTATAAAGAAACTGATATTGAGTCAATTATAAAAAAAATTCACAAATTTTACATACTTAATTAGGTATGTGTGATTTGCGTATTGAGAACTGTTTCTTTTTTCGACCCACAATTGACCCTTCCGATTCGGATCGACCCCCATTCACCCCCCTGTCTCAGATCGACCCCTGCTTTTGTTAAATAGACCCTTGGGGGTCTATATAGACCACTTTGGCGACCTCTGGTTTAGAGGCTAACCTTAAAGATTTTAACCTGACGAATAAATTGCTTCCTTGTCAGACATATTCTTTTCGATGAAAGTAAAAGTAAATTTTTATGTTACAACATACTCATCTTGAATGTACGAGCATAAATAAACGCATACATTGTACGTGGGATAGATAGAATAAATACTTTGTATCAATACATATTATATGTACGTAGGTATTATATGTGTTGGTAAGTAGGTAAGCTGGAAGTATATGGGTGCATAGATCGGGGGCTGTAAATACATACATGATTATTACATAATATATGCATATACATATAATATATACATGTATACATAATATATGTTTAGACAGATAATAATTGTTATCATAAATTATGCGTACATATATACGTAGACTGAATGTAGTACAATGTGCGTGTGTACTATACCCTTTTTTCGATGGATTCGGATATTTGAATCCCAAAATATAGGGGTAGCCGCAATCTGGGAAATATGGTCCCCGTAAAATGTTCATGACTTTTATTCAAAATTGGATGATTTTTGAGTTACCGAATTTTTAAGACACAATTTCTCCAATTCAGTCTTGTTTTTGTTATTGACTTAGTATCAGCCCTGGTGTTCTCTCACTGACTCGTATGATTTGACAAAACACAAAGAAATGAGATAATGACATGGCTGGGCATATGGAACAGTTTCTCTAACGAATCTGATATCGAGGAATATCAATTAGATTTTAAACAGAAGCGATAAGTAACAGGTCCACTAAAAGACATTTAAGATGACAGACATTCTGCTCTTGCGTAAGCAATTGAGCTACCCCCCCATATTGTGGCCACCCCACAAATTCTGAGGGTCAAGAATCCAAATTTGGTCCTCTTGATCAAACTATGGGGATCCTATTTCACAGATTGCTGCTATATTTTGGGGGTCAGAAATCCTAATCCATCGAAAAAAATGAATGTTTATTCAGAGAATAATACATTATTGTGTCCTATTTCGTTACTTTAAATACCGTCTGCATTTATTAATTATCATATTTACCTAGTACGTAATCATAAGTCGTAGTACGTGAAAATTCCAAACGTGACCATACTTAAAGGATTTTGAAATTACAAGAAGACCGTCTGAACAAAACAAGATCAAAAACCGTCTACATTAATTAATTATCTTATTTACCTAGTACGTTATTATAAGTTCTAGTACGTGAAAAATCCAAACGTGACCGTACTTGAAGGATTTTGAAATTTCAAGAAGATCGTCTGAACAAAACAAGATTAAAAACCGTCTACATTAATTAATTATCTTATTTACCTAGTACGTTATTATAAGTTCTAGTACGTGAAAATTCCAAACGTGACCGTACTTAAAGGAATTTGAAATTAAAACAAGACCGTTTAAGACCGTCTAAACGAGACAAGATAAAAAATCAGACTACATTAATTAATTATCAAATTTACCTTGTACGTTATTATAAGTTCTAGTACGTGAAAAATCCAAACGTGACAGTACATAAACGATTTTGAAATTAAAGCAAGATATAAAACAAATACTGAATGTTAGAAAACTGAATATGAAAAAAAAATGAAAACATAATTAACAATTATTTAATGTTCTTCAATAGCAATTCGAAATAACTCTTTTGTTTTCGTTACTTTAGAATAAGTAGAAAGTCTTTTCCATCTTTTTATTGAGTTCAAGCAAATATTTCCTTCTTATACATATTGGGATCATAGATTTTCATAGCATTCGCTTCAATTACGCGTTTTATTTTAGAGAATGAAGACAAAAATTATTGATTTTTACTTGAAACTCTAGAGCTGAATCTATCAACATTTGTAAAGGTTTATTATTTTAGTTGAATTTCAATAGAATTGTTAAAAAAATAAAAACAGTGATGCAAAAACACATTCGATATGTTTTTTTCTTATATTTGACTTGTTTCTCATTGTTTGTTGTTGCTTTTCTGTTGAAATATTGCTTCATTCTATTTGACTGAAATGAAATAAAAAGAAGATTTAAAAATAACACTGTGTCACATTCAGAAACAGCGAGAAAAGTTGATTTATTACAAATAACACAATTTATGATGCGTCGATTTATCTAAAGAGATAATTAGATGTTTTGATTTCTACAAATACAACTGTTTTAGAGGAAAAATCGCCTACAAAAGTAAATAAAGAAAACAACGTTCAATTTTTTAAAAACACGCTAGTTTTATATTTTATACATATTTTTTTTAATTTTATTTTTTATTTTTATAGCAGTCGTTGAACAGCCGACCCAATTTTGGGTTTACTACTACTAATTTTCAACTCCGAAGCCTTGTAATTTTGAACCCAATGTAGAACACAAGGGAACTCCTAAATCAAGTATTGGGAGAAATTTGCCCTCGTGGAGGACTTTTTGATGGAACTAATGCACATTTGCGTTACATAGAGAGGAAAACCACGAAAACCTCCAGAACTGGGATATTGTTAATAAGGTAAGAAGTGTTTTATAACAATTCTTTTTTCAAATGACAATTCTCACGTCTTGAAAAGATAGGTCTTGAAATGACGATTCTTCTTTTAAGCACAAACAATAAATCAGGTAACAAATACACGTATACAAGAAATACTACGCAAGAAAGTCTCAAAACATAATAATCACGTGGTGAGCCAAATGGTTTCAAAATGCACCAAAAAGAGTAAGCCGGAAGTATAGGCAGTCGAGAGCTTGCAGTGCTCTCTAGCGTGGAAAACTACATCCTGCAAGCCAAACTTTTCGTTAAATACTGTTTATTGTTTTGCGATAAAATTTTCTTTGTCGCCAGTAATGCAAAATTTTGTTATTCAGAAGAATTTTCTTTTCTTTTGTTATTGAATGACATTATTAAAAACATATCTGCTTTTCAATATCTTCCGTATTTCTAACAACGTATCATCAGAATCTAAGAATCATCGAGTAAACGTTGCACTAAATTTTATAAATGGCTCTTCACTGCCGCCAGAAGTCAAGGAAAAGTCTTAAAATGTAATTTACTGTTCTTGCCTGGATCAATTTTTTTCAATATGCGGGATAATATAATTGAATTCATCCAGATATTCAAGATTGTTCTAAATTCCCATTAAAATAAAAACTTTTATCAGTTCCTAATATCACGAACGGAATATTTACTAACCCTTCGCACTTACGTCATTCGAAAGTGATAATGGAAATTCATCCTTACTGCCAGGAAACTCATCAGGCAGAATAGGAAATAAAGGATTAGCTTACAAATTATCAATCTATAGTGGAAGGGCTTCACTTCCACTAAGATCCGGTCGCCCAATCCGGAAGAGATTGAATCGAGCGCCATTAAAATAGTCTAAATGGCGGAATAACACGTTGGAGATTACATCAACTATAACTTAATAGTCTCCACTAAAACTCACGTTCACAATAAACTAGGTTAGCGAAGGTTATCCCGCTTTTGACATTATACATTATACAGAATAACGATGTTTCTTTTTTAAGGGGTTTGGTTAATCTAGTAGCAGAAAAAAAGTTTTTTTTTAAAAAAACGAAAAAAAAAAAAACACTGGAATAAATCTAAATTTTGAAAAAGGTTCTTTCTTCTGGGTTAAAGAAATTCTTTTATAGGATGTACCAGGGCTACTATTCCCGTTGCTGACTTCAAATCGATGGGTGCCAGATTGCCTGGGAAGTAAAGGTGGTCGGTGTACAATGCTGATCACATGACTAGCATCTTGATGTAAGAGATATATGAAAAAGCAACGAGGGTTTTATTTTCGTTATTAGCTTGAATACTGCCCTCCCTCCCAGTCTCAGATCGATGGCTACCAGATTGTCTGGAAGTAAAGGCCACATTCTGGTTGGTAAACTCTTCATCAACCAAGGCTTGGGTCGGGGTTCAATTCCCTGTGTTAAATACTGGGCATATGATGGGACAGCACGTTCTTTGTCAATGTATATTAGTAATGTGTTACAAGGGAAAGGAATGATTGGCAAAATTCACTTTTTAGATTAAAGTTTGGTAAATTAGTGCATTAGTAGTATACTTTTAAAGTTGTTCACCTCTTATACATACATTTTTTAAAGGCAGGCACTGAACTCTCGTTTATTTGCCTTAGGAGATGCCGAAGTGTAGCTCTGTAACATTAACTTTGAAATGAATTACACAAAATTAATTTTACAAACTGAATTAACAAAGTTGGTATATTTGCATATTAGTAATCTTTGGTATATTAGTAATATACCTTAAAGTTGTTCACGCAGTGGATCACGTTTTTTTTTTACCTTTTTTTTATGTTTATAAATATCATTGAGGTTGGACCGTTATGGTGTAGTAGTAACTCCCATGATTATCGTCACCCACGATGGATTGCAGCGGCGATTCATACAATGGCGTCTATTCAGCTTTTCATTGATGAATCCTTTTTTTTTTTTTTGAATCATCACCATTTTTTTAAGTTGCGACTCAAAAATATTTCTTCAGTTGACTAGTTTCTCTTCAATAACATAGGTTAATTGATAAGTTTATTTTTTTTTACATGTACAGCGTGCAAAATAAAAACATGAACACCTTAAATAACTTTTGATTAAATAATCGGATTTTCGCGAATTAGGACTCAATAATGATTTGGGGACCAAACGTTAAAAATGCTAAATAAGTACACGATGTTTTAAATTAGACGTAAAGCGTAAATTCTTTGAATAAACATAAATTTTCTTCAATGGAATGGTGTCTTGTTTCTAGAAATATGAGGGGGGGGGGGAGGAGTATCAACACTCTAGAAAATAGCATCACAATAGTTTCAAGTAGGGGAGCATCATTAGTGTTCTTATTGTTGATGTCACTTTTTTGTGTATTTTGCTATATCTCGAGAACTTAAGCAAACAGAAATTTTTTTCACACAGTTATATAATTGCTTTATCCATAAATGACTCCACGAAAAAGAAATTTTTTATTTTCTTTCTCGTGGAAAACAAATTTATTATTTTCCTTTCATTTTATTTAGCAATAGTGAAGGATTTTGAATTGTGAGGCATACAAGCTTTTACACCATTTTAAGGTATATAATTTTAAATGATAAAATTGAAAGAATAAATTTAATGAATGTTTAATTTATTCTTTCAATTCCTAAATTGAAAGAAACTGATCAAATAGCTTCTGAGATATTAAATTTCAAAAAGTCGTATGTTCAAAAATGTGATTCATCGAGATAATTAATTAATTCTGACTTAGTTTACCTGGAGCACTAACGAAAAAATGTTCACCATTTCTGTTATACAAGTAAAAAAGACTGGGATAACTCGATTGGTAGGGCGTTGAGCCCATGTTCAAGAGGTCATGGGTTCGATTTCAGTTGACCGAAGACTCCCCGTGTAGTAAATGGTGACAGGTGCATGTTAAATCTGTCAGGTCACAAAGTCCCCCATATTACCATAACAAATTATACCTCTTTGGATACTGAATCGGGGAAAGATCGTTCTCTGGTTCAGGTCAAAATTATTATCTGTGGTGGAATAAATAGAAGTATATACGTCCCATAAACAGGTTGTGAGATGTGTGTGGCTGAAGTCTAGGCCATAGATGGCGCCACTGAAAAATAAGAAATGCAGTCCCTGCTTAAATTTACTTGGTTTCACCAAGCAGGCATGCTGATATTGGAAAGTCGCATTAGAAACAACTACAAAAACATAAAGCAGATATTCTCCAAACGTACTTTACCTCTAAAAACCGCCTCATTCGAATCATTGGAGCAGGGATGGCGAACCAATGGCACGCGACACAATATTTTGGGCACTTCACCGATCACAATTGTTGTTACACTATGAATTGTTATTGCACAAGTGTTCTTACGCTATGAGGCATATGTAAAAATTAAATTAAAATTCACAGAAAGCAAACAAAATAATAAACAATTATTAATAAAAAAATTAAAAATTAATGCTAAAAAACATCTGCTTGGTCTGTTTAGGGATGGGGGAAAGTGAGATAAAAGAAGCAAATAAGAAAAAATGCTTATCNATTGGTCATCTAATCTGCAACAACAGAAGTCACACGGATGTTACTTTAAGTTGAATTACTTGTATAACTGAGACTAGGACTGGGCGATATAAGAAATTTTGTATCGTGATGCATCGTCAGTTTTGCATCACGATATAGCGACGCATCGCGATATAGTATTTTTGAAATTCATTTACTTGTAAGGTGCAGAAAGTCGAATTTCTATCAAAACTTCATACTCAGATTGATTTAAATCAATTTATGAATTTGATGTTTTGCTTAAGAAAGATATTAATGTTATATTTTCTAAAAATGATTGCGGAAATAACGAAAGATTTCTTAGTTTAAAAATAAATAATAAAAAAAATAAATAAAATTGTAATTTATCAATATATTTACCTAACAATATAAAAAGAAAATTTAAAAAATATGTTCGTTAAAAATTATTTGTATGCTTTAAAAAAAAAAAAAAAAAAAAAAAAAAAAAAAACACTTTTAAAACAACACTATTTTTTTATCATTATTATTTCACATTAAAAAAGTTAAATTGAATAATTATCGAATTCTGCACGAAAAAACAAACAAAGTAAGGTTTAAATACTTAAAATTAAAAACAAAAGAAATATGATATTCGATAATATATTTAACTGACAATATGGAAAGAAAATTAAAAAACACAATTACACTCTTTAATAAAACGAAGTGCTAAATGAATTTAAAAAAAAAGAAGTCGCAATCGCAAACATTATTAATTTTTTTGAATAAACAAAGTTGATTCACTTATGTCCAAATCCAAAAGACAAAAAATAAGTTTTGTTTTAATTTTATTTATAAAAATTAAACAACTAAAGATTTATAAATTTAAAATCAGCAATAAAAACCCATTAAATTATTAGAAGTTTTATCCAAAAAGTTTTTAATAAATTAAAATAAAATAAAAAATAGCCTAACAAATTGAATTACTTCTTAATTTAATTCTTTATGGGCACCTTAAATTAGATTTCCGATTGTAATAAATTCAATAATGTAAGAAATTACTTAAACACTTATCAAAATTAATTTTCACATTTAAAAATAAAAAAGAAAGTTTTGTTTTAAAAAAAAATTTACCTAATTAATTAAGAAACACTTCTTTATATATTCTTTTCAATTATAGATTACGTTCAGAACAAGGTAATGACGGCAATCACAAAGTCAGTCCCACTGAAAATAATCTGCAAGAAACGATATCAAGTCGCGACAAAGCAGAAAAAAAACAAAAACTAAGAGGTGCGAAAACGAACATGCGAGATCATGATATATGTTCTCAAAACTGATTCCGATTTTACCGCTCATCAATCAAGGCCGTTTCAACATAACAAAACGAATATCGTCTTCCACAGTGCGAGTTGGCATCGGAACGTAAGAAAAGATCCTTGCGTGTCTTGTATCGGTATATCGTTTTGTGTTCGTCTTCTTTACTCGATCAGATCAGATACTTTACTTAAATCAGATTTCTGATGCATCGCCTGGAACGAAAGTCGCTGTATCGGCCTGCCGATATAGGCGTTAAATCGATATGTCGCGATAGATCGATTTATAGCCCAGTCCTAACTGAGACATTGCAAAATGTCTTTTTTTCAATGTAAATAAAGAGTTTTGAGTTGATATTATTTAGTACTATTCTTTTCCCAATAATCACGAAGTCAAAATTATTTGACGGCACGTCTATGACCTCATTAAGCAATTTTTTAGAGAAAATGGCACGTTGGTGTATAAAGGTTCGCCACCCCTGCATTAGAGGAAGAAATTATGTAACGTACCCTGTTAGAAATTTCAAAACGTGCACAAACATGTCGTAATCTTTAAAAAGCATAGTTAAAATGATCAGAATATGGTAGCATTTACCAGCTTTCTGGGTTTATGGGAACACCGAAAAGCACGGCATTTTTTGCCGAAGTGCTTAGCTAAAAATATGGATAAAATTAATGATAAAATATTGTTTTATAATGTGTCTTAAAAATTGATAAATGTGATAAAAGTTGGAAATTTCCCATATCTTAGAGCACAGCATAAAAACCAGTTAGTTATTCGGTTAATTTTACTTTTCAGTTTTGTATTTTTTATTAACTGTGCGTTAATAGGAAATATAATTTTGAAAACAGACATTTCCGATAAACCGTTACCACATGAATGGAAAACGTTACCATATGCATGGTTTAAATACCGTATATGTATATTTTGATTTTTATACAAGAATTATTACTTTTTATCAGGTACTTTTTTTGTAATAATGTTTGCATAATGCCTCTACGATACAGTATAGTAAGTTTACCAGAATTTTTTCCTTCGTGTACTATCTTTTAATTTGAACGTGCACATATGGTTCAATTTATCATCGTATTAATTTTATAGCAAATTTCAATCGAATCATGGTTCAAGATAAAGTATGGTTTAATACCGACTTTTTAAAGTGATAAATCCGATAAAAATCTCTTCCCTAGCATGAACTTAATGTTTATTTGTTTTTATTTAAAATCCATGACTTTTAAAGAATGAACAATGCATAACAATATGCTAAATACTTAGCCATCTAAATTTCGTTTTATCTCCTGTTTAAAGTTCTATTTCGTTTAAAACTTTGACAAGTCTTTTCAAATAATTCTAAAAATACACAAAGATCTTGGCAATATGCTGAACCAGCTTTTCTTAAAATGCAAATATTCTCGATACCCAAAAATAGCTTCACAAAATCTTAATAATATCAAGGTTTTTGCATATAAATATGCCGTTTAGAAAACTGTCGGCGCATTATTATATTCCGGTTTATAAGGATTGGTATAGTAAAAAGGATTTTGTTTTGCAGAATAGGATTACAGATTTATCAAAAAAAATTTTGATTAATAGTTTAACAATTTATGATAAATTATAAATGAATTGCAATATACGAAATATAAATGAAATGCTATTCACTATTAGTGCTTTAAGATAGATTATCACGGACTATCTCTATCAAGAAAAGTGCATAAAGAAGTAACAAATCTTTTCTTACAAGTCATTTGAATTTAGTGAAATTTTTTTTTAAAATTGAAAACTGTTTTATGCTATTTGTCACATTTACACTCTGTGTAACGTAACAATTCGATCTTTTATTTATATCTAATCTTTTAATTTTTTTAAACTTTTATTTCCTTTTTTTATGTAGCAGTTTAAATTTATTCTAACTTTCTGTTCTCCCTTTCCACGATGGTCAACGCGGTCATTGCACTCCCTGGGGGGAGTGATACCCCTCTCCTCTCGCCTTTCTTTATTCTTTCTTTATTTTTTTTAAGGAGGGCTAACTTAACCAATCCCTTTAAAACTCTCCTCCTCTTTAAATTTAATTGGTTATCACTTTCCTGGTTCTACTGCAGTTAACGAATATTTTTTAAGATGCTTTAACACCTTTACATTCTCTCTCGTGCATGCTGGCTTGATACAATCTCTCGTTCTCGTGTTATGAAGATAAGAAAAATATAAAATCTTATCATTAATTGATAAGTATATCAATTTATGTTTTCTTTTTTGTTTGATGCATCCATTAATCAGTTTTATTTCCCCTCGAGAGAGAGAGCATTTTTCGTTTGGCGTTACTGAAGTATTTTTATCTTCTTTCAGCCTCGTTTAGCTAATAGTTTAACTCTTTGCACTTTTATACCCTAATAATTAGTAACCACATTATTTTAAGAAATTTAAAATTGTGTAATAATATTATATTGTGCATTTTAAATGGTATAGTGCTGATATTAGATCAGCCAGCTTTTAAAAGTACTCGGAGTGCAAAGGGTTAATTCGACTAAGCTGCGTTTCTCGTGTTATGAAGACAAAAAAAGAATAAAATCTTATCATTA
The DNA here is from genome assembly GCF_043381705.1 of Parasteatoda tepidariorum. Classification (NCBI taxonomy): domain Eukaryota; kingdom Metazoa; phylum Arthropoda; class Arachnida; order Araneae; family Theridiidae; genus Parasteatoda; species Parasteatoda tepidariorum. The sequence goes on from NC_092208.1 coordinate 88,509,927, forward strand.
ATTAATAAGTATATCAATTTGTGTTTTTCTCCTCTCCTCTTTTTTGTTTGATGCATCCATTAATCTGCTTTATTTCTCCTCGAGAGAGCATTTTCCGTTTCGCGTCACTTAAGTATTTTTGTCTTCTTTTAGCTTCGAAAAGAAAGCAGAAAAAAAACGTAAAATACTGTTTTCTGGACAACAGTATTCTTTTATCATTGTAACAATAAGAGGGTAGGTTATAAGAGGAAAAAAACAAACAAACAAAATCTATACAGCTTGTTTTTTCATTTTTTATTTCCCATTTGTTGTTAGACGAATCAAAGCACTACTTTGATTTCTCACGTACCAGAAAGAAAGATCGTAAATCGAAATAGTAATCGTTATTTTTTTTCTTCTTTATTCAATTCATTCCAAAGACCAGCTAAAATTTCTCTGTTGGGATCCCTTCAGTAATTCTTTTCTGTAGGTTTTGATGTATATTTTTTAAATCGAAGTTTAATTGATGAAATTCTGATGAGATATCTAAGTACTGCAAAAGATCATTACCATTCATGATAGCTATACTCCGTTGCAAATTAAGAAACGGCCATTGTGGTATAGGATTTAAGTAATCATCCAAGACTGCATAAAGGACCAGAGAGAAAGATCGTAAATTGAAATACAGTATACACTCGATATCTCAAAGTTGCAGGGATGCTACAAAAGTTTCAAAAATAGCGAGTTTTCGAGATAACAAGTTCAGAACAGTGTGTGTTCTAAAAAGTAGAAAAATATGTTCTAAAATATTAATCTCAACATATCAAGAATAGTAAAATACATATCAAGAGCAGACTGCTTTTGCCCACAAATTGTATATTGCTAATTTTGCAAACTTGAAGCAATAGAAAAAATGGAATGTAGTGCTAATGCACTTCATTTTTTGACGTTATCGATAAAAAAATTGATATTATTTTAAATAGAAAACCGAAGGAATGGAAATAAAAAAAGGCATTATAAATATATGATAAATGAGCACAAGAATTTTCGTTTGCTTGGTGAAAGATACGTTGGACCCAGAGTTAACTAACTTTAACCTGAAAATTTCTAGGAAAAAAAATCCATTTCTTCAACTATTTTGTAATTTTATTCTCATAACACTAACTCAAAAATCAAAATGAATAGAAACTCCTACACCTCTTTACGTAATTGCAAGCTGACAAGTAAAAAATATGTAGAATTATAAAAGGAATAAAGTAAATATTGTAGAGTTATGACTATAAAGCCTCATTTTGAAAATATATTTCTTATTATTCCCTTTAAATTAATTAAAATAAGCAAAATTTACAAGACAAATTAAAATCATTGAAAAGTCTACTATTTATTTTTCCCAATTCAGTAAATGTGATAAAATATAACTTAAATAAAATTAAAATTAAAAAAAGTTAAAATTTATTATTAGTTAGGAAAATTATTATTAGTTAATACTAACTTCATTTTCTTTATTCATCGCTTTGTAAATTAAATAATCATAAAAAAAAAGATTCTAACAAAAATTAATCATACGTATAATATTTCACAATGCATTCATTCAAAAAATTCCAAAACTGAATTAAATGAAAATTTCAGAACTATGACAACCACTACTTTCTACATAATTTAATAATCATAGATATTAAAAATAAAAACATGTAATTAAAAAATTGAGTTGTTTTTTCAGCTGTGCTAAAAATAAAAGAAAGCTGAAATTCAATAACAAATTCTTAGATGAAAAAGAAATAAATGAATTATCCTATTTTTGATCTCTCGTTAGGAAGTTCATGTGTTTATTTATGATGAAAATTAGTACTTTTGCAAATTATTGAAAATGTAACGAGGCAGCCATTTCTAACATATTTTTTTCAGTAAAATGTGCTGCATATATTATTTGTCAAACGTTATTTATTATAAAAGAGTAAATCCTTGATTGTACGTACACATTAACACTTACAAGGGAAACTAGGGAAGTGTGACTCGCCAATTTTGAAATAAACTAGTGGGATGTATACCTTATAAGGAATAATTTTAAGGGGAAACATTCGTTTCGGCCCATAGAAGGTCCTATGAGAGATAAAAAATAATTCAATATATAGAAAAATCGTTATTTTATTGCATCAATGCAGGCTATTAGTGATTGTCTCATACTCCAATTAAATTTGTGGTACTTTCACGTACTATATAATGCATATTTATTGTCAAAATTGATTTCGAAAACTTTATATATCTGTAGTTTATCAGAAAAACCTGTTAGGTTAATTTTTAAAAAAAATTCACATCAAATTTTTAAAAAATTTTTTTTTTTAAATTGTCCAAATTAATTGGTGGTGATTGCAAATCAATTAATTAATTAATAACTAATTAACAATTAATTAACAATTAATTAATAATTAATTCATTTTCTGAATAATTTATTAATTAGCAAATTAATTAATTATCCAATTAATTACAAATTAATTGGAGTATGAGACAATTACAATAATTAATAGTCTGCATTGAAGTAATAAAATACCGATTTTTCTATATATTGAATTATTTTTTATCTCTCACAGGACCTTCTATGGGCCGAAACGAATCTTTCCCCCTCAAATTATTCCTCATAAGGCATACATCCCACTAGTTTATTTCAAAATTTGCGAGTCACACTTCCCTAGTTTCCCTTGTTAGTGGATTTATATTATGATTGTAAACAATTGATTTTTACACACATCACCACCCGATTTCTGAAAAATTATTCTTTTCTAATATTTTCGGCTTCTTCAATTCGTAAATTTAATTATAAAACCCCATAATTGTATGTTGCTTTATGCACTTGTAAATATGTCTTATCTTCACCAGAAAAGTTGCTGATTCCTTATGACTAATAAAAAGCGCAACAATGAGTATGCGCCGAAACGTTTTTATAGCCAAAAGCTTCGAAGATTCTCGAAGAGGATCTCAGCGCATGATGATTTCCGAATAAGCATGCGGGCCGGTGGGCACGCTTCCTGTTTCTTCCGTACGACGAAGCGGTTAAGAGTTGGTTGGTTGGTTCTAATGCCACTTGCCACACGGGAAAACCTGCTTGGTAAAACCGAGCAAATTTAAGGCAGAGAGGGTGATTCTTGTTTTTCAGAGGTGCCACCTATGGTCAAGAATACAACTTCTATCACATAATTCGTCACACCTGTTCATAAGGTTGACCCATTCATACATCCATTCATTCATCCACAGATCGTAATTTTGACCTGAATCAGAGATCGATCGATCTCCAATCCAGTACCCCCAGAGGTTTTGATTTGTTATTTTTCATGCATCGGACTACTACGCATGTGTAATAAGTATCAAACGCTTAGTGGTCATTAAGAAAATTCAATGATCATTTTTTTAAAACGAATAATATATTTTATAGAATCGAGCGGTTAAGAGTATTATTCGGAACTTAAACTTAGGTATATCCTATTATTCAAATTATTGCTTGTGCAAAGTGTAACGAATATATATATGCTTATTCAGATAAAAAGGCATTTTATTAAGTTATAATAAGTATTGAAAACATTGTTCGCTGGAGTTTTGTATCGCGAACATAGGTAGGTTTCCCTAACAGGAATGTTGAGAATTAGCACAGATTTATCTAGCCGTGAAAAATATGAAAAAGCCACGAATTTTTGGGGGCTCTTGATATTTAAAGGGAGGTTCTGAAATGGAGGTGGCTGCAAGGATATTCTTATCTTAATGAAACGTCATTCAATTGATAATATGTAGAGATTTTGATTCCCTAAAAGGATAGCGCCACTCTGACGCTGGGAATTTTGGGGACTATCTTAATGCATACTTTATCTATGAATTATTGCCCATTAACTTCAGAAAATAATCTTTTATCTGGCCTTATTTGGTTCATCTTGACTTTTTATGGATCTTTGTGAGAGACCGACTTCTACATCTTAAACTTGATAAGAAACATATGTTTTAAGCTTACCAGTTAATATAGAATGACTCGTATGAGAAATTCTATATTACATCCCCCCTCTCCAAAAAAATTTTATTTCATTATTAAATTTAGAAAAATTATGGTTAATTACTTGCAACCCCTTCCATCAGAATTTTCAATAAAATTATAACAAAACACACACTAATTGATCAAATAAAAAGCTTCAAGCAAAACAAAAATAACAAATCTAAAGTAAGAGCTGTGCACAAGACAACATGCATATCTATTATGTATAACATTATGTAATGTTTGCATCAAATTATCTTCTATAGGTAATGTATCAAAATTTATGAACACATAAACATATAGCAAAAACATAAACAAAAAGATTTAGAGTCTCTAATCTTATTAAATATTTTTTTCTACGAAAAATTCTGTTTAATAACACCACAAAATGCTGTAAGTGAAGATTCTTTTTGTTTTTTAAGTTAATATACAGAAAACAAATTAGAAATAATAAACTTAAAAACACATACACAGAATTTCATTATTCACATATATTTCTAAAGTGAATGAAAGAAATAAGAAAAGGACACAAATGTGTCGTTACTCTAGAATTTAATATTCTAGTATCGTTAAGGGCTTCTTACTGGATACAAAATTGTAGTTCCCCAAAAGGAGAACAATCCTGTATCTCAGCAATATTGATACGGAAGATCCTATCTCAAAATACGCAACAATAATAAAATATTATTTGTTTTTGGTTAGATCATATGAGAAATTTCGTTTCATATTTATTTTGAAAATTCGGGTAAACCCTCCCTCTGTAGAAATTTTGAGGGGTCTGATCTTCCCTCAAGAAAGGGGTCACATGTTCAAACGAACCATGTACCTAATAATTTCATAT
>NC_092208.1:88516797-88536633 GCF_043381705.1 Parasteatoda tepidariorum
ATATTTAAGACATTTTCTAGCAAAGGCGGAGCTCAAAATCGCACTCAAAAACTGTGTGCTTAAGTTTTTATCTTAGGGAAAGTAGCAAAGGAATTTCCCTCTATTTTGTTATATTTGAGGGGAAAAGGGAAGTGATAAGGATTACTATTGGTTTATGAAAGAAATCTAGCGTTTCCCACACAGAGCATAGGGAGATATGTCCTGCTCTTAATTAAATGCATAGTTGAGCCAAAAATAGATTTAAGAACAGGATGTGGCTTTTAAAAGTGTGAGAAAGAATTTGGAATAGAATAATTAATTAGGAATAAAGTAGGAGTTGTTTCATAGCAAAGAAACTAACATAAAAAGATTAATAAAAGCTTTTTATGTTACATATATATATATATTCATTTTTTATATAAAATATATAGAAAACATGTATTTATACTATAAAAGAACTAGAAAAAAATAGCATTACAAAAAGTTAAAGTATTACGGTATTGTTTAAATTCTAAGAGTGTAACGAGAAAAAAAAATGTAGCCACGAATAAAAAAAAATTAACTATCCATATCATGTGGTATTTTTTAAATTCTAACATTTTAACTTGGGCTCTAAACTATAAACTTTTAGTGATGTTCCTTCACCTAAAGTTTACTTCTTTCTAATCTAACAACTCATTTTGCGCAAGAAAACTTTAAGAAACCCATTAGTTCTCGAAAGAATTTAGTTCGAGAAAAGGATCGAAACGTTTTTGAAATTATTTTCGAACCCAAAGTATTTCCTTTGTACTAAATTCTTACTTAGGAACTAGTTTCGGAAAATATAAATGGAAACAAGGCACTTTTGATGAAAACAGAATGATTAATATTGTGTTTCGATTGAAAACAATTCTTCTTAAATCTTTATATTTTACGAATGGATTTCATATTTTATGTTTTAATGTAGGTCATGTATATCGTTGGTAGGTTTATGTATTTTAAAATAGAAATTTCTCTCTATATTAAAAAATTGTTTAAGCCCCCCTGTTTGGTATGTTCACCTTAACATTGCATTTTGTACTGCCTAAAAACTATAGAATTTAAAGACTTGGAATAACGAAGGTGTATAGAAAATTGTACAAAGATTAAGATTAAATTTAAAAAAATAAACATTCAATATTTAGTTCGAGAATTACCTGTTAATATTTTTGGAAAAAAATATTATACGAACCACTCTACAGGCCGTAGGACTACGGAGTTACACTTTTGCATGCTGAAAGAGCCCTATTTGTTCATGTTTAGAGTTTTGTTCAGAGTTTTTTACATTTCAAACTTTTAATTTTCTCAAAAGTTATTGTAATTTTAAGTGCTGTTTTTGAAAGTGAATAACATTTTAAATGTTTACCGCAATTTCCCCAGGAAATGTCAGTATCGTTCAACTTTAAAAGTTTTTGTTTCTCTCATTCTATCAGTTAATGTGTTGATTGTTTGGTTGTATTTATTCACTTCATTATTTTAATATTGAAAAATAAATATACGACATTATGTTAATTATCCTAAATTGTATCGATATTTAAAACTGTTTATTTGTATTATTTGTCTATGTTACCATCAATGACCAAAATCAAGAGAATGTCTACTTTCACCGGTGAATGTCAACAATCACATAGTCGCTTTGGTGAATGTCTGAAATATTTGTTATATCCTATTAGGTATTAATTTACTCGTTGATGTTACTATATTTATTCGATATTATAATATCTGCTGAGGATAGATTAGACGAAACATCAGTGTTTGGAGTACCGGATAAATGTATACTGCCCAGTGGCACTGAACCTTAAAAAAACATTGATGTAGGGCATATCGGGCAAATGTATACCGGGCAGTAGCACTGAACCTCTAAGAAACATCAGTGTAGGGTATATAGGGCAGTAGCACTTACGGACATTTACCAATGTGATTGTCAACATTCACCGGTGGAAGTCAACAACCACGCGTGTAGCTATATTTAAATACTATCAAAATCCATTCCATTTTTTTTCACGCTCAACGTTGCTAGTGCGGTCAATAGAAATTCGAAAAGAATGGCTTTATCTGAAAAAGCAGTTTCTTTTTAATTTTGTGTCTTGTTGAAAATAAAAATAATTTTTATAGTTTTCCAAGTACATAATGTAAAACCTTTTTCAAGATTTTGATTTATTTTATCGCTCGCAATGCCATAGAAAGGGAGAGAGAGGGGGTGGGAGGAATCAAATTCCACCGCCACAGTTGCCCCTTAATCTATCCAAGGACGAAGAGGCCGGGATAGCCTGGTTGGTATAGCGTTGGATCCATGTTCAAGAGGTTGTGAGTTCGATCCCCGCCTCCGCAGATTCCCTGCGTGCAAAATGGTAACACGTTCTCGCTAAATCTGTCGGGTCACAAAGTCCTCCAAGTTCCCATAACAAATCCATTCCTTTTTTGGGATAATGGATCAGAGATTGAACGTACTCTGGTTCAGGTTAAAATTACGCTCTGAAGATGGATAGATGGTATGTGAATGTGTCCTCTCTGTAAAACGGGCTGTGACGTGCGTGTATGGTAGAAGTTGAATTCTTGACCATAGATGGCTCCACTGGAAAACAAGAAGAAGCACACCCCTCTGCCTTAAAATGGGCTTGTTAGTATTGATAAGGGACATAACAACCACACAGAATGAAGAAATGAGTGTAAATAGTAACTTAAAACCTAAACCGAATCTTAAAACTACCAGTGTATCCCTTCGCTTATATTATGCTTACGAAACAATGCGAGAACAGGTTTGAAATTCTATTGTTGAGACATGTATTTAAATGTGCATTGAATTTAACTGTATGGAAGATTTTTCAGATTTTGTAAATTTAAATGGGTCACACATTGTAAACAGTGCAAGAGTAAGTATAAAAACAATACAGAATGAGGCTTAGATGTAAACATAAATCGCAAGTAGTAGCACAGAAGTTTCATTATGATTTTTAACCACTAGCGCCACCTGTGTTTAGCTTCATACGGTTAACTATCGATAGCAAGTGGCGGTGGTTCAGAGGATAGAGTGTTTACCTCCCAATGAAATAATCTGATTCGAATCTCATTGATTACTGGTCACAATGAATTTTCACCCCAGATAGCATCGGACCCAGTGCCGACGTAAAATATCCTCAGTGGTAGATTTACTGGACTAGAATCCCCTTGCCGTCAGGTGAACCGAGGAGACGTTCTCTCTCAATGGAAATGTGGGTTAGCTCCATCAAACATTTCTCCACAATGGCTAGTATTGTCTCACCTTGTCTTCTGGTTCAAAATTACAAGGCTACGGTTCGGAACACCGATAGTTATAAACCCTAAAAAGGGTCTACTTTCCTACACCGGTTATAAAATGTAACAAAATTATCTAGAGCATGCAAATAACGAATATCACCGCCAATAAGCATCCTATCTGAGTAGCGGATTTCTCTAGAGAAGCCTTCTTTGTAAATTTCAACTTGTTTTTTTTTTTTAATGAGTTGAAACGCATAATTAGCAATCTTAGAACCATAATTAAATCTGTAAGCTTCTCATTAAAATTTCCCTTAGAAGCAACATTTCATATTTTTAATTTTCACACTTTATAATGAAATTATTTTTCTTAGAATAATTTGAAAGCTGTCACAGAACATATAAAAGAATGTTCGAACACAAAAGAGAAATGGTGGAATTAATTAGTAACAGGTTTCTCGTTGTAACATTGTCAAGGTGTTACTTTTTTTAATGAACGGAAATTTTTGACAAACAAGTTGGAAGTAATTAAGACAGGAATTTATAACTTCTTTGTTCATTACATTTAATAGAGAAAAAGTTAACTTTTCTACCTTCTTCTTAAGAATGGAATTTTCATTTCACTAATGCTGAATTCATTGTAAAACATTTGAACTAAGGTGATTAACAATTTTTTCTCTTATTTTGGTTATTGTAGATCAAGTAAAAATGAATTTTACTAAATTTTTAGGAATAGGATTACGTTTATGTGTGGTAGAAATCTTGAAATTGAATTTGGACTATGTTCTGACAAAATGGAGCACTTAAAGTTCTATACGTGATGTCATTTAAAATATCAATTGTTTTCTGACTTCTACAATCAAAATTAATCACCATATTATCGAAAAAGAAATTTATCGTTCCGATTAGATTGAGTATTCAAATTTCAGCTAGAAATCTGAAAACGCTTCCGAAATTTTTTTTCAATCGAAATTCCTGTATCTTTTCAATATAAACAGAAATAAAACTATAAAGAAAGAAAATAATGAAATAAATTACAAATCTTAAAAACTACGTTTTTAAAGTAAAGTAAAAAGCTAATTTTTTTCCTTCTGAGATATAAAACGAAAAATATAAGTCGAACCACTTACGTAATTAATTTTCGTCACAGTCAAAAAATCACCTTAGCCATTTAAAAATGATGTTTTACGTTTTTTGTTCTATATCTGATAAAAATAAAAATATTTTTTTCCTTCTTTGTTCGAAATTATAAATTGTTTCCCTTTTTTTACTCTGTTTCTCAATTCTTCTGCTCACATTTCAATTCTTTTGATCTTTAACAAATGATACCCCTCTAAATTAATAGTTATAGTCCAGAAAAAAGGTATATAATAATATTTAAACCCCCTCAAAATCTCTCTCTCCCCCTTTATTTGTCTTAACTAGAGTTGGGCGATTCATAGTGAACTATAAATAATTTTTAAATATTGCAATAACGATATTATCAAGATATATTGGGATAATATAGTTTTCGATAAATAATTTAAAATAAGATAGTTATAAACGACAATTTGTAAAAGTAATCAGAATTAAACCTATAAAAGCAGATAATTTTTGAGTACAATTAATATTATTTCAACAGTTAATTATTTTTTCCTAAAAATGAAATATGAGTAAAAACAGAGTGTTTCAAGGGGATGGTGGCTTATTTTTACAAAAAGGGCAAAGCGGAAGCTGTTATAGGGATCAAAGGGCAGGCCGCGATTCTAAAAAAACACTTATTGAGAACACTGATGTAGGCAACAGAAACTGTATTACAGAAATTGAGGAATTGAATATTTAAATTTCTGAGAATTAATAACCATTCATTCTATACAAATTGATCGGGATTAAAATAAATGGACTATTCAAATGAAAGTTTAAAATTTATTCAATTTAATATGATTATTTACTTTATATTTTGGCACAGAGATTTTTTTACAATAAATTATATCAGTGCAAAAATCAGCACAGTAAATTATTTAAACGGGCATTATAAGTAAAATCACACAATAACTTTAAATTCTAAACAATATACCCGAAAATATTTTAAATAGTAATCGTAAGCGGGGAGAAATAGTCTTTGAATGTTCAGGAAAAACATCGCGTGTCCGATTTCATCTGAAAATTCGATTTGATTTATTCGATTTCATCGTGTCTCGTAACATAAAACCGAATAAAGCGTTCTAGAAATTTCTATTTGATTTTCAAATCGCATAAAATGAACAAATTCATATGCGTTTTAATGTAATAAATCAGTAGGATTGCATCTGCAAAAAAAAGAAGCTTTTCGAGGATGGCATAATTCAATATTTTTCTTTTACTTATCCACTTCCCCTCTCCCCACGTAGTTACTGATTCTAGGTACCGAATTGATAGGGACCGAGATAGCCTGGTAGGCAGGGTGCTGGACTCACGTTCGTGAGGACGGGAGTTCAAATCTAGCTGACCGAAGACTCCCCATGTAGCAAATGGTGACTGACGCACGTAAAATCAGTCGGGTCACAAAGTCTTTGATGTTCCCAAAACAAATTATACCTCTGGGGGTACTGAATTGGGGTTTGATCTTTCTCTGGTTCAGGTCAAAATTACGATCTGGATGTATAAATGGATTCGCTGCATAATCGGGTGTGCAGAAGTCAAATTCTTGGCCATAGATGACGCCACTGGAAAACAAGAACAATCGCACCCCTTGCTTTAACGGCCTATAACAACAACAACAACCGTATTGACCCAGTTGCCTTTGGTAGCATTCCTATGAGTGGTTAGTAAATTCATTAATTAAAACCTATTACACTATGGGTTGAAGATAATATGGATTTACATAAAAAAATATTCTGACCTTAGATGCTCATTATCTTACATCGATAATCTTTAAGTTGTCAAACAAATGACAGATAAAAATGGACTACACTGTGAAATCGCGGTATTGTCAATACATCTCGTATTGTCAATGCATCTTCTTCATACACATCGGATATTTTTTTCTTGCTTGAACCTTGATTTTTATCTTTTTAGTAGTAAAGAAGTAAAATATGAAGAAAATACGGCTTTTCATTTTCCATATTTGAAAATGCACAAACCAAAAACTACAAAGCAGAATCAACTGAAGTTTTTTACGAGCAAGCCTTGCTATGTTAGCCGTCAAAATATATAATTATGTGGTTTAAGTGTAAAATTGGCTGTGTAAAAATTTAAGTCCTCTGTTGCGAAAAAGCAAAATCAGGATGATAATTTAGCCGTTCATCGCTCATACAAGCTTGCTAGATAAACATAAAGGATTAATATTGAAGGAAGGAAATAGGATGAAATGATGTTCGTTTTTACTTTTCGGTATTGATACTTGACAAAAATAAAAATTAGCTACAATTTTGCTCCTTTTTGTTTAATATTCCTCATTTAAACAGCAGGGAATACATTTTCGTAAATTTTTTTATTATTTCGTAACAGCGAAAAGCTCGGCACTTTTTTCTTTTTAACTCGTTATAACATACAATTTTTCTATTTTTAATGTTAACTTGAAAAATTGTCGTAATAGTAACTCTTCGAAACATTCCATTCTTATTATTTCAAGCTTTTACTGCATTTAAAAAGGATTGTTTTGAGTTGAACGGTCTTTTTAGAAGCATATGAGTCTTTTTAATTCGTTCCTGCTCTTTCCCCTCGAATCCCGAATTCTCCTATTGTTTTTTATCGTCTAACAGTTTTAAAAAATAAGAGTTTTCTTATAAGCTTGCTTAATATGAAAATCCTTTTCTTAAGAATCTGAGTAAGAAAGGTGGGCGTATTTGCTCTTTAAAGAGATTGCGTCGATATATGTACTACACCCCCAACAAAATCGATTCCTCAGCAACAATCGAACACCATTTCTCAAAACACCATCAAATTATAAAAATGACAATTCTTCGATGGGTATTTACCTAAATGGATTGAAATTGCTATCTGCGCCATTTTCCTAATTAAATATATAATTTCAAGGAGTAAAAATACGTTGCTACGAAAGTTGTTTATTTATTCATCTGAATAAACTATATTTTTCAAGACTTAATAAAAAAATTTATTAAATTTTAATTATTTTCAACAATTTCTCGTGGGGGTTGCTTATGGAGCAGAACTTTTTAATATTTATAAAGATATTTATTCTACTAATTTCCTCATTAAAAATTTCATGTCTAAATTTGTAATAAGGAGGAGGGTTCAGGGGACAGAGTGCTCGCTTTCCAATGAGGTGAACCGGGTTCGAATCCCAGTGATGGTGGATCGATACGAATTCCGCACCCAACTCGCACTGACCACAGTGCTGACGTAAAATACCCTCAGTGGTAGACATATCACGGGTTAGAGTCCCTTTGCAATCGGTCTGACCGTGGGAGGCATTAACGGTTTTCCTCTCCATGTAACGCAAATGCTGGTGAGTTCCATCAAAAAAGTTCTCCACGATGGCACATGTCTCTCAATCCAGGAGTTCCTTTGTCTTCTGGATAGAGTTCAAAATGTCAAGGCTGCGGAATTGAATATGAGTAGACGTGAACCAGAAATTGGGTCGACTGTTTAACGACGGTTATAAATTAATTTTCTCAAAAAACCAAATAAAAAAAATGATTGAATAAAATGGTTCTCTTTTTGTTTTAGAAATAAAGTTTAAAAATGATAAGTTATTACAGACACGAATTTCAGTGTTTATGGTTATCAACCTCCATGAAATCACTATTGAGGAAGATGAGATTAAAAGCATCAATACACGTTAAGCACACGTTGTAAAAAATTTAGACCAAGGTGAAAAGTGATTATTAGAAACAAAATCGAGCTCATTGGGGAATCAAACTTTTTTTTCGTTTTCTGCTAGATTAGTATTTCTGACTTTCTAAACATCTATTTCAATACTGATTCGTTTTCCCATATATTTGGGGCAATTAATACGAAACACCCTATTTAAAGTAAATACTCAAAAAACTGTGTCGTTACGCTTAAATTAATCAGAAATACTTCTCATCGTGTAATAAACTAATTACATGTAACTGTTTCAAATTATGTGAGATCAGAGTCAATTATCTTCAATGTGTCAAAAAATATATAACTTCCAGATTAAGTGAGAATCGTAAAATATTATTTAAACGTGAAAGTACAGTGCGCAAGAAAATAAACAGGTCACCCAAAATAACTTTTGATCTAATAATGGGATCTTCACGTCCTGGGACTCAATCTTAATGATTCGAAAGGTAACCTCAATTGTGCTAATTAATGAGTGCAAGCGATATTTTAAGTTACGATATCAGGCACAAAAACGTACTTTCTCCGATTAAACGTACCTTTTTTCGATACATTCGGTTTTCTGACCCTCAAAATATAGGGGGTAGCTGCAATCTGGGAGATACGGTCCCAATAATTGGGTCAGGAGTGTGGTCCAAAGTTAGGACCCCTTAATATTAATTTTGCTTTTCACGTATTTCACCCTATCTCTAGAAATTTTGAAGCAAATTGAAAAATTTTTGCCCACAGTTATAAAATTCATTTATCAAAAATAATTCCATGCAAAAAGTTATCTTTAGTAAAAAAAGTCATATTTTTAAAATTTTGTTTCCCAGGAACTAACGGACCGATTTCACTCAAATTTTGTATTTTGCATTTAAAATCGCACTATTTAAAATGATGTAAAAAATTTTATACCTTACAATTCAAAATGTTTTCGACTATTATTAAATAAAAGAATAAAAACTAACAAATATTTAGTGATCCTGTGAGGCACCGCAGCTCTTTATGTGTAGAAATAGATTTCTTGGTGCAACAAGTAGACTCATATTTTATTTCATTATTTCTTTTAATAAGAAAGGCATGCATTTTTAGATATCGTTGAGGGTTACTTATTAACGGATTAACCGGGATAATTACCCGGCAGTGAGGCATTGCCGACATTCTCTATGCTTATATTTTCCCGTATCGGATATTATTAATAATATTAATATCGGATAATATTAATAAAATTTATTTCATAAAAAACTGATTTATTGATCAAATAAAGTTATTTTTTTCTTGTCAACTCAGTAGTATTAAAAAAATGAATGCCAAGGCATACTATTGTGGTGTAACTACCACTACGATTATTAAATATCAATTCACTAATATGTTCCATATGCTAATTCGATTCAATGTTGAGGTACCTTTTGATGGATGAAGATTGTCGACAGTGTCGAAGCTCTTACCCCACATTGGTGACCCGGACTTGATATGAACAACCCTACTTCGATGGATTATACACATTGTAAAATTAACTTGTTTCTGTAACTGCGTCAACGTACTCCTCGCGCGTTTGCTTCCACTTCTCATTTACACACAACGGGATCCCACACTTTACTGCTAATACCAACACAAGAGAGACCAAATTTAACAGTGAAAATTTAATACAGCTCTCACGACAAACGCTCAAATTTCAGTGAACTTAATACAGCTCTCCCGGTCTTTCGCAAATAAGGTAACTATTGGTATCCGTTCATTGAATTCTATCCCTGATAAAATAATTCTGGTGGGAGAGTATTGTGGTGCAACTATCACTACGATTACTAAACATTTTGGCGAGATAGGTTGCGTGTATTAAATTCTGCATTTTAGATAGGTCAATCGTCAAAGATATTAAAGGAGAGATGTGAAATGTAAACGTAACTTTTATAACATTTTAACTTCTAAATTAAAAGCATCCAAGATTATAATGAAACACGTAGAACATAAGTAAAATGTAAAGCAATGCACAAAAAGAGAGAGTACAAAATTTTACTTTATTGCTTTATTGAAATTACAAACATTTGCGGGCTTGTTTGCTCAATTTAGGCTTCAAAACCTTTGTCAAGTGGAAGGACAAATAGAACAATTTAGAGAAGGACATCAAAAAGAANATTAACAAATAATATGAAAAGAATATTTTTAAAAAAAAATTATTATACTCTCTAATAAAACGAAGTGCTAAATGTTTTAAAAAAAATGAATAAAATACGCAAACCTTTCAAATTTTTTTGTATAAACAATGTTGATTGACTTATGTCCAAATCCAAATGACAAAATTAAATTTTGTTTTAACTTTATTTTTTAAAAATAAAAACAACAAGATTTATAAATTTAAAATCAGTAATAAAAACTCAATTATTAGAAGTTTCATCCAAGAAGTTCTTAATAAATTAAGAGAAAGTAAAAAAATAACCTAACAAATTCAATTCTTTATGGGCGCCTAAATTAGATTGCCGATAATTTTCACATTTAAAAATAAAAAGAAGTTTTTTTTAAAAAAAACTTATCTAATTAATGAAGAAACTCTTCTTTATATATTCTTTTCAATAATAGATTGCCTTCAGAACAAGGTAACATCGGCGATCACGAAGTTAGTCCCACTGAAAATAATCTACAAGAACAGTCGCGACAAAGAAAACAAAAGCTAAGAGGTACGAAAAGGAACATGCGATATAACGATATGTGTTCTCAAAACTCTGATTCTGATTCTACAGCTCACCAATCAAGGCCATTTCAACATAACGAAACGAACATCGTCTTCCACAGCGCGAGTCGATACGGGAACGTAAGAGAAGAGTCTTATATCGCTATATCGTTATCTTATATCCTTACGTGTCTTATATCGCTATATCGTTTTGCGCTCGTTGTCTTTTCTCGGCGGCTTAAATCAGATTTCTGATGCATCGCCTTGAATGAAAGTCGCTGTATCGTCTTGCCGATATATGCGTTAAATCGATATGTCTCGATACATCGATTTATAGCTCAGTCCTACTCATGACAAGCGCTTAAATTTCGGTGAGCTTAATGCAGCTCTCCCGGTCTTTCGCAAATAAGGTAACTAGTGGTATCCGTTCATTGAATTCTATCCCTGATAAAATAATTCTGGTGGGAGAGTATTGTGGTGCAACTATCACTACGATTACTAAACATTTTGGCGAGATAGGTTGCGTGTATTAAATTCTGCATTTTAGATAGGTCAATCGTCAAAGATAATAAAGGAGAAATGAGAACATTCCTTTTATAACATTTTAACAACTAAATTAACAGCATCCAAGATTATAATCAAACACGTAGAACATAAGTAAAATGTAAAACAATGCGCAAAAAGAGAGAGAACAAAATTTTACTTTATTGCTTTATTGAAATTACAAATATTTGCTGGCTTGTTTGCTCAATGTAGGCTTAAAAACCTTTGTCAAGTGGAAGGACAGATAGAACAATTTAGAGAAGGACGTCATGAAGAATACATCCAGGGTTACGACGGGATTCGAACCTGCCACCTCCACGCTTCACATTGCGTTTGACGGGCGATACCGCTCCGCCAGAGAGGCCCCAACAAAATTTTACGATGGTATATATATACATTTTATACACTTGAAATTCTGTTCAGTTCGTTATTCTTCAGGAAGAAGAGTACAAAGAATACACTGATGATTCATAGAAATTTACAAGTTCGCAAGGTCACTAACATTGGTACTTTTACCTAGTATGTTAATAACACCACAACATCAATTCATTCATCATCATAGTTTCCCTAAAAAGTATTGGGCATTGAATACAATGCTTAAATACAGTATATAATAATTCTCATATTTGATACTAAAACATTCATAAATTTAGGTATTATTAAAAATGCCAGCATTTCGCATGTTGCCAGTAACATGATAGTGCGTGAATTAAATGAGTAGGTTGATTTTTTTTTGTTTCAAATAATTATGTTGTTGTTGTAGTTCATTTACGTCACGCTAGAGCTGCTCAATGGGGTATTGGGTGATCCGAAGACATACATCCCTGAGGATGATCCGAAGACATGCCATCACAATTTTGATCCTCTACAGAGATGGGTGCACCCCTGCTTCGGTAGCCCGACGACCTGCACGCGAAGTCGAGCACTTTACGGTAGAACAGTTTAACGAGGACCCATACCACACATCCTCGATTCCTACGCAGTCTAATCCAAGTGGTCACACTGACTGTAGCCAGTGATGCTTGACTTCGGTGATCTGCTGGGAACCGTGTCTTAACGATCAGTCCACTGCGAGACTAAATAATTATGAATAATTTGAAAAGTTTAAAACTTCTTAATGTTTAAGAAGAATTTCATTCTGTTCTTCGTATTGTTTAAGTTATATAATTCCTGCTCACAATACAAGTTGTATTTCACATACTAAGACAACATCATAAAATGAAGTAATTTTTCTCTTAGCATAATTTTTGCTATGAATGAATATTTAAGCGGCTTTACACATAATTTAATTTAATTAAGATTTCTTACACGATAATAACTCTGTAATAGTTGACGTTAGCCAGAAATGAAAGGTTCGCAGAAAATTCTTAAAGTGAGAGGGTTCGTAAAGATTCATTATTTAAACACTTTAACCTTCTCATTATCATTTTATTTATCACAGCCAGTATTAACATAACGACAATGTACGTTCATGTTTTACAATTTAATTACTTTAAGTTTCTCATTAATTCAGCAAAATTTTACAAAACTATAAATTAAAAACCTAAGGCATTTTAAGTTTCTTATTACTATTAATCATAGTAAAAAATCACAGAGAAATTTATTTTAAAACTTCTTCTTTATTTAAACACTTTACATTTCTCACTGTTATTTATTTTAAGAAAAAAATTTCCCAAATCGAGAAAATATTAAGCACAAGAAATATTCTTACACAACTAGTAGGAGTATACTATCATCACACGCTTTCACGACAAAAACTATATCTCAATCTTTTAACTACATCAGTAACTATTAAATACGTGGCTAAAAATGTAAAACATTAAAAGGGAAAATGTAGTAGATTTATACTTGCGCAATTTGTTTGTTCTGTATGGAAAGAAATTTTTTCTTCCTAAACTATCTAAAACTCCTTCCACAATTTCTGAATAATTTTATGTAAACAAAACCGACAATTAAAATTTATGTATAACATAATTGGAAAATATTTATGTGGGAATCATTTGTCTATATGAATTGCAAACATTATTTTGTAATTCTCGTATAATTTTCTTCTGTTTGAACAGAAATTATGTTAATCTCTATACGTTTGGAAAGTGAACATGTAAAATAAAAATGCAGAAAATGTGAGTTAGCAATAAAAAGAAAATTAATAATAGTTCACTGAAACTATAGAAGTAAATTAGAAATTAAATATGATGTTTTCCTTAAGCGATTGTTTAGTTAACAGTTCTGTAACTTTATTACTCAGTATTTCATAATTTTATATTTTGTGTAAGAGCAATTCACAAATAATTAATTTAAATGGTGAATTAAAACAAATTTAAAAATAATTGTTTCGTTTTTAAAATAAATTATTTTAAAACATTTTAATTCAACTTAGTTTGACTCTATTTAAACAATGCATTTAAATTACAAACAAAAATTTTACAACTAACTTTTTCAGAAAATTTTTTTAGTAATATTTGAGCACTACGTAAGACGCTGCGCAATTAGAACACTAAGTAAAATATAAAACGGATCACGTTGAATAACTTTTGATCTAATGATCGGATCTTTACGTTCAAGGACTCAATGTTAATGGTTCGAAGAGGTCACCTCAAATATGCTAGATGATATTTTAAGTTACTAAATCAGACACAAAAGCGTACTTTCTCTGAATAAACATACTTTTTTTCAATGGATTTGAATTTCTGCCCCCCCCCCAAATATAAGGTTGCCACAATCTTCGAAATAGGATCCCCATAGTTTGGTCAGGAGAGTGGTGGTTCAATATCTCAGGAACTATTCAACCGATTTTGCTCAAATTCTGTATTTTGCCATGTAAAACTTTTCATCATTTTACATAGTAAAATGATGTAAAAATTGTATACCTTACAATTTAAAAATTTTTGGAACCATTCTTAAATAATAAAAACCATTCATTTGAACCATTCATAAAATAATAAAAAAAAATTATTTACTAAAAGTTGTTTTTTACCTGAAATATTTTTGGGGAAACGAATTTATAATTCTGTCCAAACAATTCGCTTAAAAATTTAAGCTGTCAGAAATAAAACTAACATGAAAGGTCCATTTTTTCTACCACTCTTCTGACCAAACTATGGGGACCATATTTTCAAAATTGCGTCTACCCCTATATTTCGGGGAACAAATATCCGTATCAGTCGATGTTTATTCAGAGAAAGATTTTTGTGTCTGATTTCATTACTTAATCTGGAACTTAGTAATTACCAAACTTGAAATCACCCTCTCTAGCTACATAAGATTGAGTCCCTAAACGTAAAGATCCGATCATTAGATTAAAAGTAAATTAAGGTGGTTCGCTTTTTTTCAACAATAATAAAATTATTATTGTTGTATTTAGACTTATAATCAACGATAATTGCATGCATATTTAGTAGCATTTATTCTTATGTTTCATCCCTCTACTTTTAAGTGTTATATTTTAAAATATATTTTTCTACTTCTTAGAATATATTTAGTTCCGAACTTGTTGTCTCGAAAACTCGCTATCTCGAAATTTTTTTAAGCATCCCTTCAACTTTTAGATATCAAAATTATACTGACTATTCCTTTCGTTTTTTCACAAAATTAAAAAATTATATGTATTTAAATCATATGTTAGAAAATAGTAAACCTTTTATACAAATTATTGATCGTTTTTAACAGCTAAAAAACGGTTGTAACGAATTCGTGAACAAAATAAAAAAAAATCTTACTCTCACAATTTCTCATAAAACCGGTATTTCTGCAGCACAACTATGTGTCATGTAAATCTGCTGTTAAAAAATAACCTACAGAATTAAAAAAAAAACTCTTTTTTGTACCATAATAAATGATATCTTCAAATATTTGATTTAAACATCAAATTTGAAGTGTATTTGTATTTTGAAAGAAAGTATCGATCTAGAAGTTTAAATCTTTAAATTTATCATCTAGTTTCTATGAAGATCTTTTTTGACGCATTGGTTTCTATTCTTATTCAAACTCACTCCCGGTGAGGAAAATCAACTGAAAGGAATTCTTGCTGAGAAAAAACAAATCTTTATGCTGTTTGGAATGTAAACACGGATAACTCTTTCCCGTTTGTGATGCATTGAAATATTTTTATTCTGACCTTTTCACTGGGAGATAGAGTAGTTTACTTATAAAATCATTCATACTAAACAGAATTAAAAAAAATTCTCATATCTAGAATTGAAAAATAAGGAACATATTTTTTTAAAAAAAAAAGTATTTTTATTACTGGCAAAACTAATTAATTGTACGATTAAACATTTTGAAATAAGAAAGGAAAGCGATTTTAAAAAATTGAATACAAAACCTTTTGATGATTAATCCTTCCACGGTAGCATGCTCTACTTTCAGTCTACATGTTCTATATGTGCATATTCTACCTTTTTTTACCGTTTCAGCCGTGTATCTTCTCGCAGTCACCAAAGTGTTTTTACCATTTCAGTCGCACGTCAGCCACCAGAGTTTTTTTTACAACCACTGTCGTATGTCTGCTCTCAGACACCTAAAGTTTTTTTCGTACTTTCAGCAGTGTGTTTGTTCACTCTTTTCAGATCTTTATTTTAGTCTCATATGGCTGCAGTATAGAACTAGAAGTGTAAAACTAGAATTGTAGAACTAAAAGTGTAGAACTAGAAGTATACAACTAGAAGTATAGAACTAAAAGTTTAGAACTAGAGGTGTAGAGCTAGAATGTAGAATGAACCAGAAATGTAGAACTAGAATAGTGTGTAGAACTAGAAGTGTAGTTCTAGAAGTTTAGAACTGGAAATATAGAACTAAACTGTAGAGNAATTATGAAATTAAGCAGTACTTTTTTTAATGAAATAAAATTAGCTAAGAAATGAAGGTGATCTATACCTTTATGTACCTCAAAAAAATTTGAGAAATTCTATAAATAAAGTTGAAAAATGTCTACATTTTGCACCAGTTACTACTTTACCAATTCTAAATGCACATCTTTAAATTTTTCCGCAAACACTATGTACCGAGTACTCTTTTGCAAGTACTACTGCAAATAGCAATAAAGTCTTGCATTCATGTATTAATAAACTAGCTTCAGAGTGAACTTTGTTACTATTTAGCTTCTGGTTACCCTATCGATTACTAATAATAATTTAAATTGATGAAAACTATATAACTTCTCGGTAAAATTGATTATAAATTATTAAATACACGGAGAGAAAAATTCTGGTAAAATTACCCTATTGTATGGTTGTGACATTTTTAGTAAAAGAATGATTCTGGTAATAAAAATTAAACTATACAGTATTTAAACCATTCATTTTGTAATTTTTCTGTTCATATATTTACGGTTTAACAGAAATTCTGGTTTTCAAAACAATAGTTCGTATTACTACATATTTAGTGAAAAATACAAAATTACCACATTTACCAAATTTTATCACAGATAATAAAACCATATTTTATTATTAATTTTACCAAAATCATTATCAAAGTGCTTCGGTGAAAACTACTGAGTTTTTGGGTGTTCCCATAGAGCCATAAAGTTTATCATATTTTGGTAGTTTAGACCATACTTTTTTTTCTGGGTCTACTTTTGTTTGAAAAATGTAACCAAAATATTACTATGCAGAGTCTTTTGTAATGACTACTATGAGTGTATATTTTTTAAAAAACTTTTCAAAAAATAAAATCGGTTGAAATTTTATGTTTAAATTGAGGGGCATACAAGAACGTCTTTATAATCTATCGAATTACTTCTGAAGAAAACTGAAAGAAAACATCAAAACCTGCTTTGTTGCCGGAGGAAAAAATTGAAAAGTGATTATTATAAACGCCTGTCTCAGAAAATGAAACTGGTTTTGATGTTGCAGTAGTTGGTAATCAGAAAGTATTAGAAATATTAAAAGAGAGAATTATATCAGGAAAGAAAATGTCGAAATAAAAGAATTTAAACAGTGGAAGAAGTAAAGTATGTTTGAAGTAAATTCATGTAAATACATGTCGAGACTGTTATTATTTTTATTAAAATGCTAAAAGTATTATGATAACCCGAATTTTAGACACACAAAATTTCTCCCAGTCCGTAAAAGTAATAAATGACTCTCATGTTCCAAACTAATGTTCTCTAGGCTTCCAAATGTAATAAATTGTCAAATTATTCGCCGTCTCCAATTGCAATGGGCAATAAAACAATATAAAAGCCATCAAATTACCTAAAGTATTTTTCTCACCCTTTAAAATGCATGTAATTTTCAAACCCGTTTTAATTGCATATTTCTTGTAACACTCTATAAATTGCTCCAATTCAAACATTAATATTAGGGGTCTGGAAAGTAATGTCGTTTCGGTGCATTTGATATTTGTTATCAAGATTTTTTTTAAATCAGTAATGCATTCACCCACGTTAGCAACAACTTTTCAATGCCTGATCGAAAATTAATCGGAAAAAAAAATGAATTGGTTGTTAAGACTAACGAATATTTAATGCGCCAAAACGACATTACTCTCGGGTCCACCTAATATTATAAAATAAAAACAGTTTCAAGAATAAATATAAATTAAAAAAAGATTCCATTTATTTGCTGAGTTTTACAATATATTTTCGATTGATGTATAGGTTTTTGTCATTACTGTCAAAAATTTCATTTCTGTTCAGGTGATGAATTTTAGAAAACACTTTCTTCTTGCATAAAAAAATAAATTCCCTTACTAATTAAAAGAAAATGAATACTTAACTTTTCGTTTTTTTTTCATTTTTAAACACCATTCTTAAAACAGTTTGAACTTAAATAATTCTTCGAAAGTCAGATTTTTTACAAAATACCGCATTTCATTTTAGTTTCTTCAAAATTCTCAATAGTATTTCTTGAACTGCTAAAATTGAAAAAATAAATCATTCACTTTATTCTAACTTATAAACATACATCTGTATTGCTGATTTGCGAACGATTATTGCTGGGGGGTCTTCACGGTAGTTCAGTTCAAATTATTTACTTTATAGTATATATATAGTTTCTTTATAAAATTAAAGTGTAATTTTTGCCCGTGTGAGGTACACTTTAATTTGAATTGTTGCGAAAGAGGGACATTTATTCCAGAAAAATAAAGAAATTTATTTGATGAAAATTGATTTTTTATTTAGAGAATATGGGCAAAGAAAGGAAGTCCCTCAAGGGGATCTAGAGAATCATTCTCTAAACATCAAGAATTTCTGTAAGAGATAAAAATTCAACGGTTGGAGCTGAGAGGCCGAAGCCCAACCGATTTTCGTAAAGAGAACAGTTTCATAAATGCTCAAAAAGCATAAATAAAACATTTTCTCGTGTTGTCAAGAGCTGTTTTTGTCCTGAGCAACATTTTTCATTTCTTTGTTGAGACTGACAACATATTTTCGATTTATGCATAGGTTTTGTCATGGCTGTCTGTCAAACATTTCATTTCTTTATATGTGACGTATTGTAGAGAACACTTTCTACTTTAATAAAAAAATAATATCTTTTTACGACTTAAAAGAAAGAAATTGAACTTACTTTCCGTTTTCTACAGTTTTATTTAATTCTATTTCCGAAGTGGCTGAAGTTGAAATAATTTAAAATTTTGAGCGCGATAGTTTCTTACGAGAATATTTTTCAACTTCTTATTGTAACTATTTCCGTCTAAATTGAGAGTAATATTTTTAAATAGAGGATTTAATGTAAGAACTATCTGCGTAATATAGTAAGGTTGCTGAATTTGGATTATCTCTTGCACATTGAATGCATTTAGTATTTTCAATTTATCTAAATATTTTATTTTATTTTATAACCTTCGTTAAACAGTTGACCCAATTTTGAGTTTACGACTGCTAATGTTCAACTCTGTAGCGTTATAATTTTGAACTCAATCCAGAAGACAAGGGAGCTCCTGCCTCAAGTATTGGGAGATATTTTTCTTCTTGGAGGACTTCTTGAAGGAACTAATTCGCAGCGTTACACGAAGAGGGAAAACACGAAAACTTACCACTGTTAGCCTGACGGCAAGGGTACTCTAATTCATGATCCGTTTACTACTCAGGATATTTTACGTCAGCACTGTGGTCGGAATTCGTTTTGACCAGCCATACTGGGATTCGAACTTGATTCGTGAGCCACCACGGCTCTATGATGTAAATAAAATTTGTGAATCTGGTAGACTATACCTCTTCACCATTCCACCATGTAGTGGAAAATAAGTGATGCTATTTTAAATCAGATGGTGAAAAAAGCCTAGAATGCACAAGAACGAGACAGTAGTTTCTTTAAATAATTTAAAGCTCGAGTTTCATTTAAAATCATGCGATAATTCTATTATATATAGAAATACAACTAAAGATTAAATGAAAGTGGCTGGGTGGCACAGTTGGTTTGTCGTCGGCCTTCTGAGCCCAAGTCTGCGGGTTTGATCCCCGGCCCAGACACGAGATTTTCGGGATGCAGAAAATCCTCAGCGGCCATGTCGTATGATTATGCGGCATGTAAAAGATCCCTGGAGTGCCTTATTGGCTCTTGGCATTTCCGGCAAAATTAAATTCCTAGTGCACTTTAGCATCCAAATAGAGTCTCGGTGCTGCCATCTAGTGTGGCAGAAACTAGACGTCCAAATTAACATGACCAACGGTATCTCAC
>NC_092208.1:88537678-88563009 GCF_043381705.1 Parasteatoda tepidariorum
AGTTAAGTTATAAAAGCAAATTTAATGGCATGTGATTACAATAAGTTGTCAAAACAGTGGCCGGCAGCATCTATGCATGCAGTACAACGGCGAAGAAAAGATAGACGAACATTCTGAAACACATCAGGCATATCACGAACTTTCCCTGCAGTGGCAGAAAGCTTGACAACAAGTAACGCAGCGCAGTAACTCGCAATAGGAATGGAGCTTTCACGTTTGCATCAAACAACTTTCCAAATGCGCCAGCACCTTTGCGTTTTGTTTTCGACCATGCATTCTTTGATAAAAATTGTTTGTTTGGGTGTGTACTATCACTTCCTAAAATTTTGCCCATCTTTTTAGAATCACCCTGTACAAGTTACAGTGAATGGCAGAAATGGGTGGTTGGTGACTTCTACTGGTGAATATAATCGCATTGGTAAATGTCCGAAATATATACTAGGTCTGGCTAAGTGCCACTGCCCGGTATGCCCTACATCAATGTTTTTTTTTAAAGGTATCAAGTGTCCAGTGTGCATTTAACCGGTACTCCAATCACTAATGTTTCTCCTCATCTATCCTCAGCAGATATTAAAATATCGAATAAATATAATAATATTAACGAATAAATATCACATCGGATGTAACAAATATTTCTGACATTCACCAAAGCAGATATGTGATTGTTGACATTCACGGATGAAAGTCGACATTCGTTCATTCACGGTAACATAGTCTTTGATAAATGAAGTTAAGTCTGATGAATAAAATAACTGCAAATTTTGAGACTGTCATAACACTAGAGACAATACAATGGAAACAAATAAATCGATTAGCTAAATTTTTTTCTTAATGGTACTCTTTCTACACGAATAAAGTAAACAAAGTGAAAAAAATATTTCACTCCTCTAGGTTATTATACTTATTTTCTCTCTCAGTACAGGTGAAATACTTGCGTCCTTATATCATTTGTCTAAAGGGAGAAAGTGTTGAAGCAATCAGAAAAACCATTCTTGCGTACCAAAGAACAAATGTCATAAATCAAACTGCTTTCTTCTATAAGACTTATAATAAATCACTTACTATACTTAACAACAGATAATAAAACAACAACTTTTAGCATTTAATAATAATTAAGCTTTCAGTTTCATTTATCAGTTTCATTTTTAAGATCTTTTTTATGAGACATTAATGTGTTCTTTTTCGAATGCGAATGTTTATTATTTCTCTTTAGAATCATTTTCCTTTTGAAGAAATTTTTTTCTGATTTGTATTTTTCTCCGGAATACTATGCATATTAATGCATTGACCACCGTGAATTGATGATCTATACGAAAATTTTCATTTTCATATAGATCATCAATTAGCATACTAAAGTCGGCTTTTTCGTTTTCTATATTATCAACTGTGTAAAATAAAAATAAAATTAATTTTTAATATAAATTTAAAAGTTCATTGTTAGAATTTTGATTTTACAATTACAATAATATAACCAACACCAATCTGTCAATCCAATTAACCGCAATGTTTACGGTGAAGACCATTTTCAAGACAAAAAATGGCTTTATGGTTTTGAAACCACTTACATCTAGTATGGTTAAAAAAACATGGATACAAAACTCTATGGTTTTTTTAAACTGTTTACTACTAGCATGGTTTCAAAACCACCAATAGAAATCTAACTGAGCGTTACAGATAGGTAATGGGCATTAATAATAGGTTGTAGTTCAGTTGTGTTTTATCAAATGAACCGCAGAATATGGTTTAAATGGTTTATCTGGTTGTTTTGCTGCTGTCTATACATGAATGAGAGTAACGTACTCGAATAGTCCAGGGTCCCAAACTGAAGAATACAGGGCACTGGAGACTTTTCTTGCTACAGATTAGCACTTATGGCTATAATATGTACCCAACTGCTAGAAACTGAGTGGTTTCAGTAGTGGGCCTAGGTGATGTGATAAAATTCTGGTTGTTTAACAGTATTAGACGAAAGCAGTTAATAAACGGTTTTCTCACAGCTTACCAATTTTAATATGGTAAAATAGCAAGTAAGGAAATTGTTTTTTAACCATTTTTTTCCGAGAAATTTTTGACAATGTATGCTATGGATGAAGGATTCTTAAACAACCTTTACGAGATTTAAAATTGTCTATTAGTGACCAAAATACTACATCATCTGTTGTGAATTAAAAGTTACGCATCTTTTGTTTCTTTCATAATAAATTTTGAACTTACAGTTATTCATGTATTTTACGTAGCTTTTGAAGAGTTGATTGAACACATTTGCTACGTGATTGTCGTTTTACATTAGCTGCTGACAAGCAGTTTTGCAAAATGGAGGCGTAAGGTGAAAATGAAAGCTAATTTTTTTGTAGTAGCATCAAACAGTGGCGGACACAATGCATTAAATGCTTATATTATATAATAAAAATTTATAATCATAAGCATTTTTATATACTTTTCTTGTATTTTGATTGTGTAAAATGTTGTAAAATTTCTTGTAAAATTTTTTTCAAAGTAAATTTGTTATAATATAAATTAATACAACAGCGTATATTGGATTTTTTAATTTATGCCACAATGTAACAATTGCTTGTCAATTGCAATACATGTTACTCGTGTAATAAATGTTATGCAATTATAATCAAAATATTTATCAAATTTTAATACTAATTTGTTATATTTTTACAGCATAAATTATATTTTAATATAAATAAAATCTCTCATATACTAATTTGTTTCAGAATGTTTCACCATTTTTTATAATCAAATCTAATGTGATATTTAAATGCAAGGAAATAAATCACAGTTTAAGTATTCGTTCAAATTTATGTATTCAATTCAGAAATCATTTCAATAAAAGCTTAAAGCAATTTTATATCCATTAATTTAAATTAGCTTCATACGTTTTTTTTAATAATTTCAGTCAATTACAAGAAATGAAATGGAAAATGAACCTCTTTAATCAATATTTACGTTTCATTTGGAAGTTTTCGTTATCGTTTTCAAATGAATTCTTTTGAATAAAAACAATTTTTCAGTATTGATAAGTGCCCTAAAGCTGAATAAAATTAATGGAAGATGAAAAAATGATTTCTCTAGAAATTTTTTTGAATATTTTTCAGTTGGATAAATCTTTCATTCACACAATTTATATTTAATGAATCTCATCGTATTTCTAATTTTTGTTTAAAAGTTAAAATAAACATTGTTTTATTTATTTAAGTTTTAAAAGGGTTTAAAGTAATTAAATACTAATTCTTTTCGGGTAAAAATGTTTTATAATCAATATGAATATTGTACTGCATTTTTCTCTTAATTGGCAATCATTATTTTTTCCCTGTAGTAAGGTTTAATAAATTCTGCGAAAATAAATATATTTATACTTAAACTATTAATATAATATTTATGTTGAAAGTAAGTATAATTTGATATTTGTGATACTTTACTTGAATAACGGCGTAAGGACGGAGGGTGTGCAGTATTGGTCCTCGTTAAACTGTTCTACCGTAAAGTGCTCGACTTCGCGTGCAGGTCGTCGGGCTAACGAAGGGAGGGTGCCATCCCCTCTGCAGAGGATCAAAATTGCGATGGCATGTATTCGGACCATCCTCAGGGATGTTTCCCAGACCGTTGCCAATAGCCCATTGTGCTGCTCTGGTGCGACGTAAATGAACTACAACTACATCAACTTGAATAACGGAATGAGTAATATAATCAGATAATGGAAGAATATTTAAAAAAAAATATGTACGAAACAATAAGCATGTAAAGAAATTTTTTCGTTAGTAATTGAGATATGATTCTTTTTTTTTTTCATACTTTAATAAATAAGTGGATAGACGTATAAATGAATGAGTGAATCGGCAAATTAGTAGATGGACGAATCATCAAAATTTAAGAGCCAATACATAGATGAGAGTATCTCCAAATGAAAGAATCGGTGAGGAATCTAATTATCGAAAGGGAGAATTGGTGAAATATCGAGCGAGAGAATCGGTGAATTGGTAAATGAATGAATTAAAAATGAATGATCATATACGAGATGTATCAAATGAGAGATTAAGGAAGTACTCGAATCATGAAATGAAGCCATCATTGATCCGGTGAATCATCGAATGACCAAATCGGTTAATAGAAAAACGATCAATTGAGAAAATTGGAAAATCAATGAATGGTCAATCATCAGGAATGAATTATCATATGATAGAATC
This sequence comes from Parasteatoda tepidariorum, assembly GCF_043381705.1. Lineage (NCBI taxonomy): Eukaryota > Metazoa > Arthropoda > Arachnida > Araneae > Theridiidae > Parasteatoda > Parasteatoda tepidariorum. Next base: position 88,541,872 of record NC_092208.1, read on the forward strand.
AGTCAAATGATAAATCATCAAACGAGAGAACCGACGATTGGACAAATCATCAAACGGGAAAAATCAAATTGGAAAACAGGAACGAAAGAAAAGCGTTGGTGAAAAATTATTGAAAAAACAGTGAATGGGAGATTTATATATTATTTATATGGCTTATAAATGTGCGATAGCCATTAAATTATCTTAAATGCAATAACTATATCGTGTTTTTCACGTGTTGGCAAAAGTATATAAAATCACTGACACAATATTTATTTATATTTAAACTACGAGTTGCTTTTATAATGATGAACATTATTTATCCTCTACATTTATCTGAAAATACCTTAATTTAATAATAAATTATCATAAATCTATTGATATTAATCTAATTGGGAATTAGCCCCCTGTTCGTTGCCACTCACCAACCCCGCTGATTGTTTCCCAATAATTGTTGTTTCTTAGCATAAAACAGTTTTTCCTTCTATAGTTGAAATTATTCACTTAAAATGTGTGAACTGTAAAGAATTCTTTTTGCTTACTTTTGTGCCCACCTCTCTCCTTCCCATGTCCAGTATTCAATAGTTTAAATGAAATGTTTATTTTGAGTCAAATATTTGATTCACTGAAAGATATTCCTTGATTCCTTTGTGATTCTATTAAGATTGAATAGTGAACATAAATAACATTTTTTAGAAATCGTTTCTTTAAACAACATTTAAAATTGAAAGTGTATTCTTTTAATAAATTTGGAGTGTTCACTACCGTAATGTAATAGTTTTTTCCTCACCCAACATATTAAATACAATATGTGCATGCATCACATTATGCATGAAGCTGATTGTTGAATTTTAAACCATTTAACGAATCTCTTTATCAGTAATTTATAACAGCATATTAAAATAATTTACATCATTTAAAATAATAACTGTGAAATGCTTAATAAGTTTAGACACCACACACTCAAATAAAGTATACCTTAAAATATGGCTTAGTAAATAGTAAATTTACTAAGTAATAAACAAACAACACTTCTTGTTTCAAACTCTTCATTTAGTAAACTATAAAAATAAAAAAAAACACAACGATAGCTGAGTAAAATAAGAAAAATAGATATTACTGGTAAAATATTATTAAATTTGCATTTTACAGGAAAACAATAATTTAAATGAGTAAATAATTTTATGCTTATGACAATACAAAAACATGTAAAACCAATGTGAAAAGCTGGTTCCAATCATGAGATTTTTCTGGCCAATAAAATATACCGACACCAATGCAAACCATTATTAAACTTTTATTTATAGTTAAATAAACTAGCATCAAAGAAGAAAACTTTTTAAAATGTATTTTTCATCGTCTATAATTATTGAATTGAATTCGGTAAAAAAATAATATTTTAAAAGTAACATCGGATGAAAATGAAAAAAGTAATGAATACAAAGAAGATTATTTGAAAGGAAAATATTTCTGTACATACAAGTGCTTGATTATTCTTAAAATATTTCAATCTTTTTTGAATGAATTTATTTCAAACAATAAGTCTTTATTAATAATAACAATTTAAGAAAATTCTCATTAATCAGACAAAGAAATGCAAATGCAAAGTAATATTTTATAAACGTAACAAAAAAACCATTAATTTTGTTTTCGATTGTTTTGTTATTCATTACTGGCTAAGGTGTTTTTTTATTTGCTTGTAGTCTTGTGAAACAAAAGTTTTTTTTTAATAAACGGAAACTCCATTCGCTTTTTAAATTTTAATTAAACATTGCTAATAAAAGCGAAAAATGCAATGCATTGACTAGTTTGTGGTAAAATATGAATAATAATGTTAGTTATGATAAATCACCAAAGAGCTAATCAAATGTTGTAATGATTATAAATTGTAATTTGAGTATCATTTGAAATGTAAAAAAATTATATTTTAATTAAGCTCGGTGCACTCTTATATACAGCAAGTTGAAACTAATTGCTATATGTAATCTTTAAACAAATTACAAAATATTAAGATACATTTTTACTGGTTTAAATTCTAATTAGCGCTTACTCCAATTGCATAAATTATTCTAATTATTTAATGCTAACTATAGTTAAAATACCCTATGAGAGTTGTTTCATCAGATGGTGCATGAAAGAATAAGAATTTTCTGAAACTTCTTAACGATCAGTACTTGTCACACTATACAGCTGCAAGAAAAAATACCAGATAGATTATTGACAAGAAATTTCAAATTTCATCCAAAAAAAACAAGTCCATCTCATTTTTTAAAGCTAAAAGAGAAAAAAACTGTACAGATAATGATTTAGTTTTAGCTTTTTAATTTTCATCTGGAATCAATCCTGTTCACATCGAGAAAAGCAAAACAAGTGGTAAGTTGGTTGTAATTTATTAATTTACCTCCAGAAACAATCAGTTCGGTTAATATCATAAATCTGAAGGGGAAAAAATGTACAGATGAGGACTTAGATATTGCCTTTTAATTCTTATTCGGAAATTATAAGTCTTCTTCTCAACCCTTAAATGAAAGCAAATATTTACAGAATATGGATTCGCTACTACTATTTAATGTAAATCAATCCTAAAGATATGTAGTCCTGAATGAAAACAGTTAGAAATAATGAACTGTATTTGGCTGCTTTTAAAATTTTAATTCGTTTATAGTCAGTCTTGTTTATATCCTATAGAGCTACTATCAAAAATAATCAACTATTAAATTGGCTATAACACTTTAATTTTTAACAATCAGTCTTGTTGAACTTAGCTAATTGAAACATATACAGATAATGACAGAATAAAACAGTTGGTTATAGTTTTTTTTAATTTTAATATGCTAATAATAATTTTTTTCCGCATTATACAGAGCAGCAAGAAACAATATGCAGACGATAAATTGTCTAGAATTTAAAATTCAGAAACAATCAATTCTATTCATATCTGTAAAGAATTCGCTGGTTTCAAAGCTCGAAAGTCTTTTTGTTATTCAAACATTTTACAGTTCACATTGAGTCGATATTCGACAAACAAAAACAGAACGAAATTTATGCGTTTAAAACATGTCTAAGCACGTCGATATTTTCCATGAGAATGTGACTGCATTCTCAAATATTCTAAAATAATATCCACTCACTCTGCATAAACATCAGGGTTCCAGTGTTGAATTTGTTATTATTTTTTCACTAGATATATAGTATTCGAGTATTCTCTTTTACTCCATTGAAAATGTTCAACTTTAACTTCAACTATTTTATTCACGGCTGCTTTCACTATTTTTATAGGCATTTTTTTATTATGAGAATATGTTTCACGCACATAAAAAAATCGTAAAATGATGGTGAAAAGTGGAAATACTTTTATGGAAAATAATATGGTATGCAAGAGGGGTATATAGTTAACCTATTGTTTTTAAATCGATGAGCCACTCATTGTTAGACTTTTCACTCCAAAATTATGGCAATCTGTCCATCCGATTAACCGAAAAGTTACGGTTTTGATTACATTTGCAGTTTTGAAACCGTTTACAACTAGTATGATTATAAAATCAGGAAAACAAAACTATACGGTTTTTAAACCATTTACAACTAGCATAGTTTCAAAACCTTAAAAAAATACAACTGTACATATGTCATAGCCTATGAACCGGTAAAAAGTTTTTTTTTGAATGCTGCAATAAACGTAAACTAAGTGCTTTTGAACTTAATTAAATTTATGGATACAAAAAGTGCGCATTTCCTCATCTTAAAAATAATTTTTTTTCCTGGTATTTGTATTTGGTATACTATCAAAGCAATTATATATAATACAGTCATATAAATTCAATAAATACATTAAGACCTTGAAAGGCTTGGATATAGCTGGATTTGAAACATGTTTATGAGTGTTGAGCCCCTTAAAAGTAAATGTAACTTTCCAATGATTCCCTTGATTGTTGAAAGATTTGTTTTTGAATCACGAAATATAAATTTTTAAACTACGAGGAGGCACCACATTTTCTAGAGCAAGAAAAGAAAGGAAAAAAATTCGTGTTGAAATTAAGCATTTAAAATAGCAATTACTCTCAAATAAAATAGAATTTCGAAAAAAAGAACTGTGTTGAATTCATAAATGAAAATGGCCCTTTGCATCACGTCAAAGTTCTTTAATCAAATTTTTTGTTGCATTTCAAAAGCTTCAGATTAATTGATGTTCATTTATGCGAGTTTATCATTTGATAATTATCAAACTATAAATCGAATTCTAAAGTAATTTAAATGTTTTTTTTAATTTCATCTTATTTCTTGTATATTTGTCTGTACACAAGTTAAGTTCTATAGTTTTTTCCCTGAAAAACAAAACAAAAAAGATAAACAAAACCTTTAGAATAGCATTTAGAACTGCAAAAACTTTAGATCAAATTAGAACATTGAAAAAAAATCATGTGAAGTTCATAAACAAAAAAGCCTTTTCAGCACGCATTCTGTTGTTGCATTTCTGCGACTTGCAGAGCAGCCCGCATGGTAGTTTTACAACTTTAACGCTTAACAATTGTCAAACTAATAATCAAACATTTATTGCATCATTATTCCTGCATATTTTTCGACACACATTCATAATTTAAAATTTCTGACTCCAATAGTTTTTGAGCTGTAAATCGAAATGTAACGCGAATTGCACACCCAAAACAGCTATGATGTCCCTTCCAATTTCTTAATATGGAGACATTTTCCCCGTAAAAAGGATTGAACAATAAGACGAGAACCTTTTAAATTTTCTTTTAAAAGGAAAATTGACTCCATTGCTATTTAATATCACGTGACTTATGAAATCAATTAAATTAACGTCTTTCCAATTGAAATTTAAAGGCATAAAATCCAATCTAAATTTGATCCAGTAATAATTTTTTTCCTCTCCAACTTACAGCTTGAAAGTTTGAAAAAGACTTTTTTCAGCATTTACTCAAATTAAAGAAAAATAAAAATTTCCATCACGGTAATCCTTCAGTTATTGCAGGAACCAAAAATGTCAAAGTATGAAATCATTATTTATGCAAATTAGGCCATGTTGTCTGCAAACGCAGTTGAAAAGCAATGTTTCATTCATCGTTCACCTCATTAAGCTCTTCATTAAAAACCATTTCTCGAAATATGATCATTAAAATTAAATATAATTATTACATAATTCGATACAAAATATTTGGATCTATTCATCTTGAGTAGATGCCTAATTATTACGTAGTTTTTATGAGGTAAATAAACAATTATAGAAAATTAATTTATTTAAAATTCTCTAACAAAAACTCCTTTTTGTTTAATGTTTATCTTTTCTCTGCCCTAGAGACTAAGTTTTAAAGGAAATGAGATTTGTTCCAAGAACTATTCCCGTTCTCAGTTCTCTTTTTAAAATAATATTTAAAGAGTTATCTTTTTAAAAAAATAATTAAGAAAAGAATAATAGAAAAACAGAAATTTATCTGCACTGTTTGCTTTATGATACATATTTGAATACGCTTAATGATTTTATTTTAAATCTATCAGATTAAAAGACTCAAATTATTTATTTATAAGACTATTTTTTATGAAAATTTATGAATAAATATAAATTTTCTTTCTAAAATGTTGATTTCTTTAAAGTTGATTAAATTTTAAAGAATGGTAAGAAGTTGATTTACAAGCTCTGTATGGATTCCTAAAGTATTTAAAACGTTTTTATTTAATGAACTTGAAAATATTTTTAAAGACATTCAAACAATTAAAAAAAAACCTGTATTCTGCCCTTTTTTTCTCTTTTTAAATCTTTGATTAAATACTTGGAATTTTAAAATGTTAAGTTCCTGACGTTATATTAAAAAACTGTCAATTGCTATTGTAAAAAATATTGATAAATATAGGATTAAAGGTTTTCAAATTTTGTTATATCTCTCATTCTTTATTGGAGTTCAAACCTTGTATGCAATTACAAAAGTTTATTTTGATTTAGAAAAAAGACAATCTAAACACATATTATGTGATCGTCTGTTTGGAAGTTCAAATTATCAGATCAACAAAACTAATTACCGTCGCCAATAGCCCATTGTGCAGCTCTAGTGCGACGTAAATGAACTAGAAGAACAAGAGCAAAATTAATTAGTTACTATTGTTCAGTGCACAAAAAGACTGACTAAATAACTTCTGATTTAATGATCGGATCTTTAAGCTCTAGGACTTAATCTTAATGGCTCGAGGGGGTGACCTCAAATATGCTAGTTAATAAAGCAGACGATATTTAAAGTTACAAAATTAGACACAAAAACGTACTCTCTCAATAAACATAACTTTTTTTCGATGGACTTGGATTTCCGACCCCCAAAATATAGGGGGTAACCGCAATCTGGGAATAAATTGGGAGAGTCCCAATAGTTGACAATTATATATATTTAAGCTATTTGGCAATATTTCAAGTTACGAAATCACAGGTAAAAACGTACTTTCTCTGAATAAACATACATTTTTTTCGATAGATTCGGGTTTCTGATACCCAAAATATAGGGGGTAGGTGCAATTTGAGAAATCTAGTCCCCATAGTTTGATCAGGAGAGCAGTCCAAAGTTTGGACCTCTTAATGTCAATTTCACTTTTTGCGTATATCGCCATATTTCGAGAACTCTTTAAGCGAATTGAAAAATTAATTGCTCACTGTTATACAATTCGTTTAAGTAAAGATAATGCCATGCAAAAAATAACTTCTAGTAAGTATTTATTACTTTTTACTATTTTATTTCATAATGGTCAAAAAAGTATTATTCAGGGTTATTTGGATAAGTTATAGTGAAATTACTAAAAAGTAAAAAANAAAAAAAAAAAAAAAAAAAAAAAAAAAAAAAAAAAAAAAAAAAAAAAAAAATTTGAACTGTAAGGTATATAATTTTAACATCAGTTCAAAGAATGTAGTTTTATATAGCAATATGCAAAATGTGAGAAAAATCGGTTGAATAGTTCCTGTGAAATGGAATTTCAAAGAGGTTTTAAACTTAAAATTTGATTTCTCAGGAACTATTCGATTGATTTTATAATTTTATAACAGTCGTTGATCTACTGACCCAATTTTTGGGCTTACAACTACTAATGTTCAGCTCAGCAGCCTTGTAGTTTTGAACTCAAACCAGAAGACAAGAGAACTCCTGGATCAAGTATTGGGAGAAATACGCTTTGATGGAGGACTTTTTGATGGAACTAGCTCGCATTTGCGTTACATGGAGAGGAAAACTGTTAAAATCTCCCAAGGTTAGCCCGACGGCAAGGGGACTCTAACCCATGATCTGTCTGCCACTGAATATATTTTGCGTCAGCACTGTGGTCTGTTTGAGCCGGGTGCGGAATTTGTATCGTCGATCCCGGTCGACCTCATTGGAAGGCGAACGCTCTATCCTCTAAACCACCGTGCTTTCGATCAATTTTTCTCCAATTTATTTATTTTGGTATAGAAAAATTACATTCTTTGAAATGATGCAAAAAATTTTATAACTTGCGATTCAAAATTTCTCTTCCCATTCTTAAATAACATAATAAATATTTATTAGAAATTATATCCCCTATATTTTTGGAATCAAAAATACTAATTCGTAGAAAAAAAGGTATGTTTATTCAGAGAAAGCGCATTTTTGCGTCTGATTTCGTAACTTAAAATATCTTCTGTTCTCATTAATTAGCATATTTAAAGCCACTCCAACGAGCCATTAAGATTGAATCCTAAAACGTGATCATCCGATCATTAGACCAAAAGTTATTCCGGGTGGTCAGTTTTTCAACGCACTGTACATGTTGATTTTATTGTAATATTTATGAAGTTCGAAAAACGCATCTACTTTCAAAAACATTTTCATTTACTCTCTGAAATGCATAAATGTTTGTTTTCTGCAACTATCTATAAAATTTTATCTTTACGTTTAAGACAGTTTTTTAAAAAAAAAATTGCAAACGTTTAATTTTAAAACTAAGTCGAGCAACAACTTTATACGAATAGTGTAGCTAACGGTAACCGTTTCAGTCGTTCCTTTGATCATCATCGCTATGGAAAAACAGAATAAAAATATTAATTTTGAATTTTTTTTAATTTGTACACTCTTCCACGGCTTTAATTCGTATTTTTTTTTTAAATCATCAATCCTTTTTCGGAATGAAGACATAAATTTTGCTATTTTCATTAATATATTCTTCTTTATTACCATCGATTGATTTTTCGAAATGAAAAGATAAGACTTCTGAAAATTTCTTTAATTCATTCTCTTTCATTCCATCAATTCATTTTCAAAACGAAGATAAAAATTTAAAAAATTTAATTAATTCAAGATCCCTTATTTCTTCTATTTATTTTTGAATCGAAAAGATAAAGTTTTGTTCATGCATTCATTTTCCTTCAGCGGTCATCCATTACTTTTTAAATAGGGATAAAAATTTTGAAAATGCAATTAATTTACTCTCCTTCATTCTATCAATTCATTTCCGGAATGAGGAGAAAATTATTGAAAATTTCATTCATTCATTCTTCTTTATCCCATCAGTTTGTTTTTGAAATGAAAATATAAAATTTAAATCCTTCATTAATTCTGTCTCCTTTATCCTTTGCCAATTCCTTCTCGAAATGAAATTGTAAACTTAGAAAACTTCATTAATCAATTCCTTTTCATTCCCTCAATTAGTTTTCGAAATAAAAATAAAAATATTAAGAATCTATTTTATTCTATTTACTCTTTACCAAAATGAAGAGAAAAGTATTGATAATTTAATTAATTCATTCTTCATTCCGTCAATTGCTTTTCAAAATAAAGAAATAAGTATTTTAAATTTTCTTTCTCCTTTGTTCCTTCAGTGTGTAGCCAGAGTGAAGAGAAAAGTATTAAAAATTTCATTAATTCATTCACTTTTATTTCATTTTTTTTTCAGAGCGAAAAGATAAATATTGAAAATGTCATAAATTTTTTCTCCTTCATTCCATCAATGTCTTTTCTGCTATTTTTGTCCTCCTTTAACGACCTGTATTTTAAGATAAAGTTATTCTAAGAAACTGAGAAATATTTAGAATAAATCAAATCAATATTACGGAAGTTCGTAATACTACTGTAGAAATTGTTTTGAGTTAAAAGCATATTAGATTTTGACATACTTTTTTGGTGATGTGTCATTCCTATGTATAATGGGACACCTGAAAGTGACGAAGGGTGGGCATCTCGATCCTGATTGGTTGTTGAAGCAGGGGCATTTGCTTACGTCAGCAACTATTCTTTCCATTATATTTCGAGTAAGCCAAGCCGATCAAGTATCAATTCTCTTTATTGACACATTATAAATTCTTTCACAAAAATTTCAATTATTTCACTATATATTTACGCAGAGACTTAACACAAAGACAGGCACGAAGCCTTGTGGAACATAAACAAACTAATGATGCCTCAAAGTTTTCAGGTATGCAAAACAAAACTATATCATGGTTGCAATAAAATACAATTACAGATAATAAGTCTAAGTTAAGTAAAAGAAGTGAACGAGAAAGAATTATATTTCAACGAATTCGATACGGCTCTGTATTTCATTAACTTATCGTGAATTAACATTCTAACTTATGTAGTGAAACTTAGCTCAACTTTAATGCGCCATTTTGCTGAAAAAGCTAAATTGGCGCTGACGTCATAGATTACATGTATGGGTATGAGAGGTCTTCTTCTTGAAGAGCAATTACCGAATTGACTGTATCGGGAAACTAGTATAGTTGTACAAATTAAATTCACGGATTCTTATTTTAATGAGTATAAATATTTATAAATAAATGTTGAATTCCTTAAATTTAAATGATAAAGAAAGACATTTAAATATTTCTTAAAATATCCAACCAAATATTTTAAATAAAGTGCGTTTTGCGATGCTTTTCTTCCAGAACGGCATCATGTTTCAAAAATACGAGACTGTTAGATTTATCGGCGTAAGAACATCCATTCTTCAACTCACATCACTTTTTTCCTCCTTTTTTTTGTTCAATTCTTTTCAAATATCTGAGTTTCTGAACAAGAGAAAAGAAATTTTGCTGAAAAAAATCGTGAATACGAACGGCAAAGGGGAAAAAAACTGGCATTTTAACATTGTTTAGCTATACTGAATGCTTTCCTGTCAAGGATTGGCAATCAATAACAGAAATGTTTTCAGAATATCAGTTCCTACTTTGTCAACTTCTGTAAATTCATTTTAAGAATCCATCAAACATTCAAAACTGCTTCAACTTATTTAGTTTTCTATAAAAATAAAATTTCCCAAATAAGGATAATGGTTCAAGGGAGTTTTATAAATTGGACATTCATTATTTTTATATCAAGAAAAAGAATTACAGAATTACGATTTACTTGAATGGTAGTGGTTATGTACAGCAAGCATTCAATGTATATATATATATATATATATATATATGTGGGAGATAGTGCAGCATAGGAGTAAATGATGACGATAATTTAATAAACATAACAATTTAATAGAAATAAAAGGTTAGAACGATATAACAGTGACATGGGGAGAGCTGCCTTCTCGCAGTGGTCTCCGGATTGCATGTGACNTTCAAAATGACAAAGCTATATATATATATATATATATATATATATATAAAGTGAATACCCCTAATAGATCCGCGAGGGCTCAGGGGATAGAGCATTCACCTTCCAATAAGGTGAACCGGGTTCGAATCTTAGCGATGTCTGGTCGATACGCACCCGGCTTATCCCGACCGCAGTGCTGACGTAAAATATCCTCGGTTGAAGACGAATCATGGATTAGAGTCCCCTTGCAGTCAAACTTACCGTAATAGGTTTTCGTGCTTTTCCTTTCCATGTAATGCAAATGCTGGTAAGTTTCATCAGAAAGTTCTCATGAATGCAAATTTCTTCCAATACTTGATCCATTAGTTCCCTTGTCTTCTGGATTGGGTTCAAAATTACAAGTTGAACATTAGTAATCATAAACCCGAAAATTGGGTCGGCTGTTTAGCGATACTTATAAAATAAAATAAAATAAAATAAAAATATTAAACACTCCGAATAACGTTTGATCTAATAATCGTATTTCCACGTAATAGAACTTAATTTGAATAGTTTGAATGCCGTACCTTAAATATGCTAATTAATAAGTAAAGATGATATTTTAAGTTACTGTGACGATTATCATCACCTCAAAATAAAAACCACGAGAAAGTCTAAAGTTAACCTTCTAGAATATACAAAGAACGCGTATTGTGGGATATCTCTATTGGGAAATAAAAACGTTTATACTTATGGAGAGAATCAAATAAACATTTAAATTCTTACTACGTCACGTGGGACTTAATTTCAAAACAACACAGCGGACAGAACTTTCCTCAGATTTGCAAATTTATTTGGAAAAAAATAATACTATAAAAATAGTCCGAGGAAAGGGTTGAAGGGTGTTATGAGATTTATTATAGAGATGAGAATAGTAGTTAATTAGCTGTCGAGAATTATCAAAGTTAGGGCCTCAGAGAACTGAAACATAGCAAAATTATGAAATGTAAGGGTGTTTTTTCTCCATTTACTCCATATCCATTGTTTACTTAATTTTGTATAATTAAGTTATTTTTCTTTACTCTAACAAAATTAACAATGAATCTCTAGTGTTTGAGTGTCTAGTGTTTGTCTAGTGTCTAAATTGACTCTCTAGTGTTTGAGTGTCTAGTGTTTGTCTAGTGTCTAAATTGAATCTCTAGTGTTTGAGTGTCTTGTGTTTGTCTAGTGTCTAAACTGACTCTCTAGTGTTTGAGTGTCTAGTATTTGTCTAGTGTCTAAATTGAATCTCTAGTGTTTGAGTGTCTAGTGTTTGTCTAGTGTCTAAATTGAATCTCTAGTGTTTATTAAATTATAGTTTTATGCAACACTGTCACACGGTTAGTGCGAAAGTAAGAAGTGAAAAAAATCTTCAGGGGGGGGGGAGCAAAACGTTATCGAAATCTGCCAAATTACATTTAAGAAAAGTAAGTTTTTGTACACACACATCAAAACCTGTTTGATTTCAGGTTGAATTATGAAAGTGTTTCTAATAAGCATCTTTCATCTCCTTTGTCCCCTTACGCAATCAAACAGGTTTAAGTATTTCATTCTACTGCCTTCTCGACTGCGATTTGCCAGATTTCCATAGTTTTTTTGTTTTTATTTGCTAAAACATCAATTTTCAACCCATAATATGTAGATTTTTTACTCTTCCCCTTTGATAAAGAATGAGGAGTAAAACAAATTTATTGTGGGCATTATTTATGAAATACACTGCATATGAGGAAAAATTCTTACAAATAAAATTCTGGAACTCATCCAAATCTAAAAAAATTTAAATTTGACTTTAACTCATCCATTATCGTGGGTTCAAGTATCTTCAGAACAATTATTATTTTTTTAGAAATAAAATTGAAATTAATTCCTTTTCAGTTGCGTAACTTGCATAATTTAGTGAATGCATAAGAATTTTTCTACATTCAAGTAAAATATTTATGAAATTTCAATCAGATAATATTCTATCGTTAAGAATAAACTAACTTTAAATGCTAATCAGCATTGATATTGATTTTTTCCTTATTTTAGAAATAAAACTAAACCGTATTTTTTACTAGCTTTTTATATAATAAAAGTTTCGGCTCTTTAATGACATCTGTAGTATATTTTCGAGGATAGTTTTATATTTGATCCGAATTCATAAGTATTTGCACAAAACAAATGATGTTCATTTTTTTTAAAAATTTATTTCAGGACCAAAAGTTTTACAAATGCATGAATGTTTTAGTAGTTTTATATTATGATATCGACTAAGAAACAATAAACAGTACCCAAAATATTGTAATTCTTAAATTATAACTTCTTTTATTATGTAACGAAGACGCTTATTATAAAGAAAGAAAAGATGAATATTAAATACAAAATATAAATGACGCTTACTCGGCTATTAGTTGTCGACTTGATAAATGTCACGTTTAATTGAATGTATCCATTTTTGCATAAATTCATCGTTTTGAAATGTGTTAACTGAAACTTTAGGCCCATTTATAAAATTGTCTTTACATTTCGATACTGTACATGTATGTGGCATTCTTAAAATTTTTAGAATAATAGATATAAAAAATAGGGTAACCGATGGACAAACGAAGCTGCAGTTGATTGCTCATTAACAAATATCTAAATTTGGCAGCTATTCAGTTGACAACTACTATTTGTGACGTCACTAAGCAGCCTTATTTCTCGGTGGGTATGCCAAAACACACAACAAGAGCCGTGATGACTCAGGGGATAGAGGGTTCGCCTTCCAATAATCGGATTCGATTCCCACGATGGCTGGTCGATACGAATTCCGCACTCAACTCGCACCGACCACAGTGCCGACGTAAAATATCCTCGGTGGAAGACGAATCATGGATTAGAGTTCCCTTGTAGTCAAACTTACCGCAATAGGTTTTCGTGCTTTTCCTCTCCATGTAATGCAAATGCTGGCTAGTTTCATCAAAAAGTCCACACGAATACAAATTCTTCTCAATACTTGATCCAGGAGTTCCCTTGTCTTCTGGATTGGGTTCAAAATTGCAAGTCTACGGAGTTAAACTTTGGGAGTCGTAAACTCAAAAATTGGGTCGGCTGTTCAACAATGGTTATAGAATAAAACAAAATCTAGTTTTCCTTTGTGGTTGCTGGCTAGATTTCAATAGCATGCTTGTTTCGTACTAAAATAATAATTTGCCCTCTCTAATGTGCTTATTTGTATTTAACAAATGCTCTGAAAAAATATAGTATGGGTAATAAATAGTAATAAGACATCCAGTGTAAATTATGCTGAACAACCTTATTTATTTTGTAACATAAATTTCTGTGCAGAAGTTATCTATGACCACATATTATTATTAATATTATTATTTTTCTAAAATAAGTACAAAAAAGTTATTTCAAATAACTTTGTATCGGAAAATAAATTGTTTCTGAAACAATTGTTGAATTGTAGACGATAAAAAAAAGTGTAATTACTTTTTTGAGCTTACAATCAATAATTGTAATTAGCGAAGAAAAATAATTATACTTCTGTTAATGTAGGATCGTTTAAAATATCGATTTCGTTAAAACCGTGTAAAAAGGATTCTGATGTAATTAATTTCTTTTTTTTTTTCAAGTCTATCTCGATTAAAGTTAGTCAATATCATATTATTTTTTCAAATAGATATACGATAAACTCAATTAAAATATTCTATCAGTTATGTCATGCTGTTCGAAAAAACCTGAAGTTGAAATTCCAGATTGTATATTTAAGGTTTGAGTTGGCGGGAGGCAGTTTACAACGCATCTCACATCTAAACGTTCCCTTTGATTAAATACAAAACAGCGTTTATTTGATGTAATTCGCGATTTCCGGGTTCAATATTCTCGAAATATATTAAACGATAGGGTTTAGCAAGGGAGATATTTATTTCAGATAAAACGCAAATTTTAAATTATAAATACTATCGAAAATAGTCAAAATCCGTTTTTACTAATAAAAATGTAGTATGACTATTATACTCCGTTGCAAGTTAAGAAAAGACCATTATGATAAAGGATTTAGGTAATCATCCGGGATTGCATATAATTCCGCTTATTTCGCTATCAAATTATACAAATATGCTTTCAAAACAATATAAAAGCTTCTGAAAGTTTGCACGTCAGGCAAAAATTTAATTCGTGCGATCTTTTACAATATATATCATAGAATTATCAAAAAAAAAAGATGACAGTCTCGTAGCATTAATAGAATCCTATACTTGATGACATATTTCGATAAATAAGGAGAACATTCACTCTTGGACAAGAAACAACTATATGACGTTGCAAGAGCATATGAATTGTAAAGTGGTGCGTCTTTTAATGACGTGCCCTTAACAAATAAAATGAGAGATAAAGAATTTTTACTTTTTTTCATGTAGAAGAAAATCGTCTGCAAGATAAAGTATTTATTATTCTTTCATCAGTTTCCTTTAAATGCGAAAAGAAAGCCAGATACTTGTTACGATTGTTAGACATCACTTTTATAAATTCATGTTGCTTGTTAATTGATTATTGTTGTTAATAACTGTTTTTATTATTAATAAGAATGCAAGCATAAAGAAGGTTCTGCAACGACGTCTCATGATTTGGCGATATTGATACACGTTCGAACTGGAAGCTTGGCATCCATTTGGCGTGCACTTTGATGGAAACAGGTTCCCTACAGAAAGATAATGGTTTTTTGATAACTTTCAATTGAGTCTATCAACAACCGCAATTTCATTTTTTTTTACTATGGAGGTAAGAAAGACTATGGAGATAAGGAAGTAAAACTTTATTTCGACAATGTACTGCAATAACAACCCTCTTAGCTATCCGTATAAGAACAAGTAACAGAAGTACATAAATAAGTCAAAAAGCGGATCAGTTAATGAAGGAATCAATGAATTAGAGCTTCAACGAATCATGAACGAATTTTCACATTAGAGGATGAATTAAAAAAAATATATTATTGAATGAGCTAATTAGCGAATCATATAACCAATGAAGCAATGAAAGATGGAATGGATGGATCAGGCTATCCAAGAAAGAGTGAATCAGTGAGCCGTTGAATCGATATATCAGAGGATGAATGAATCACTGAAACAGCGATTCTTCGACCTCTTAATTTGTTTCTTCATCTGTCTCTTGCTTCATTGATTCATGGATTCATTGTTCCGTTGTTTCACTGATTGTACATATAATTTATTCAATGACCTGCTGTTTTCTGAATCGCTCATTTGTTGATTTTCATGCTGTTGAATACTTCGTTAGCACACTGATTCGATAATTAATCAATCTATCATTCCTTCATTCATTGGTTCAGTGATATTCTGATTTACTCATTTAACGATGTTTAAGCGAGTGTTCTTCCCCAATGTTGAAGTAACATTGAACTGTCGTGTCGTAGCATTCAAGTAGGTACTTGACGTTTTATTTTGCCGACACTAAACAAGAGACTATTGTATTTTATCACTTTGCTAAATGCACTTAAAACCCATATTCCACCTTCACCCACAAAGGTTTCCGAAAATTAAAAACGTTGCAAGCCAAAATATTCCACATACAGTGAAACCTCTCTGGAGCGACCACTTTCTGTTCCACAGTAAAATAGTCGTTAATGGACGTTTGTCGTTCTTAGAAGTTACCTTTTTTTGAGTTCAAATTGTTATCAAAGGTACATGGCTTTTCGCGTGCGATTTTAATTTTACTCGAGTATCATTTTCTTGGTGCGGTAATACTCCTTGTATTTTTGCCCTGAAAATTGGATCGATGAATAAAATTAAATGTCACTAAAAATGCCCCCTACTTATATAATTATGCGTTAAAACAAATTTTCCAATTATGAATGATAGAACTATTTTGAATAAATAAAAAATTATGTTTTTTGTTTAAGTTTACATTTAATTTATCATAAAAATTAGTTTATTTTTAAAAAAAATGAGAGGTTTGTTCGTTTGAGATACATCGGTTTTTTCAATAAAGCTTTTTTTTTCTAGTTTAACTTTTAACTTTATAACTAAATCATTGATAGCACCTGTCACATTTACACTTTGTGTAACGTAACAATTTACTCCTTTATTTACATCTATTCTTTTAATTTTCTTAAACCTTTATTTCCTTTTTTTTAATATAGCTGTTTAATGTATATTAACTTTTTGTTCGCCCTTCCTCGGTGGTCAACGCGGTCATTGCACTTTCTGTGGGGAAGAGATAGCCGTCCATTCCCACCTTTCTTTCTTTTTTTTTTCTTCATTCATTTTTTAAAGGGGGGCTAACTTAACCAATCCCTTTCATCTGATTTATTCAAGTGAACTCTCCCCGCTTTAAATTTAATTGACTAACGCTTTTCAGTACCCACACCAGTAAACGAATATTTTTTTAAAGATGCTTTAACACATTTTCACATTCTTTCTCGAGCCTTCTTGCTTGTTACACCAAGGGGTGCGCCCTCTGCCTCTCTCTCCGAGATGTGGACCGTATTGAGGGGATTTATTTTTTTTAACATCCTTTTTTTGGCCTTTATTTTAAATTAAATCCACAAACCGTAATCAATTTCTGTAAATTAAATACCTACCTTTATACCTTTAATTTACTGGGGTGCAACGTAGATCTATCTCCTCGTGGTGCACCCTGGTAACGCTTGCGGCTAAATGATCTACAGCTTTGGCTAGTCCCTTGTATATTATGACTTCAAGAGATTCCTTGCGTGTTGCGCGGCACTAAAGAACAACTCTTTGTGTGACCGTTACTGACGTGCAAGAGACTTATTGGGTTCATAGACTTTTCTTGCCTACGTTTGTCTTTGTTTGTGTTTATTTATTTTGTTGTTCCTCCCTTTGTGGTGAGTGTTTTTTTGTAACCTTGGCCATTGGAAATAAATAAAAAACTTTTAATTTACTTTAGCATTAAAGACCCCCTCAAGTTTAAGCTTTCTTTCCATTTTTTTTTCAACAGTCAAGTTACTTGTTCTCTTATATTTTATTTTTATGCATGACGCCCTTTTCTTTTTTAAATTCTCTTGTCACCCATTTCTAATAAAGGCTTTTCTGGTGTTTATTAAAAGTGGTGAAAGATATGTTTTACTAAATAAATTGATAGTTTGTTCATAATTAAATGTTGTACTAAAGAATTTATTTGTCTCCATTTCGTGATGGTTGCTTTTTAATTTCCTCAGTATGTGGTGAGTACTTTTAATTATTGTTATGGGTATTTGTTTTTTTTCTCTTTGGAAACATGTCTAAATTGCGTTAAATGATTTACTTATATTTGGATATAGCATGTCATGGTTTTATTGGTCTTTTATTTATGTTCTTTATTCATTTTAGTTTACATCCTCATTCCAAATTTGTTAATACCAGTTTATCCAATTTGTTCAACCTCACACTTTGTGTTCATTTGAACTTATTGGGTTATTGTTATCCCACGATAGCATTGCACTACTACTTTCATTAATGATCACGTTCCCCTTTATTTAATTACCTTTGATCCTATTTTCGGACTTGACTTGTTTATTGTGAAATTCAATAATTGCCTGTTTTTTACTCAAGTGCTATATCCAAATACAAGTACGTACACATATTTCGATCAAACCCGTTATTTTAATATAAAATAAATTTACTTAATTCGCACCATATAAACATAAATATTATTTTAAATGTCATAGCATCGTCTTTAGCGTACTCCAACAGTAACATGAGATTGTAAATCTCTTTCAGAGATCATTAAGAAAAGCTGTCTAAATAAGAAGCACTCTCAAATATTTTGAATACATTTGAATCTTCTTATTTGTTTTGTTAATATTTTTATATTTTTGGTGTCCTCTTATTTGAATTTTTCGTATTTAGAGCAGAGGTTTGTCCGGTCGCTGGGAGAGGTTTTGATGGTCTCTCCGAAAGGTTTTCTTTAACACAAAGTGTACGGAAAAAATTCCGTGCCACCCAAAAGTGATCATTTATAGAGGAAGTCGCTACACAGAGGTGGTCTTTCCAATAAGTTTCACTGTATTAACAAAAAATGTTCCACTGATAAATCTCAACTCATGCAAAAAATCTTTTTTCCACTCGCACGCTCTTCAATAACATACAAGTTATGGAAATTAAAATAAAAACAGCAGATTTAATGTTATAAAGAAATAAATAATAATAATAATAGAGAATGTTGTAGTTGTTCAAGTTAACAAGCCTCTTTTGAGCGAGATTGAAAAATTTGGTTGCTTCAAAGCTTCAAATATCCTTTTCTGTATTCTTGAACATAAGAATAATACAATAATAATAGATGGGATAATATTATTTTATTCAAGAAAACTCCTTTGGACATTTTGATGATTAAATTTCACAACAGTAGTGCAAACAAAGAAGGTGATTGAAAATTTAATTTTAACTGAAAAACTTTTTTAAAAGATATTGCAAAAAAGAAGTTTGCTTATACTTTAACGAATATGTAAAGATAAATTTGCACAATCCTAAAATCAAGAAAGTTATATATCAAAGATCAACGATAAAGAAAATTTTCTGTTCAAATTATCGAAAAGTTAAGCCATGTATTTTTATAGCTCTCCCCCTGCAGTTTGGAATATGCGACAGAGATTCAAGAATAGAAGTATCGGATTAATTTAAATCTTTTAACATGCGTATCTATTTCGCTTAAGAGATAGGAGTTTTTTAACCTTTTTATTTTGTTCTAGCTGTCTTTGCATTTTCATGATTACTAAAGGTTTTCTTGCCATCCTCTGAATATAGAAGCAAAAACAATTTTTAAGTCGATAAAGTTTAACCATATTAGTTCAACGAAAATGTTCTTACTAAATAATACAAAAATGTGTATTCTTTGCTTTGAATTTATAATTTATAATATTTTAATGTTTTCAAAGGCACAGTATGGTGCATCATTATCATAACTCTGTAGGGTAGCTTTTGACACATTTGATAAAATTTCTGCAATTACATAAACTAATATTCGAATAAACATGGAAAAATCTATAGCAATAATTTAAAATTGGGTACTTGCTCCTCAAGAAGAAAATACGCAGACTTTTGACCTATGACGTCAGCTAATCGTTCATAAGCAAAATGGCGTGTTTAATTAAGTTGAACTAAGTTTCTCTACATAATTTAGAATGTTTAAATTAACGTGAAGTTAATTAAATACAGCTCCGTATCACACATTGAATTTGCTGAGATATAATTCTTTCTTTTCGACATCTTTTACTTAACTTCAGATTTATTATTTTTTTGTATATTTTATTGCAACCGTGATGTGTTTTTCTTTTGTGTACCTGGCAACCTCGAGGCATAATTAGTTTATTTATGTTCCACGTGGCTTCGTGCCTGTCTTTGTGTTAAGTTAGAAATAAATATCATAGAGTTGAAATATTTGTGAAAAAATCTTTGTGTAAGAATATAGTGTGTGACACTTCAGAGAATTGATTCTTGACGGGCTTGGCCTATCGAAATAGAATGGAAAGAACAATTGCTAATGTAAACAAATGCCATGTTTCAACAACCAATCGGGATCGAGATACCCACACTACGTCACTTGAAAGTTTCCTATTAGATGAAAAGGAGATAAACACATTCATGGGGCCAAAGGGTATCCACCAAACACCCTGAAATGTGGTCTCAAATCCTGCTATAATATTGGAAGAATCATCGTGTTGTTCTACTCTAATTTGTGCAATTTATTATTCTTTTTGTATCATTTCGTCTTAGGTTAAGAATCCGCTACATATATTAACAGTACCTGTATGTATATAAATATTGTATGCAATATACATGAAATGTATGTATATACATATGCAAATAGATAAATTTTATCTCATTTAAAGGCTTAAAATGCATATAATATTGGGTAAGGAGATAGAACACAAGAAATTGAATTATTATATCTTCTGTAAATAAATAAAATTTGCGCCCTAAATAAAGTTTTATGAAAACAATTTTCTTTCATATCACACTTTATGCAAAGTTTTTCAATAAAACATTAGAATTTTTTTTTAATTGCTGCTTTTTTATTTGATTTTTTCCATTATTAATTTTTGATGAAAACAAAATAGGCTTTGAGCATACATTTTGTCTGCAGATATAGGTGTGCGCCGTTCTAACGCTCTTTTCGATTCCGAAACTGAGCTAAAGATCTTTAACGAAACTCAATACTTTTAATTGAAAATTTTATTCGCTTTTAGAAATGAATAAGTTGACACTTGTAAAACATGAAAAAAAAAATCAGACAATCAGTAAAAAAAGAACTTACCAACGCTAAAGTAAAAAAAAAAGAAGAAAGAATATTGAAGTCAAAGTTGTCAACCTTTGTTAGTTGACAGTTATGTCATTTCTACTAACTGTCTTCAAGAATATAAATGATACACGGGCTGACATTTAATGATATTTTCTAGTGAGTTGTGAATAAAGAAAAACGTGTTCAGTTTGGAAAAGAAAATAGATTTTACTAAAGGTTGCAATCATTATAAATATGTTCTTGACTAATCAAGTTTTTAAAAACAAGAATTAGTTTTAGCTTTTCTATTTCTCCTTCATGTTTATTTATTTTTGTTTCTTTATCATTCTATTGAAAATCTCTCTCACTCTTTCTCCTTATATATATATGGTGCATCATTATCATAACTCTG
>NC_092208.1:88563495-88666843 GCF_043381705.1 Parasteatoda tepidariorum
GGTCAAGTGTCACTGCCCAGTATGCATTTAACCGGTACTCCGAGCACTGATGTTTCTCCAAATCTATCCTCAGAAGATTATTGAATAAGTATATTAATATCAACGAATAAATTAAAATCAAATCGGGTATAATAAATATTTTGGACATTCACCAAAGCTGTGATTGTTGACATTATAAGTGTAAGGTATGTGTAACTCAATTATTTCATGAAATAAGTAGACAAATCAGTTAAAGTATATAATGGGGGGAAAATTCCATACTTTAACTAGTTATTCTATGAAATAACTAATGATAGACCATTAAAGTGAAAAATAAAACAATTTCAAAGTTATTTTATAAATTAATTGATCGTAAATGGTTAAAATCTCCCAAAAAATACATTTTATCTATATTTGCGGATGCTTAATTGATAAATAATGAGAAAAAGCAGATGATATAATTTAATATAAATATATAATTTAATTTAAATATGTCATTTATAAATATATAATTTATCAATGCACCTTCTATATTTTGCTTCTAAAAGCAACAAAATAAAGCGTATACACGCACCTCACTCCAAATCAGCTATAAGCGGTTCATTACTGTGATTTGTGCTAAAATTTAAGCGTAATTTTTCCTTTCCTGAGAGTTTCCTGTAATTTATAAATCCTAACTGGCAGTGAGCCTGAAACAAATTGAAGAAAATTAATATCACAACATAAATAAAATGGTTTTGAGTGTTGTTTCCCTTATTTGGCTATACTTTTGTGAAGTATCACCGTTCATTATTTTTTTTTTTTAGGGNNNNTTTTTTTTTTGGGGGGGGGGGTGCATTATGCAAGACATAGAATGCTTGCAGAATCTTCCAAATAGAATCAATAATAAGTTAATATCAAAATTATTTAAATTAAATCAATAATAATTCTTTCGATTAAAATAATATAAATAATAAAAAAATGAAAAACATTTATTAAAAGTTATATTTTGCTTGGAATGGCGTGTAATAATTTTTTAATTCGCATAAAAAGTTCTCGGAGTATGGCAAAATACGCGAAAAGTAACATTAACATGAAGGAGTCGGAAACTTTCGACTGACCAAACTATTGGGTCCAGACTGCGGTTAATCCTTATATTTTGAAGGTAGAAGACGGGATACCCTGGTTGGTCCAAGAGTTCGTGGATTCGACCCAAACTGCCGTGTTGTAAATGGTGGCATGATGCACGTCACCATTTATCTCTTTTATCACCATTATTAAATCTGTCGACACCCGAAGTCCTCCAGTTCCCATAACAAATCAATACCTCTGAGGGTACTGATCCAGGAGTTTCCTTGTCATCTGGATTGGCTCAAAATGACAAGGCTACGGAGTTGAACATTAGTAGTCGTAAACCCAAAATTGGGTCGGCTGTTCAGCAACGGATATAATAATATATTTTGAAAGTCAGAAATCCGAATCTGTCAAAATTTTATCTTTAATCAGAGAAAGTGCATTTTTGTGTCTCATTTCGTAACTTAATATATCGTTTGCACTAATTAATTACCATATTTGAGGTCACCCCTTGAACCATCAAGATAGAGTCCTAAGACGTGATGATCCGATCATTAGATCAATAGTTAGTCATGGAATCTATTTTTTTAGTTTGCCCACTGCGTATTTATTACACTTAAGTGTGTACAGATAAAATTGCTACATGATTTAATGATTTTAGTAAAAAAGTTTTTGACAGTTTTGGATTAGTTTTCGACTGTATGATTTTAGTCAGGACCGTATAAATCATTGCGCCTTAAATCCAGCCAACCCTGCTTTAATTAACAGTGGAAAAAAATAGGACACAATATTTTTCTCAATTCTACTCTGGACAGAGCAACCCAATGGATAAATCGCAGAAAAAATGCTCAATTCAAACGCTGTCAAAAATATTTTTCTTGAATATCGTTTCGACTCTAAAAAGAAGCTCCGTTTTTAGCTGAAAAGTTCTTCTTCTTCTATTATGTAACTGGAAGCGGTTTGCTTTTAAAAACTTTTATCCGAAAGTGCAACTATCTTTTGTGAAATGCTATTTATTTTCCCTTCATCTTTCTCCAAAGCGTTTGTTGTGAGTGATTGGCAACTTTTTAGTTTTTTTCCCCTCCATCATGAAAGAAATTCAAGAAAAGGGTAAACTGCAACGAGTGTTTTTCTCCACAACTGAAGAAGGATATGTTTGAGTTCTGTATCGGAGTTCAATAAGAAAATTCTCAAACGAAATTCTTTTATTTCAGCTTTTTTCCAGTTTTATTTTCAGTCCTTTAGAGCTTTTGATTGAGTCGACAGATTTCTTAAACTCAAAACTGCATTTTAGTTTATTTTGAAGTGAAAACCGCATAATATATAGAGAGAACGAAAATAAATATTTAGTTTAGTCAATAATTAACAAAAACATTTCCATACAAAACTTTTTCTGCAGAAAAATAAGAAAATTATCTGATTTATAAAACAATTAAAATAATTTTAGCAATTAAGTGCAGTGATATAGAAGTTTTTCGTCTTTTATCCTACTCTGTTATATTTTCTCCTGCGTTGCTTGCAAGAACCAAAACCGGTTCTTTTTTATTTTCCAAGAGTGCTTAAGATCGGTTCATTAAAATAATTGATAGACCTATTACGATAATAGTTAGCACAAAAAAAAAAACTAAAATCTTTTTAAAATTCTAATTGGATAATTCCAGTGAAACCTCTCTGGAGTCACCATCCTCTGTTCCATTGTAAAATGATCGTTAATAGAGGTTGGTCATTCTTAGAGGTTACCTTCATAGGCTTCGAAATGTTATCGAAGGTACATGAATTTTCGAAAACAATTTTAATTTCAGTCAGTGTCATTTTTTTGGATCCAAAATGTCAATTGTGTTGGCATCATGAAAACCGGATCAACTAGCAAAATTAGCGCCAATAAAAATGACCCCTGCTTCTATCATTATGGATTATAACAAATTTATCAGTTATGAATGATAAAACTATTTTAAACAAATAAAAAAATTTGTTTTTAGTTTAAGTTTAATTTCATATCCTAAAATTTAGTTAGCTTTAAAAAATGAGAATAGGTTTGTTTGTTTGAGATGTTTAGTTTTTACTAAACTAATATTGTTTTTCTAGTTTGACTTTTAAATCTAAAAATGAATCATAGTTAGCATCGTGTTTAGTGCACTCTGACTGCAGGCATGAGGTTGTCAATCTCTTTCATTGATCGTCAAAAAGAGCTCTCTAAATTAAAGCAACTCACAAATATTTTGAATACATTTGTATCTACATATTTATTTTCTTAATATTTTTTGGATACTTTTTCGTGTTTCCTTATTTGACTTTTTCCGAATTTGGTGCAGGGGTTTGTACAGTGGCTGGAGGAAGTTTTGATGGTGTCTCCGAAAGGGTTTCTTCAACACAAAGGTTTAATTCCGTGCCCCCCCCCCTCCTCAAAAGTGGTCGCAAATAGAGGAGGTCGTTACACAGAGGTAGTCTTTCCTGGAGGTTTCACTGTACTAATGTTTCTTAATAGAAATTATTTCTATTCCCACTTGTTCTTCTTCATTCCTTTACACTGGACTATAAACTTATAGAATTTACATCATATTAAATTCTTTAACACCTTCCATTTATTAGACATAAATCATATTGAAAGAGATTATTGCTCTTACTTTTGCACTTCTTCTTCTTCATTCCTCTACACCAGAGGTCGCCAAAGTGGTCTATATAAACCCCCAGGGGTCTATTTAACATAAGCGGGGGTCGATCTGAGCCAGGGGGTCGAATGGGGGTCGATTCGAACCGGAAGGGTCGATTGGTCGAAGGATTATTAGTGTTTTTCAGATATGTGACAATTAGAAATAAAAAAAGAAGACTTGGAAATATAAGCAGGTAATCTTCAAAAATTGAGTGACGATTTTAAACTGCGTTTTGTTGATTTGGAAAACATTGACATCCCTGATTGGATTATTGTGCCATTTTCTGCTCAAATTGAAAACGTGGACATCAACCTGCAAGATGAGCTTGCTGAATTATTATGGGGATTTGAAGCAAAGACGCTTTTTAAAAATTTAACAATAAGCGGATCCTTAAAGTGATGCTTGAAAATACTAGGAATTAGAANGTGAAAACAATCCCACGGACAATGCGACGGATTTAAGGTTATGTCAAGGTACGTCTCTTGTGAATATCAATTGATTGTTAGGTTTTCTCTTTTCTAATTGCCATTTATATTTCACCAAATGCAGCCATAAGGGATATTCAATTATTTATTGCAAAATCCTTATTGCCACTATCCACTGCAGGTTCACAAGCTCTGGCAGACGTTATTGGTGAAGAAATTGATTATTGTAAGCGGCCTGTGATCCTTGTGTGAATTTCTCGTTACCTGAAGCTGAAACATTATTAACCTTCCTTAAAAACAAATTTGGATTGGAAATAATAAATGGTAGGAATGATCCAACAACCAAAGGGGTAATTGATGCAGTTTTTGCAAGAAATATTGAAAAAATAGAACTCAAACATTTCGTATCTTACTTTAGTTATCATAATCCCATTGTAAATGTTATAGATTTGGATATTTCTCTACTCGAAAATGATAATTAAAAAATGGGATCAATTGTGAATTGTAAGAAATTTTAATAAAGTTTGTCTTAAAGAAACAATATGATTTCACTAAAAATCAATTTCTACCCCTTCCTATTTTCATTTCCACATTACGAAGTTTCACTTCTTACGGGCGGAGGGACTCCACGCACTATTTTTTACTTTGGTGCACCATATGATTCCATATATTTCTAAAATAAAATATTTTCGTTATTTATCAAATTTAATTCTTCAATAAAGCAGGAACTGCTGTGTTATTTAATATTTTCATCACTCTTGCCTACGTCTTGACACTGGAATAATATATGGACTAGAGCCATTGAATTAGACCGGCCGACTTATCATTTATTTTTAGAGCAAAGAGCTAACATAAGCACATAACATAACTAATACTAACATAACGTTGACTTGCGAACTTGTTTTCTCCAATATTGCTCGATAGGTCAGCTCTGATAGTATAGGAGCCTTAATATGGACTAAAACCCCTGAATTAGACTCATCCGCCATTTTGATGCAAAAGCTTTTCTCCCAATAATTAAGAGCTACAAGATTTGGCAACTTATCGCTACAAACGATGTTAATCTCGACTAGGATAATCAGTAAAGAAAAGCGAGCGTTCATCGATTTTCATTGTTTATCGGAAACTTTTTTTTTAGACTTATACAAATTCACTGCAAATTTTATTACCAGTTGAAAGTTTCAAATAAAAAAAATTTGTATCTGCCACATGCCAATTGCATCAATCTTTTTTGAAAAAAGATTTCAAAGTAAATTTGGAGCTTCATTTTACCATCTTTCCTATTTATTTCTAGTTGATATTCTTCAAAATGAACCAGCAAAAATATTTAGAATACTTTTTTTTATTTTCATACTTAAATTAAACCACATTAATAGATTTAGAGTTTAAACGTTTTAAACATACTCCCATAAAATTTTCTGACACAGAAATTAATAATTCCAGCAACTTAACACAAAAATTTCAAAGAAAATAAAACATTGATAGATCTAAAAATACATGAAAGATCGCATATGAAATCGATTTCTTATGATAAATGCAAACAAACGGTTTGAATTTTAGGCAATATATTACCATAAGTAAATAAAAAAAAAACAACTTTAATCGAGCAAGGATCAAAAAACTAATTACCTGATACAAGGTAATTACCTGATTACCTGATAAAAAGAAATACAATAAAAAGCAGGTAAATATTTATTTTTAACAAAAGGAAATACTTGAAAGTGAATACAAAACAATTCTGAGATAAGTTCGGCGAATTCAGCCAATCTCTTAACCTTTATTTATTGGTTTTATTGCACATAAACACTTAATTAAATGTTAAATTAATAAATGTTGCTTAAAAGTCATATTTTAAATAAATATATACATAATGCAATTTTCAAAGAAAATTCCTTTTTTTTTTTGGTACATTGTTAAAACTGTACAATTCAAGTAACCCTTAAAGTTATTCACTTATTTTTTCTAATAAAAATAGACAAAAACAAGCATTGAAAAACAAATTCCAACAACTTAATATCGTTTATATAAACTCATGTTTGTGAAAATTGCAACACCATGAAGGACTTATGCGAGTGAGCTGAAATTTTCAGGAAATGCAAAGTAGAGCATGATATGCAAATGATTAGAATTTCAGACCCGTAGCGCATTCGCATGTTGAGCAGCGCCCTCTGAACGGCGGATGGATCCGAATAAATAAACGGCTGTAGCCAAGCGAGTATGGTTATCGGTGGTTATCTGCTAGTGGTAAACGTTAGCTTAGTCATTACTTATGCCCATTCGACGAAAGAGAGCGAGATTTCAACAACTTACGGATTTTAAACGGGGGAGAATCATCGGCCTTCGTGAAGCTGGATTATCTTATCGTGCAGTAGCCGCTCGTGTGCTGCGTAACAGGATCACAGTGATGCGTGTTTGAAAGCAGTGGGACGAGTGTCGGACAACTCGGAAATCCGGGAGTGGACCCTGAAATGTCGCGTCAGTTCGCGATGATAGACACCTGTTCGGCGTTGCGCTAACGGACAGTACGGCTCTCTCTAGACAACTGGCAGCTCGGTGGGCAATAGCTACAGGTGTTTCATTGTGTGCTTCATTAATTCGTAGACGTCTGCTGCAGCGTGGACTGCGCGCAAAGACTCCTTTATACGGGATCCCCCTCACGCTAAACCTTCGCCGCTTGCGGCTGCAATGGGCCAACCAGCATAGGGACTGGCTTGCTGATTGATAGCGCGTCGTGTTTTCTGACCAATCTCGCTTCAATTTGTGGTACCATGATGGTCGCATTCGTGTCAGATGCTATGCCGGTGAACGCCATCTTCCGGAGTGCGTTATCGAACGCCACAGTGGACGAACACCCGGGGTAATGGTCTGCGGTGGACCATCATATCATGGACGATCTCAATTGCTACGAATTGTGGGTAATCTGAACAGCAACCGGTACATCAGTGAAGTTCTACAGCGCAAGCTGTTCCCTTCTTTCAAGCCTTGCCAGGTGCTGTATATCAACAGTACAATGCCCGCCCTCATATTGCTAGGACTGTTCAATCCTTCCTTGCATCGTGACAGGTACAACTTCTTCCTTGGCCGGCGTATTCCCCGGATATGTTGCCGATTGAACATGTGTGAGATTTCGTTGGTCGGCGTCTCGCTCGTAATCCTCGTCCTGTTGCTTCTTCAGACGAACTTGGGGTATGCATACAAACAGTATTGAATTCTCTTCCTCAGACAGACATTCAAAGTTTGCTTGACTCCATGTCATGTTGTGTAGCAGCACTTATTGCGGAGCGTGGTGGTTATACAAAATACTGATTTCGATCTCTTGTTATTGTTTATTTGCTTTGAAAGTTTAATCATTTATTTGTACCACTACCACTCAACTGTGTATTAAATTTCACTCAATTATGACGATTCCTTCATGGTGTTGCAATTTTCACAAACAGGAGTTTACTACGTATGTAAGTAAATAAATGAGTATTTACCTCACATAAGCGAGTGTATCTTCTGCAATTTATTAACCTTTTCTTTATTCTTTTAAGTAATTCATTCTAGATTCTTACACAAAGATTTAAATTATTTCCTTACATATTTCTTACCTAACACAAAGACAAGCAAGAAGCGATGTAGAATATAAACAAAATAATTATGCATCGAAATTTCCAGGTACACGAAACAAAAATATATCCCGGTTACAATAAAATACATGAACAAATAATAAATCTAAGTTAAATATAAGACGTAAATTAGAAAGAATTATATATCAACGAATTAGATGTGTGATACGGTGCTGCATTTAATTAACTTCACGTTAATTAACATTCTAACTTATATGAAGAAACTAAGCTAAACTTTAACGCGCCATTTTGCTTATGAACGATCAGCTGGTGCTGACGTCATGGGTCACATGTTGTGGAAAGCCATGATCTTCTTCTTCTTCTTCAAGATTGTATACATAGATGCCGACTGAGAAATCCTAGTTCACCGCAATATTTTGAAATGGAAACGAAGCAACAATTAAATAAAGCTTAATTTGCTTGATTTTCTTAACACTTAAAAACTTCTCGGCATACTTAACAAATCTTATTTGTTTAAATTGCTTATCCATAGTGGTGAACAAAATTGTTTTACACCAAAGTTTAATAAATCGAAAATGAAATGGAAAAGCATTACATTTACTTCTACTTTAACATTTACTTCCTTAAATATTCAAGAAAATTCTTTCATTAAAATAAGGAAAGATGGGTGTATATGATTATGTTATAAAGAGAGTATACATTCGATGATTAAGGAAACTTAAGATGTGATTTTTTTTTTTTAGATTATTTTTATTTTAAAATTTTTTAACAGCTAAATATTTGTCTCAAACAAAATATTATGTGAAAACTAAAAGCTAATTTTCAACCAAACTGAATAATAATATAATTATTCCATTGAGACGTAAATATTCTTTACATTCAAGAAAAACGTAAGAACATTTTATTCGAAATAATAATTCTTTTTACTAGACAATAATTCCATATTTTCACATACATTTAAATATATATATCCAGTACTTTCATTAAATAAATTCGCTTTTTTTCTGCCGTAACTCTAGTTATTATACCTCTTTCTTGAGGGCATAGAACCAGGAACCTAATCACCTCGATAAATTTATTCATTTATTTATAATAATTTATTTAAAAGAATGATTAGATATTAACTCGTTTATTTACGCCCTAAACAAAAATCTTTTATTGGAAAAACTAACAATAACTCAATTTTAAAATTCTTTTAAAAATCAACGAGCATTACTAGTTTAATGTTGAAATCATTGTGTTTTATTCAATTTCTTTCTAAACTATTTACGGTATAAATCTTAAATGCTCCAAGAAAAGCTTCATATCTTTTTGCTCCAAATAGTTTCCAAATATATGAGTACTTGAAACTACACATTATTTCGGTTACAGAGCCTATATTTTTAAGGCAGTGAATTGTACAATATATCACTCTATTTTATATGTTTGGTGTTAGTGAATACTCAATATTTCACTATTTATTTTTGTAAATAAAATATCTCTTGTTTATTGATAGCACTTTATTAAAAGTTCTCAGTGAAGAGTAATATGAATAAATGAATAAATGCTTCTGATGTTGCTTTTTTTAAATATTTTTTTGTAGGCAATAGAAGATTTAACTTGAAAAAATGGCGAAAATAGTTTCAGATCTAAAGCAACTAAAACATTTAGTCGAGTTTAGCACCCCAAAAACGTAGCAGATGTAATTTACAAGAAATGAAAATACCAGCCGATTTTAATAGGTAACGACTATTTTTGAGGTCTATTGCTTGAACTAGCAATACGATATTCTTTTTTTATGTCATGAATTTTTTCCCTGCTGTGACACCTTATTACTCTATTTTACTTCGTTGTTATTTTTTATTTTATTTTGAGAATAATAATTTGAGAGAGTCAAAATTAGCACAAGATTGAAAATAATACCCGAAAACTAATCACTAATTGCTGACCAGAGCATGAGCACGCAGAGAACGGAACAGGCTATTATTTATCCAAAATAGTAATTGCTGACATAAAGGCAATCCAAAAAAATATTCTTGTTTGAATTGCTTTAAAACAAAGTAGGACCAAATGTTTAGAAGTTTAAAATGCCTTTCGGTGTAGAAAAAGTCATTAGAAAGCAAATGTAAGTTAATTTATTTCTGGATACCACACTTACAATCTGAAAAGTATTCTTACTTTTGTGACTCTTTAAGTTTTATGATTGTATACTGCTAATGGCACTAATACATTGAAGACAAATGGGCTTAATCCTAGTATACGTTACTCGTTGGAATTTTTGACTTTGGCAATATTTGGTAAAGTGATAAAGTTTGCAATGTAGTTGCAATCTGTAGTTACAATAGAGAATGTAGTTGATATCTGTAGTTCTAATTTATAATTGCTTATTATTTCATGTTATATACATTCATTTATGATTTACATTTTTTTCCATGGTATGTTTATGTAGTTTCCATTTTCAGGTCACAAAATTTGTATGTGTCTGCCTACGCCAATTCTTGGCAATAATCGTAAACACGTCATTTTGGCGTTGACAACAGTTTGGCGTACTAGCCAACGTGTCATTTCGGTGTTGAAGATTTTCTTCATAATCACGCCAACTACTAGGATATTACTGAAAGACCCAAACAATCGCTATTCTGTACTATTGACCACAATGAAGCAAAATTAATGACTTAATACTAATACGCGTTACACGGTGGATTTCGCGACATGGGATATGTTTAGGAGGACGATAAGGTATCCAATCTTTGAGTGGTATGTTTTTTCTTCACAATATGATTACGTACTTGACATTTTCAGGTTACGATTTTCCATGTTTCTGACTACGCTAATTCTTGGCGACAATCGTAAAAACGTTTTCGGCATTGGCAACAAGCATCAAAACATCATTTCGCTGTTGGAGACATTTTTCAATATCTCGCCAAGCACGTAACGTATTCTAGGATTTTACCAAATTAATTTTGGCAATAGGTACTAATTGAAATTTTAATGAAAAGCTGTGGGGCTAAAAAGAAAAATTAAGGGAGAAATGGCACTAATTCAATAACGGAAAAATAGAAACGTAAAAAATCTCATTGTTATTATTGTCGCCAATGATAGTTGCATAGTTAATTTTTGTAAAAAGTTCTAATTAAAGGGAATAAATAAGCTATTACTATAAAGAGAAATGAATGGAGAAATGATTCTAATTCGTTTAGGAGTAATGTAAAAAACTGCCAAACCAAGTAGTATTGACGCCAATGATGCTTAATTAATTTTTGAAATACCCACTACTTGTGGTGCAGTTTTAATAAATACGAAATATACGAATAAAGGTACAAGGCATTGTATTAAAATATTTGGTGTCTGTTGAAACAGCATCAATACTGTGCAGCTTTAAGAAAAAATACTGTAAAAGAGGTTTTCTACTGATCTACGAAAGTGATAAGTAGCGGAGAAAATTACGTGATAGTGATAAATTTTTACTGTCATTAGTGGACCTCGAGCAACAGCAGCATGCCAAATGATACTGAATGTAGTTAATCTTTATTTTGATGGGATGATTTACTAGAAATGTGTTTTTCTCAATCTAATAACGAAAAGCCACCAGATAGGGCAAAATATATAAATATTTTTAAAAAAAACCTTTCAGCTTTAATAGTTACGAGGTTTGTTTTCTAAGAAAGCGCCGTTTTGTTGTGTACACTATTAGAAGACGAGTGCGTCGCATCCCGGCATTCCTTGGGAACAACTGTGCCCAGTTGCAGCTGTGTAGGTAAACTGTAGGTCAGTTCTGTGTCTTTTAAATGTTCAAATTTAAAAGTAGCCCTTCACGCATGAGATACGGTCAGTGATAAGTTTTTAGTCTGTAAAAAACCTGTCTGCTGCGTACATTCACAGGCAGATTTGTGAAGCAGCAACAGTCCCTGCCATGCTGACCGGGAATTTTGCTACTGGTATGACCATAGAGTTGAAATAGTAGGTAGAGGAACCAAGTTCGTTTTATTCCTTCCGAAAAGACACGCCATAGATAGCAAGCAAAGAGTTACAATCACGTGACGGAAAGAGTGCAATACTTGGCGCAGTATCACAAATGTTGGCGCACTAAGTTTTTAAACAGCTTTATTTCGATATTACCGATGCGCAAATAATCGGAGCATTTGAAAGAGAGAAAAAAAATATTTTCGTTAATCATATTTCTTTAATATTATTAAATGGGTTTTTAAAACATGAGGAGTTTTTTTTCTCTTAACAAATAATTTTTAATTAAAGTACTGCCTTTNTAATTAATTTTTGAAATACCCACTACTTGTGGTGCAGTTTTAATAAATACCAAATATACGAATAAAGGTACAAGGCATTGTATTAATATATTTGGTGTCTGTTAAAACAGCATCAATACTGTGCAGCTTTAAGAAAAAATACTGTAAAAGAGGTTTTCTACTGATCTACGAAAGTGATAAGTAACGGAGAAAATTGCGTGATAGTGATACATTTTTACTGTCACTAGTGGACCTTGAGTAACAGCAGCATGCCAAATGATACCAAATATAGTTAATCTTTATTTTGATGGGATGATTTACTAGAAATGTGTTTTTCTTAATCTAATAACGAAAAGCCACCAGATAGGACAAAATATAGAAATATTAAAAAAAAAACTCTCAGCTTTAATAGTTACGAGGTTTGTTTTCTGAGAAAGCATCGTTTTGTTGTGTACACTATTAGAAGACGAGTGCGTCGCAACGAGAGTTTGCGTCGTATCCCGGCATTCCTTGGGAACAACTGTGCTCAGTTGCAACTGTGTAGGTAAACTGTAGGTCAGTTCTGTGTCTTTTAAATGTTCACATTTAAAAATAGCCCTACACGCATGAGATACGGTCAGTGATAAGTTTTTAGTCTGTAAAAAACCTGTTTGCTGCATATATTCACGGGCAGATTTGTGAAGTAGCAACAGTCCCTGCCATACTGACCGGGAATTTTGCTACTGTTATGACTCTCTCCGCTGCTCAGATCCCAGCTTTATTGGACTCTCTTGGTTGGGAAGTTTTGGACCACCCCTCCCTACAGTTCGGACCTTGAGGCTGATTGATTTTAATCTTTTTCTACATTTCAAACAACGTTTTGGGCGGCAATCACTACAACGATGACAAATACGTGGAAACGGCCTTGACCTCTTGGTTAACGGAGCAGGGGACAAGTGTGCATGAAGACGATATTCTAAATCTAGTCGTAAGGTAAGATTAGTGTTTAAACAAACTTGGCAACTATGCTGAAAAACGAAAAAAGTGAAACGTTTGTAGAATCTGAAAATAAATTTGCTTCTTGAAAATTTTCTTTCGTTTGGTTTTTATTTTCAGACGGCCCTTACTTAAAAAACAAGTTTCACATGTCAGTTTATGCCCTTTAGTTTTGTGCACAATTCCGTAGCTTTGTTCTATTGACTATTTTTGTCTTCCTACACGACTAAAAGGAACGGATATTCAACGTGTTCAGATAATATAATGTGAAACCATATTTTTGTTGGTACAAAGAGCCCAAATAGACCGCATGACATTTTCTTTCTAGCGTCAACGTCAAACTATCTGGCGTCAATAAATATGATTATTTAGTTGAAGAAGATGTGATTGTAAAGATGGAAGGAAAACAGAAACCTTTCAATCACGAATCGTATTTCAAAGATGTTATAATGGATAACTATGACGTCATAAAGCCATTTGTGGGGAGAATCGGCTCAGAATACTTGGATCTCAATTTGGCTGAAGTAATTTAGTAATGCTTACATACATTTTCACTAGTTTATTTTTAATTATACTTAATCTCTTACTTTTATTTTACATGATTTAACTGTTATTTATTTTCACAATATATTTATCGAATATATTCAATAAGCAATGTGGAAAAAAAAGGGACTACCCTGAATAACTTTTTATCTTATGCTTGGATCGTCACGTTCTAGGACTCAATCTTAAAGGTTCGAGAAGGGGACTTCAAATAAGATAATAAATTAGTGCACACGATATTTTAAGTTAGAAAAGCAGACCCAAAAACGTACTTTTTTTGAATAAACATACTTTTTTCCCCCCACGGATTCGCATTTTTAACCCCCAAAATATATGGATAGCCGCAATCTGGAAAATATAGTCCCCATTGTTTGGTCAGGAGAGCGATTCAAAGTTTAGACCTCTTAATGTTATTTTTACTTTTTGCGTATTTCACCCTATCTTGAAAACTCTTTAATCGAATTGAAAAATTTGTGCTCGCAATTCGTTTTAAAGTATCTAATTTTACATGGCTAAGTACAAAATTTGAAAGAACTCGGTCGAATAGTTTCTGAGAAATCGAATTTTAAATTTGCCACTTTTTAACAATTTCTCAGGAACCGAATTTGCTCAAATTTTGTATTTTGCCATGTTTAATTAAACACTCTGAAATTATGCAAAAAAGTTTATACCTTTCAGTTCAAATATTTTCGGCTAATATTAAATAAAATAATAAAAAATAATAAATATTTACTAAAACTTATTTTTGGGAAAAACGAATGTTATAATTGCGTGCAAAAATGTTTTGATTTGCTTCAAAAGTTCTCAAGATAAGGTGAAATACACGAAAAGTGAAATTAACATTAAAGGGTCTAAACTTTTAACGGCTGTCCTGACCAAAGTGTGGGGACCGTATTTCTCTGATTGCGGCTACTTCCTATATTTGAAGGGTCAAAAATTCGAATCTACCAAAAAAAACGGGTGTATTTATTCAGTACAAGTACGTTTTGTGTCTGATGTCGTAGCTTAAAATATCGTCTGCATCAAATAATTAGCATATTTTAGGTCACCTTCTCGAACCATTAAGTTTATGTCATAGAATGTGATGATCCGATCATTTGATCAAAAGTTATTCGGGGTGGTTCATTTTGTACCTAAAAAGTTTTTTTGTTTTCGTTTTTAATATACTTAGTTAAAAGACTATACTTATTACAAGCATGCAGGAGGCACATTATTGAGTAGCAACCCATAGATTATAAAATATTTGAAGCCCAATTTTTTGAATAAAACGTTTTTAAACAAGACGTTTAGAAAAAAGTGTCTAAAATGAACAGTTAGGTTTAATATAAGTTGGGTGCTTACTAAACGTTGTAAAAATCATTTCCGAGCAACTAGAACAACAGTTTTAAATGCGTTACATGATTAAAATAAAAAATATACATATTAGAAAAAGACAATCGACATGGTTTAAGCGCTTAAAAACAGACGCCCGTTTTCAAGACTTGCCAGACGTGAAAGAAACAAAACAAAAGTGATTTTAAATATCAAGCGTAAAGCTTCAGATGAAAAATGGGAAAACGCATGTGAGAAACAAAACTAGAAAAACCATAGTAACCGAGAGAAAAAAAAATGCTGATTCCCTTGTTAATGACATTAGTTTTTCACAGCGTATGGAAAAGCATTTTACTTTGATTATTCCCCTTCGCATTTTTTTCTTCTGCTTTTCATTTTTTTCCTCAGCTACTGTAGTTTTCCTAGTTTTTTTCTTCTTTTTTCAGCTTTATCTTTCCATTTTTTGTTGACAACTTATTAGAGAAGATAATTAAGATCAAGTGTCAAATATAAAAAAAACTTATCATTTTAGGAGCAATATTATATTCATTTTGTAGATAATAAATAGCTTGCAAGTGAAAAAAAAGAAGACAGATCTTAAAATATTTCATTACAAAATTTGCAACGCTTTTAGAGGCATCAAGAGTTTAATTTTCAATGTTCCTAAAAATCACTCCCTTGAATTACCATACAAGAAGAATTTTCGAACTCTCTGGGAGTCTTGCACAGCTTGACATGAGGAAAGATAGACCCCCTGCCGAGTCTGTGGTTAGGGTGCCTGGATTTCTGAGCTTGACAGTCGCGTGGTACTAATTGATGATAGATGAAAACCTTTTGTCACTGCAAATGCTCTATCAGATAATTAACTTTAAGAAAATACTATAATATTGATAAATCTCGATAAGAAAAATTTTAATAATTTTTATTCATTATTATACTTCAGGGTTATTTTCTCAGTTCGCTAATTTTTACATCCTTAAGCAATATTTATCATTAAAATATATAGTTTTATTATTTAATAGTATGCATTGCTTAAACTATTTCCATAGAGTATAAAAAATTTTGTATTTAAATTATATTTTTAAGAAACTAAAATGTAAGTAAAATGTCATTACTGTTCCTTGTCACCAAACACACGTTTCTGAACTTTTTAAGTAATTTACTATTTTATGAAACTACTATTGCTACTAACAATACTTACTATATTATTACTATATTATCAAAATGCTACAGAGATAAATGCATTCGTATTCTAATGGGCAATGCGAAAAAAAACAGACCACTCTGAATAACTTTTGACTTAATGATTGGGTCCTCACGTTCTAGGACTCAATCTTAATCGCTCGAGGGGATGACCGCAAATAGGCTGATTAATAAGAGCAGACGATCTTTTAAGTTACGAAATTAAACACAAAAACGTACTTTCTCTGAATAAACATGCATATATTTTTCGACGAATTCGGATTTCTGACTCCAAAATATAAGGGGTTGCCTCAATCTGTGATACATAGTCCCCATAGTTTGGTCAGGAGAGCGATTGGTTTCAAAGTTTGGACCTCTTAATGTTAATTTTACTTTTTGCGTATTTCGCCATAAAATTTTTTTTAAACAGATAAGAATAATTTGCACTCAGCTATAAAAATCGCTTATCCAAACATAATTCCATACAAAATATTAATTAAAATAAATATTTATTATTTTTTTATTATTTTACTTAATAAAAATCGAAAAAACTGAATTGTAAGGTGTGAAAATTTTTACTAAAGTATGTAATTTTACACGGCAGAATGCGAAATTAGAGGGAAATCGGTTGAATAGTTCGTGAGAAATTGAATTTTGAATATACACCTTCTATGGGGACCATATATCCCAGATTGCGGCGATCCCCGTATATTTTGGCGAAGAGAAAAGAAAAGGTGTGTTTATTCAGAGAATGTAAGTTTTTATGTCTGATTTCGTAACTGAAAATATTGTCTGCTCTTATTAATTTTGGCATATTTGAAGGCACCCTCTTAAGCTATTAACATTGTGGAAATCCGATCATTAGTTTTTAGTTATTCAGGGTAAAACTTTTTTTTTCGCGCGCTCTACACAATCTACATTGTGCTAAAAGAAGGA
The DNA here is from genome assembly GCF_043381705.1 of Parasteatoda tepidariorum. Lineage (NCBI taxonomy): Eukaryota > Metazoa > Arthropoda > Arachnida > Araneae > Theridiidae > Parasteatoda > Parasteatoda tepidariorum. The sequence goes on from NC_092208.1 coordinate 88,580,343, forward strand.
ATCTGTGAAAGTAAGTGCAGTTAATATTTATTTTATAATTTACTTTCCATTGTTCCTTTATAGCCAGAAGTTCGTGATACAGCAAATTCGAGTGATGCTTATAATCCTGAAATCAAAAAGTAAATCATAACGGAAGAAAGGCAATTATTTTCCCACGATTAAGAATAATTAATGTGCTAAACATCTCAACTTTTTGTTCAAGTTTTAAAAACTAATAACCTATTGAATTGAAATGTTCATATTTTTAAATATGTTCTTACGAAATTCTATTAATGCTTCTGTCTCTTAATCATGCACTTAAAATAAAATTTAAAAAAAAAAATGGAATAATTAAAAGTCAAATTCGACTTGATACCTGCAAGTGACATAGTGTGGGTATCGCAATTCTGATTGGTTGTTGAAAGGTGGAATTTGTTTACCTTAGCAACTGTTCTTTCCATCTTATTTCGAGTAAGCCAAGCCTGTTAATTACCAATTCTTTTAAGTAGCACAGCATATACTCTTTCACAAAGATTTCAATTCTACCACTAAATATTTACACAGAGACAGACACGAAGCCACGTAGAACATATACAAACTAATTATGCATCGAAGTAGCCAGGTTGCACAAAACAAAATTATATCACATGTTACAGTAAAATACACGAACAAATAATAAATCTGAATCAAGTAAAAGAAGTAGATATGTTTCAACAAATCCAATGTGCTATACGGCTCTGTATTGAATTTACTTAACGTTAATTAACATTCTAACTCATGTAGAGAAACTTAGCTCAACTTTAATACGCCATTTTTCTGATAAAGATTAGCTGCTGCTGACGTCATAGATCACATGTGTGGGTATGGGAGATCTTCTCCTTCTTGGAATGCAAGTACCCAAGTTTTTTCTCTATATAAAAGAAACTTTAGCGAAGCTGGTAAGGATATTCATATTTACGTTGCATTTTTTTCTGCTGCTTAAAAACGATTCAAGATTGGTGTGTAGAAAAACGTACAAATAGTTCGGTGAAATAAAAGAATTAACATTTGATAATTAGCTCACGAGTTATTGACTGTTTAAATTGTAATGTCACGTAGAAATGCCTCTACAGGCCTCAGAATTGCAATTACATAACAGAAATTTTGCTTCTAAAAGGATCATATATTTTATGAACTTCTTAAGATCACGAGTTCAAATTTCACGAGTTTCTAATTCCATTTTTCAAAGAATCAAGTTTAAAGAATTTAAAGTGTTTTTTTTTTGGATTTTTTTTCTTCACACTATCTTAATATTTTGTTTTGTCACACAAAATTATAAAATTAGGAAATTTTAAATTATGGAGGTGTGAGAATGGGTTGTTGGTTCGTGATAGGAACAGGAAGTTTCCTAGTCTAATAAATAAATGTTAAAAATATGCATTTGAGCGAGTCCCTTGTCTTTGAAAAGCTTCTTTTTTGTAGCCAAATTCTAGATAATTGAGCTAAATTTACTTATTGAGAATTCACAATTGTTAAGATAATTACTGATAAGATAATAATTTAAAACTGCAATTTTAAGTCAAAATTAAAATTTTTTTTAACATTATATTGGCTTTTTTCTAGGCAATTTTACATTAAATAATTTATTTTAAGACCAGATAAATTTATGTACTTTTTAAATATAATATTTCGTTGTTGTGTGCAAAAACAACCTATTTAAAAAAATAATTATCAAAAAAGTATTAATCAAATTAACTTATGAATCAATTTAAACGAAGACAAAAAGTGATTAAAAAACTTCTAGTTATGTTCAACGGAATGATTATAATCTGTAACAAGTTAAGTAAAAACCATTATTCCTATGGAGAGAGCTTGTTTGCATCGAAATATAGGTCAAATGGATGTTATCCTTAAGACGTAAAAATGACAACGAAGAAATCGTCAAGGCTGGTGAGCGAAGCGAGTAGGGTATGAAGTCCCCTAATTGTTAAAGCGTGACTTTTCGTGGGTATGATGATAAGAAGATATTACCATACGTTATATTATGTCAAAAAAGGTAATCTAAATGAATAGCAACTTGTTCTCTTTTAGTTCTTAGCAAACCACAAAATAACTGAGTTCACAAAATAAAGAACTTGAGAAAAATGTATCCTTTCTTTCCCCTTAACATTGTTTTGGAAAACACAGTCTCTGTTTTCACTTTTTATGCACTCTCTTACTGTAAAGCCTGTTTAGTGTTGTACGCATTTATTTGGATTCTTCCCCTCATGTCAGACACAATAAAATAGATAATTTGATTATAAACATATGGGAGATGCTTCGATCGGAGAAAAAAAAAATTATTTTATTTTTTACTTTTTTAAAAGCAAACAAATGAAAGAAATGTAATTCAACAAATGTTAGTTTCTTCAAATCTAACTGAAACACTTTCGTAATAAAAAGTGTGATGGGAGTTAAAAATTTCGATTATCCAGATTTATTATTTATATTTCAAATATTGCCTTTTTCATATTATTTTTTAAAATCTAAATTAGTTTTATACGAAAAAAAATAAAGAAAGCAGTTAATCTGTCATTGTCTAAAAACCGATCGAAAGCCTATTTTTCTATCAATTTTCGGTTCTATTAAAATTTAAGCTACAGTTTAAACGGTAATAATTATATCTCTGTCTTTTACAGACTGCGGTTAAAGATAACAGTTAATTATTAAAGGATAACAATTTGTTTAACTCATAAAGTTAATCATGAATCCTAACATTTTAGAACAATCTCGCTAACAATTTCACTATAAATTACTGACTAACTATATAAATCACTAATGAATTCAATCACTAGCAAAACTAAACTGAATTTATAATTCATTCACTCATTTTAATTGAAATTGCACTTATGATATAATTTATAGTTTTAAGGCTAACGTCGTTTTCCGAATTAAGTCGAACTACTGTCATTTTTCCAAATTCCAAAAATCTCTTTAACCAAATGCTAAAAAAAATAAAGCGCCAAAAATCTCTCGTATGTTTTTCTTTTTTAAATATTTGTGTGAGTGTTTATTCAGTATAGTTGCCTTTACTAGTGTCAGAACTATTTCTTGAATGTCTGATAACTTCAGAAACACTTACCCTAGGGTACTGAATTTTGGACATCGACTACAAGGAGCAATTTTAGTCTCCGATCCAAAAACTCGTTGAAAATTTTCAACTTGTTGGTTTAGGAGTAACGCTTGAAAAATTAATTTTCCGTATTGGTTTGGTATTTTGCGTTATTAAATTATAGAGGATTCTGTTGAGGGGGGGGATGTTTATTGTGAGGTCTTTAATGTTGAAATATTTTTATAAGTTGAATGATCACTGTGGATAGTGTTGCTACGTCACCAAATTAGTATTTCTAAAGTTATATGAAACCACGTTTTTGTCATGTTTATAGTTGCGATCTTCAAGCGTGTTTTAATAAAATCAACGATAATTGAAATATAGAAAAATGTATGCATGTACTAAAAAGAGAAGTGAATGAAGAAATAGAACTGATTCTTTTAGGGGAAACCGTTCAAAAACGTCATCATATTATTAACACCCATTATGCTTAATTAATATTGGTAATAAGTACTGCTGGTAATACTGCAATCGGTGTTGTTTTTAATAGGTAGAAAATGTAATAGGTAGTAGTTTTTAATAGGTAGAAATACAGGTACTACTGCAGGCACTGTGGTAATAAGTTTTTTACTGTGCAAAAAAGGGGATAAGTACCAGAAAATTGCTTGATTCTGAGGAATTTTAACTACCATGAGTTAGCCGTGAGCAACAGCCTCATGCCAAATGATTCTGATTACACTCAATCTTTATTCTGATAAAGTGAACTTCTTAAAAAAATGTTTTGTTAAATCTAACAACGTAAAGTCACTGAAAATGGCCATGAAAATTAAAAAAACATTTAACTTTATTAATTTTGTCGGTGTATACCTTTCAGTTTTGTGTATAATTTCATAATGTTGATAAGAGTTGTGGAGTCGCTAGTCGGAATGTTCGAATCCAACTCTGATTCCGGATTTTCCGGAGAGCTCGTTTCCAACTTATACTCAACTTAAATTTTCCCCAAATCCCAGGGAAATATTAATTGCTACTATATCATCGCCTGTTGAATTTTTCATAACGCTACTTAATTAATATTTTAAACTAATTAGTAATTTAATGGATGATCTAATGCTAGAAAGCCTCTATCTTTGTTTATCTGCTCTATTTGCTCTACTAATTACATGGTAGATAATTAGATTTAAATACATAAGTTCTCTAGTTTTGCACAGTACAAATATACCTGACCTTCAATTGAGATTCACTATTAGTTTTTTTGCAAAATAAGAATTTTATAAAAATTAGAAAACATTGGGGGGAAAATAAAAAGCATATTTTTAATACTTGATAAAACCTAAGATGAAAATGCGTAAAATAGTTTTAAAAAACTTAAAGAATTTTTAAGTTTTTTAAAACTATTTGCTTAAAACTTAAACAGCTTTTCTATGTTTTTGCACAAAAAAACAAGAATTAAAATATTGTTTATAACTTACGAAGATCTAGTTTACAAAGACTCAGTTAATATCCAGGTATTATGTTCATTTCATATTAAGTTTGTCTCAAAATGTGTTGCAATTGATGCAAACAATGATAACAACAAATGAACAGTAGAATTTTCATCTGCGTTCTTTCAAAATTTTACGCGAAATTCTAATAACACATTTTATGATAAATCTATATATATAAAAGAAAGTCGTGTTAGTTACTTCACTTATAACTCAAGAACGGCTGAACCGATTTAGCTGAAAATTGGCAGGGAGGTAGTTTAGAGCCAGGAGAAGGACATAGGATACTTTTTATCCCGTGCGATAAACCGTTCCAGCGATATCAGTGAAAGTCGAAATGGAATTTTCTGATTGGTTAAAAGCTAGCCATTGTTTTAAATTTTGCTATAAACGATTCAATTTTCAAATATCTTGAAGATAACAACAGTGATATTTTCTATCTTATAACTCTATTCATTTAGAAAAGTAAATTAAAGTAAATTGCATATACTTTAATTTTTAATTCGCGCTTTTCTTTATGTCAGGTGAGCACAAGCAAGTAAAATCAACGAGAATAGATTTCTTAATTGTTGGTCGTATCACGGATTCAGTACTGTGAAAACTGTTTAATAAATATAAAGACAAAAGCAAATTTCATTCAAATTGCACGTTTTCAGAAATATTTATATTTAGTACGTAATTTTAGGTTAGCAAAATTAAATATACTTTTCGAAGATTTCAGTGCTGTGACAGTTGTCATTTGAAAACTATTAGTTTGTTTGTTTATTTATGCAAAGTTTTCGAATTCATCCATTTTATTTCTTTCATTTATAAAATTGATTTTTGTTTTAAATCTTATAATTTTCATATTTCTTATTCATCTCATTTTTATTGCTCTTTTTATTATTTAAAATATGTATGTGATATTTCGATTTAGCAAATTTGCGACCACTGCCAACTTTTACATTTCTTTTTCGTTGTCAGAAAGAATATTTGCAAAAATATGCCGCCTAAGCAAATCGCTCTTAGTCGGTCGACATCTCAAGCGCGCAAAAAGAGAACTACCCGTGTTTCAGAAACATCGGAGCAACGGGAAAAAGACTTGAAACTAATCGAGAACAGAATGCTTTTGCCCGTTCCTTAGAAACGTCTGAGCAACAGGAAAGAAGACTGTCAACAAATCAACTACGAACTACACAAGCCCGTTCGTCGGAAACATCAGAGCAACGGGAAGCAAGAATGAAAACCGACCGAGAACGCATTTCGCTATTCAGACGCTGCCAATACTCTGATTTGAATTTCAGTGCATTTCACTATGATCCGACAACAAACTATAGTCTTCCCCCAAGTGTCATCATCGGAGAAATATATCAATTATGTATGTTTTGTAATGCTCTCAAATTTAAAAATGAAACAGCTGAAATTTGCTGTTCTAGAAGCATACAGAAACTACAAGATTTTACGTCGCCTGCCGAGACATTATCAACCTTCGTATCAGGTCAAACAAACCAATCGAAACATTTTTTGGCGCATATACGCCGGTACAATTCGTGTTTCTAAATGACTTTATTCGGTGCTACACGTATCCTGAACGAGAATTACATCCCAACATTCAAAGTGCAAGGCCAAATTTATCATCGTGCAAGGATCACTTCTTTCAATGCCTAACGCAGATCATAAATTTCTACAAATTTATTTCATGGATAACACAAATGATCAAGTCAATCAACGTTGTCAGGTAAACAATGGCACTAAACGAAAAATTGTTACCGTATTACAAAAATTTTTCGATCAACATAATCAGTTAATTAGGCTGTTCACAATTGCCCTAGACTAAATGTCATCCGATATTTACAAAGTTGTTATTAGAGCTGAAAAAACACCTGTAGGCCACCACAAAGAAAAATACAATGCGCCAACATTGGATGAAGTGGCTATTGTTATAGTTGGCGAAGAATTTACCTCCCGCGATACAGTTCTTCATCGCAGAAATCGTGACGTTCAAAGAGTTCTCAGAAACGTATCGATCATATGATGCATTGCAATATCCTATTTTATTTTGGTGAGGAGAGGAGGGATATTATTTTAACATAAAATTAAGAAGTCCGCAAACAGGCGAGAAAACCAATAAGAAAGCAAGTGCAATAAGTTTTTATGCATATAGATTAATGATTGCCAAAACGCTGATAATCATACTTTAAAATGTCGACAATTAGTTCATCAATACATTGTCGATATGTATGCGAAAATTGAAACTGAACGCCTACTGTATATTAAATTAAATCAAACCAAATTACGTTCAGAAGAATGCATTCATTTACGGGATGCAATAATTAATGATGGTAACGTTAATCCTAATGATGTGGGGAAAATGATTATATTGCCGACTACATTTGCAGGGAGAAAAACTTGGACTCCCTGCAAATGTAGTATTCATACATGTCTGAGTATTCATACATGTGCCTTGGACTCCAAGGCACATGTATGAATACTCACAGGATGCAATGACATATGTTCTCGCATATGGGCTCCTAGATTTATTTATTACATTTACGTGCAATTCTGCTTGGGTTGAAATTAGAGATATTTTGTTACCAGGACAATCATCATCGGATCGTCATGATATTACAGCACGTGTGTTCAAACAAAAATGATAATCTTTACTTGATTTCATTGTGAAGCGTCATGTTTTTAGAGAGACACGGTGTTGGGTGTACTCTATTGAATGGCAAAAACGAGGATTGCCTCAGGCACACATTCTAATTTGGCTTATTGAAAAAAAACCACCTTCTAAAACTGATCAGATATCAGCAGAAATTCTTGATGTCACCATAGATCCAGTCTTATTTCAGATCATTGTCCAAAATATGTTTCATGCTCCGTGTGCATCACCATACATGTCTGTTTGAAAATGCACTAATGATATCCTAGAGAATTAACTGCTTTTTTTCACCATTAAATAAAATTTGCATTTCAAATCATAATCGCAAATGTCTCTTACACACTTAAATACAAAATTCAAATTCAAATTGAAAGCGTTGCAACGCACGCAGGGTACAGCTAGTTTATTATAAAATGAACATAGCACTCGGATAATTAACTGAGTCTATGTAAACTCGATCTTTATAAGTTATAAACAATACTTTAATTCTTGCTTTTTTTGTGCAAAACCATAGAAAAGTTGGGCTTTTTAAAGTTTTTTTTAACTGTTTCAAACTTTCTCGTTGAAAACAATTTGCTTAGACATTTAGTTGGAATAAGAGAAGAACAACTAAATAGCTTTTGGTCTAGTTGTCAAATATTCAATTGTTTAGATGCAAGCTTAATCGTTCTTGGGATCGACCTAAGTCCTGACCAGTGTAGTTCGACTGCATTAAACTTATTAAGAAGACAGCATATTTTTTTATTTTAATTTTTTTAATTCTTAAATGAGGATTTGAAATTACCATATATAAAGTAATATTATATTCGAAAAGTTATGCAATTTTATACTTGTTTAAATTTTCAATTCATTTTTCCAATAAACCAAAATATTTTATCTTGGAACAGTTATCACTCGATATTAAAAAAAATCATAAGATTGCTATTTTTGTTGTTCAATTTAATCTTACATTTTGTTTTTGCTAAGTAAAAAATTATATAATACTTAGAAGCTTAAAATGACAAAAGATTAAAAAAAAATTTTACATTCGAAAATTATTTTGAGAGTTAACTGTTGAACTTGTAGGAAAAAATTATCATGCTTGGTCGATCTGTATTCGGGTGAAATCCAACTATGGAATTAAAATTTAGCATCCTGAAAAAGCAATTCTTATGTGTGAACGTAACTTGAATTTTGCTTCGAAATACCAGCTTGTTTGAAAGTTATTGAAAATCTTAGTACTTTTTCGGTACTTTTTCAGCTTTTTTTTCTTTAATATTAACTATTTGTCAACTCTCGTAGAAAATTTATTTTCCCCACTCGAGATTTTTATATATATTTTTTATAGGCTCGCGCTGGATTAGGTGTCATTCAAAAGCAGTAAAAGAGAGAGATTACTTGCTGCCAGATATAAATCTTAACATTTATTTTGAAATTTTTGTAAAATAAGGAAAATATTCAATATATTTATTTATTTTAAATGGCAGAGGTGAATTGACATGTTAATAAGTAAAAACACAGGAACAAAACAAGAAAGTAAAAAGTCATTTCCTCAGGAGCGCTCTTGCTTCCCAATATCGCTCGGTAGACGACGACCTGCAGCACAGGATGCGGCTGCCATCCAAAACAGCTTGGCTCTTGCACAAAGAACAATAGGGATCAGGTGCCAGCCTGATCCCTATACAATATTCAGTATAAAAGATGCAGCAAATGCAAAAGATATAAAAACGCTTCTTATTTGAACTGTTCTAAGTCTCGATAACGAGAAAAAATTACTTTTCATTTATTTTTTTCTTATTGAGTCACGCATTCTGTATTTCTTAGGTGGTTTTAAAAAAAGAAGAAAAAAAAAACGAAATTATTGTTAAATTGCTCTGTCATAAAGTTGCAGTAATTGTATATTTTAAAAACAAACTGCTCTGCGTTTTTGTGGAACACATTGAAGTTCAAGAAAAACAAAAAACGATGATGAATGAAAAAGAATGAAGGGGTTGTTGAGTGGAACGAGTAGGGGGCAGAGAATCTTAATTATTAATGAAAAAAAAGGATGAATATCGTAACAATCTTCGATAGCATCTTTGAGAACATAAAAATCATCGTCGCCAAATGCTGCCGACGTTCCCCTTCTATTGTAAATAGCATTAGAGGAGCAAAAAAGGAAAACTAATTCTCCCGAAGGAAAATCTTCAGATCCAATCGAGAAAAGACGAAGAACTTTCTCCACTTGCGCCAATATAAGTTCTTTATCGACTAAGGACTGAGTGCGCATGCGTGGTGGATGTTCGGAAAAGACCGCTTCCCACTCTCTATCAAAGATGCTCAAGATGAAGACGCGTGAATCCATACCTTCTCTTTTGCTCTCTCATTAAGGATACAAAAAGTTTTATTTTGTGAAACAATTTGTCTTTTTTCAAACTTTTTTTTTGCGTAAATTTTGAATTTTATATATTCTAATAAAAAGCAAATGGTGATTTTTCCTGGCCGAATGTGTTACAAATTTAAAAAGGATTTTTGAAATTTAGGAAAGGATTTTGAAAAAGATTTTTATTATGAAAAAGGTAAGTTTTGTTCCAATCATTTTAGTTTTTTTTTCGTTTTTGAAAAAAAAAATGTTTAACTTTAGAATCAATACATGATTTCTTCGTAGAAGTTTAATTTTCCTTAAAAGGGAGATTTTGATATTTTGAACATGTTGTTTGCTTTTGGAACAAATATAAAAATTTCAAAATTTATTTCTTTTTACAAAAAATAATTACTGTTTTTTACAGTACGAAAATTTACTTCATTATTACTAGTTTTTGTTTAGTTATTATTTATTTTGTTAAATTAAAATGTAAAATTTTATGGTACTAAATTCCTAATCGAAATTTAAGAAGGACAATGTTTGAAAGGTTTTTAAAATTTGAAAAAGATTTTTATTATGAAAAATGTAAATTTTGTTCCAATCGTTTTAGTTTCATTTTCGTTTTTGGAAAAAGTGTAAAATAAATAATTGATTTCTGCGTAAATTCACTAAAAAGGAGTTTTTAATATTTTGAATATGTTGTTTGCTTTTGGAACAGATATAAAAATTTCAAATTTTATTTCTTTTTATATAAAAAAAAAATTATTTTACAATATGAGAGTTTATCTTGCTATTAGAGTTTTTTTTGCTCAGTTTTTTATTTATATTATTAAATGAAAGTTTAAATTTTACTGTAAAAAATCCCTAATAGAAATTTTTTAAAAAAAGTGGTCTAAAGTGGTTAATATTGGCAGTATTTAAATTAAATTAAAATGATTGTGTTAAAAATATTGACAGGTAATTTTTTTTCAGTTTTTTATTTCTTTTTTAAAACAAATTTTAAAGTTTGAGTATGTTGTACCAAACTCCTGCCTTAAATTGAAAAAAAAATGGAAATTTTTCAAAAATAAATTGTTGAATATATTAGAATCTTTATAATAGATTATTTTTAATTTGGAAAAAAATTATCCTCTACAAATTTACTTTTATTTCTTACACTTCTTCTGCAAATGTAAAATCAATATATTAATGAATTTTAACTTATTTTGGACTTAATTTAAAATATAAAATAAGCAAAAAATACATTTTTCTCTCTTCAGAAAAAAAATAAATAGTTTATTAACTGAAAAATATTTTTTTAAGATTGCTGCGATTATTTTTTGTAACACATTTAAATGTAATAAAAACTGTATCCGCGAAGGCTAAGATGTACAGAACTGCCATTGTGATGAACTCAGTGGTCAGAAGTAGCGCATTACAAGTATTGAAACTACTATAGTCGCTACTTTTTTTTTTGTAGCAGTGTGCTACTTTTTTTAAAAAAGTAAGTAGTGCGGTACAAAGAAAAACAGTAGTTTATAGCGATTTCTAACAACTACTTTTAATATTAGTCAAATAAAGAAACATGATTCTAACGCAAATAATTCTTCTAATTTGATTGAGTACAAATCATAGCGGATCCGTCAATGGATGTCATGAAAATTGCTGCTGCTGAGCTTTAAATGGAATAACATATTTTGAATGAAGTATAACTAATATTTAAATTAGCCAATACGAAAAATGGATAATGAATCATTTTGGTCACATTTTAACTTGCAAATGTTCACTCGTGAAACATTGATGTTATGTCAAAGGAAGAAAATGTCTTTTCGTTGTACTTAATTTCTTAGAGGATATAAAAAATATGAAACAATTAAAAAATTTCAAGTATTTGATAATTTTGCACTTCTCAAATTAAATATTCTCTGTCGAGACAGGCATAGAAAGTTAAAGGTGAAAAAAAATAAATTCAAAAATAAAATGTTTTGTTACAATAAACTGGCTCATGTAAGCATGAATAAATATTTCTTAATTATTCCCTTACATTTAATACAAGTTCGTCCCCTTAAAGAAGTGAAGTAGTTACTACAATTATAAAGTAGTGTGTAGTCACAACAATTTAAAAAAAGTAGTTGTAGGTTTTTACATTTGTCACAAAGTAGTTGCAGTTTTAGTTGGCAGCAAAAATAATGCAGCTTTTCCGACCACTGGATGAACTACAGTTCGATCCGCCTTGAAGCCCTTCCCTGCTTCTTGTCGGTGGTTAGCCTTAACCTTCCTGATCTCTCAACCTGCGGTTAGGTGGATGGTTTATTGTTAGTTTTTTGCTGAAAACTACGTTTGTATAAAATAAACTATAATTCTTCATTTCGATATAATATTTAACAAATAAGTTTTTATGGTGGAATAATTAGATACTATTTAAATAGTTTTAGTTCTGTTTTTTTTAAACTGTTTCCTTATAAATGTTGTAGAATGCAATTACGATTAAAAAATATTTAACTACTTATGGAGGATATGTTTATGATCTCTTTGGTCTAAATAAAATTTTTTAAAGCTTATTTCCAGGACACATTTTTTTTAAATTGTTGAATAGTATTTAATAAATTGCACTGCATTGTATTATCTAAAATCTAATAATTGAATCGCATCGAACATGATTCTAAAATTTACTAAGTCATATCTAAAAGCAAGCGGAGTTTTTTTCCTTTGTTTTCGCCGAATGTGTTACGTTTTTTAATAAGAAGTTGTCATTCAGAAAAAAAAATTAATCAAGAGATAAATTTTATTTTATTGTATATTTAAGTATTTTTAAGCTTGAATTAATTAGATCCCCGTAAAATCAGTGTGCGATTTTATTCGTGAAGTCAATATGTTATCTGCATAGAAGCAATATGTCATTTGTATTCTGCTTTTCTTAAAATGGATATTTTAATTTAATCTTGACTATTACTTATGAATGATTAATTTATGTACAAAAATAGTAATATTTATTTGAACATATTAGAAAGCTCCGTCACCTGTTCGCTTCGCTCGCCAATCCTTGCTTTTCACACATCAATGAATATGAAGGGTGGAGAACAATTTTTGTTCATATTTTACAAAAATTACTATTGGATTGCCATCTGCTTCACTTTGAGCATTACTAAGTACTACTAAATCAATAACATGTTCAGCCGGTGAAGAGATTAGTTGATTAGCCCTCTCAGCTGCAGTACGTACCCAGCTGCGTGGAATGAAATGATTGTATAAAATGTGGACTCAGTTGGCGTGGATAGAATTCTGGTTGTTTAACCATTTCAAGAAAAAAAAATCAATAAAATTTTTCTCATACTTTACAGTTTGAATATAAATTTTTTTAATGGTTATTTGGCTGTTTCAGTGGAATAAGGTCAACTACCATTTAAATAAATTCTTATTTATTAATTTTTGCCCGAGAAATTTCTAACAGTATGCCTTAGCTTGCATTTGGACGAAAATTATCCCCAATATAATTTGATTCATGCTTATAAAATAAATTGCGCTTGTATTGTGTGGACCTCTTTTGAAGAAGAGTCTCTTTCATTGCAAAATTAAAATTTATGAATGTAAGAAGAATCGTAAAAAACCATTAGTAAAATAGTTTCTTAAAATATTATACATATTCTGTTTTAACTTACAGGTATTTTATTTATAAATAATATTTTATTTATAAATAATAAAGTATAGTAAGGGAGTTAATAGAAGAGCTAATAGAAGAATCGAGGACTTCATAATCAAAGAGTTAATAGAAGAAATATAGCATCGAATAAATCTAAATGGGGTAAACTGACAGAGACTGCCTTGGCCGGTAACCGGCTGTAGTGTCTAAGAAGAAAAAGAAGTATAGGCAGGCATTCTTAATGTGGAAAATTGTGTTACAGCAGTAATAATTTATAAGTTGAACAAAATCCCAAATCCTTTTCTGAACATGTTTCTCATAGAACATGTGATGGAAAATTATTTCCAACTTACTTCAGGGAAAAATATCTTTTTCACCACTATAGTTAAAAAAATTTCCAATTTTGAATTATGTACAAACCAAAATTGAACGTTTTTTATTTGTACATGATACAGGTATGATAGTGATATAATACTAATATACGTACAAATATGATAAATACATTATATTAGTAGCTTAAAAATTATTAGATAATGTATGTGGAAGTTTAAAAAAAAGAGTAGAAAATGAATAGAAAAAAATATCTTTCCTTTCGAAGCCCATAACGTTGGTTACAAGATATTATTATTTTTTATTTTGTTTGCTCGATAGTGGTTTATTGTCTATTCCATATGCAGATTATCTATTGCATAAGTGGTAGATTGTCTATTATAAGCGGTAGATTATCTATTCCATATATAGGTTGTCTATTATAAGTGGTAGATTGACAATTCGATATGTAGGTATAGTCTGTTATAAGTGGTATAGTATATTCCATATGTAGATTGTCTCTTATAAGAGGTAGATTGTCCATTATAAATGGTAGATTGTCCATTATAAATGGTAGATTTTCTATTCCATGTGTATGTATTGTCTATTATAAGTGGTAAATTGTCTATTCCATGTGTAAATTGTCGATTGTCTATTCCGTATGTAATGAACATTTATGCAAGTGAATAGGGAGGAGATATCACATTTAAAAAATACAGAAATAAGATAACCCGTGACATTATGACTAATTATTATTAACGTACAAAAATAAATTAGACATACTATGATATGACAGCCTAATAGAGAAAGATTCTTTCTTAAAATAAGCATAATTTGTGCTCTGAGTGAAATAAAAACAAAAATTTGAATTATTTTGGAAATCTTTTATTTTATCTAAAAATTCAAAGTTTCTTGATTTAGTCTAAAAATCTGAATTAATCTACAAAAACGTATTCGTGTACCTTAAAAGCAAATATCCTTATATTTACTTTTTCTGCTCATCAAGTAGTACTAAACGATGAAGACTTTTTTAGAACTCTGAAATTTGTTCGGAAAATAAACTGAAGGGAAATATTTTGCAAGGGGAAAACGGCGCTGGACTTACATAATAAATTGACTTTTACTGGCATCAACAATCTTCGCCTTTATTCACTTCACCTCCTCTTTTTTCTCATTTTTTTTTATACGAGCATGACGCTGAATTTGTTCTACTATGTAACCAATTTGTCATCACGCCGATGAGTTTTTTGTCATCACTTACTTTTTTAAGGGTAGAAGGTAGCCATCAATTAAAATAAAAATTCGCTCTAATACTTTATGCACTGCGTTAAAAAAACTAATAAATGAAAGCAAACTGAGAAATTTTCAGAGAAAAAAGCTAATACTGTTATTTTATTTTATCACCCTCGTTAAACAGCTGACCCAATTTTGAGTTTACGACTATCACTATTTAATTTCGCAATTTTGAACACAGTCCAGAAAACAAGGGAACATCCTGGATCTAGTATTGGGAGAAATTTGCTTTCGTGGACTGCATGGATGGATTTGCCTGGGGAACTTTTATGATAGAACAAACCAGCATTTCGGTTACAAAGAGAGGAAAACAACGAAAACTTTCCACGGTGGGACTCTAACCCATGATCCGACTACCACTGAAGATATTTTATATCAGCACTGTGGTACACAAGTTTCCAACAATATTCAGCAATAAATATATATGTCCGTTATCAAGAATATGAAAAATAATCAATTGCTGCTCATTGTTGGAATCTTGGCCATAAATTCAATTTCGACAATTTAAAAACTATTTCCACCCCTGTCACATCAGCTCATCTTGATGCATTCGCATCGACCATCCATCGCTAATCCAGGTCACCTAATTGCGAGGCGAGTGTCTTATCCCCGGAACTATAAATCAATTGATAACATTTGATTGGTGTTACTTTAGACGAAATTTCACACAAATACAATAAAAACTTTAGATATTGCTGCAGCATTAAAGTATGAGTAATTATTCTTTGTAGACAGAAAATAGCATTTTTTCAATACAGCTCTTTCTCAAAAAAGTTTTCTTTTCCCTCTACGATAATCAGAAGTCATTGTGATTGAATCAATTTCTCCCACAGGAATATTTGGATAATGGATTTAATATATTTTTTTCTAATCAAATCACATTCCTAAACTCTCAAAATCAATTTTTTTAAATAATAGTTTCATAAATTTATTTAAATACAATTTTAATTAGACTATTTAATGTATGGTTTTTCGTCAAATAAGTACAAAATTACTTTATTCTAAAATTCGCGTGCAGTATTTTCCGAGATAGCATTTCTTTTCTTTAAATAAATCATTTGTACAAAATAGCATCTATCTCGGAATCGTTAGTCGATTTCATTGATTTTCTAAATTGATTTCATTGATTTATCTTTGCGTGCTTTGTTAGTCATTTTCCCGATTCCATTAGTAATGCATTATTTTTCTCCCAACATAGCATTTCCTTCAACAATGGTTGCCGTACCACTTCAGAATCATTATCAGAGGACTCTCATGAACTTACGTGAATCAAAACCTTCAGATTTTTTGGCAAAAACAAAGCGACGAACTTCATTTATTAACAAAACGTTTGAATGAAACAAAACAATGTTAAAATCACAAATAAAGGCACAGATATACTATAAAGATTCGTTTCTATAACCAAAAACTTCCCCCTAAATCTAAACACAAAATGACAGTAGAAAAAATAATAAGCCAAACATGTGACAATAAAAAAAGTGGTTCAATCAATAAGAGAAGAGGAACAAGCTTGAACAAAGTAATAAAGAAGGAGATATAACAAACAGGTGTTAGAGTGTTTGGCGAGAATCCCGTGGTAGAAGATGTCGAAATAAAATAATAAATAGATTTCCAAATATTGAGAAAGAATATGATACTAAAAGGCTCATTGATTACATTGTTATAAATTTTTAAAATATGGAGTGATTTTCAGAAATCAAGCTCGGAAGCTGAAGAGCATTGTTGAATGATTTTAGCAGAAGAGAACTCAAACCTAAAATTAGATATTCAACTATGTCGGCTAATTTTAAGATCGCTGAATGTCCTGATTTTGGGTATATCCTTCAAATTCTTTAAATCAAAATGTAAGGGAACGTGTTAAAATACTTTATATTATTCATGCCACTTGTTTGTCTCCTTATTTTCCTATTGTCATTTTGTGCTTACCTATTCTAATGAATGTTTTCTGGCTTTAAAGTTTTCACGTATAGTCTCTGTTATGATAGCTTATAATTGAAATTAAATAAAGTAAGAAAGAGAAAACTAAGTGCAAGTTTTAAAGAAATTCACAGGTTTATCGACTTCGGTTAACATAGGATT
This sequence comes from Parasteatoda tepidariorum, assembly GCF_043381705.1. Classification (NCBI taxonomy): domain Eukaryota; kingdom Metazoa; phylum Arthropoda; class Arachnida; order Araneae; family Theridiidae; genus Parasteatoda; species Parasteatoda tepidariorum. The sequence continues at coordinate 88,597,137 of NC_092208.1, forward strand.
TCAGTTTAAAGAAATTTGTTGAATAATATGGCCCCTCTCGAAGATAGTTTTTTCACCATTATATTGAAATTACATTTTATTGAACACTGCTAAAACTTTTGTGTACTTAAACACCAGAAATGGTGGCAGGTACTTCGCAAAAGTGCTTTAAAAATATTTCTTGACGTAACCAAACATCAAGGACGGTACAGTGAATATCCAGCAATGTTCTCTCACACTGCTCTTGATGTAAAGTAGATGCCACCATTTTTAGTGTTTAGTAGCACTAAAGTTCATTGTAATAATACTATATAATAAAACCAGTAGAGTTATTTTTGCGATACAATTTAAAATAAAAATAGTAAGTTTAGAATGGATGCATGCACTGATTCTTAAAAAAATAATAGGATTGTAAATAGAACATACACAGATAGAATGTTTAGCACATAGTACAGAAATAATGTTAAGATGAATTACAGACGCGGATAGATATTAATTACGATAAAATTTATAAATGCAATTGACAAAAACGCAAAACATAATTATCTTTATTACAAAACTAAAAACGTAAATACATTTTGTAACACGGAACTTTTGTTTCTATAGAATAATGGCCGCGTGCAAGACAACAACCACGCCATCTCGTTCTCAGTTTTAAAAAAATGTTCCTCCGATATTCAAAGTACGCCAAAATTAGCATGTTTGGAATCAAAAATTCTATACGAATGTGCGTGAGTTTGGAGTAAGCATTTTGCATAATTGGTGCTTAGATTTACACTTGATAAAACATGAACATCTTTAAAAGTGCTTTTGAACGCTCGATTTGGCATCTTAAAAGGAAGAATTCCTTCACAAAATGTTTTGAATTGAGTAACATTGAATTTGAAGAAATTGTTTTTACAATGTAGATTTACACAAAAGACAATTTTTTTAATTATATATATATATATATATATATATANTATATATATATTTAATTATTTGAGTTTTAAAAGTATTAACGATATACCGTTCACAACATCCCTAATTTGCACCATTCTAAAAATTCCATTTTTTAGTTTAAACTTTTTTTTAAAAAAAGATTATATTCTTAAGATACTGTTACATTATTTTCGAAAAATAATTGATGAAATATTTTAGTTTTAGCCACAAAATTAGATAAAATTCCTTTAGCTCAGAAGGAAGATGTGATTCCATCTAAAAATATCCCAAATGGGTTTTGATTAAATAAACTTTTCAAAGATTGTATAATGCTTGGAGATTTACGCTTGAAGGTTAATGGAAGGTTCAATTGAGAAAAATAAACTTTTCGTAAACAACGGGTTTCTTTTTTAAGAAACACTCTAATCCTTAAAAGAACATCATAAATAGATTGAAAATTTTCAATTGCCTCTTTCGGAAAAAAAACTATCTGCTTATGTTTTGTAATATATATACTATACTGTTTATATTCAATTCAATGAAAGAAAATTTATCCATTTTTTAAATTCTTCATTTTTTCTTTAATTTTTAATTATTATGCTGTGGAATTTAATTAGGGGAATTTTTAAAAGCTGAATCATTTATTTTCTTATTTATATATTATATTAAGAAATCATATGAGCTACTGTTATGGGTTTTTGATTTTGCGTTGTATTTTGTTTCAATGCGCAAAAACTATTTGACTTAAAAGTTTGAAGTTCTGTATAAAAATTTACAGGGAATAAGAAGAAATAAAAGATTTAACGGTCTATAATAAGATCGAGAATTATTATCTATTAAACTTGAAATAAAATATACTCTGCGAGCTCATGTGCAGCTCACAGAAATTCAACTACTGAGTTGAAATAGGACCTACTCTGAAAGGGCCATAATTGTTTATAAACTCCACACGAGACTTTTTCACAATTTGCTATTGCTTTCATTTCAAATTTTTCTCTTCTTTTACATTACATTTTGTTTTGCTGGGCAAAAACTGTAAAACTGAAAGACTTGAAATAACGAAAGATTGTAAAAAAATATCCTCTGGGAGAGGAAGGAAGTGAAAAATTTTTACATTCGACAAATAGTTACAAATACTTGCATTAAAAAGTGCTATGCGCGAGCTTTCACTGTTTTACCTTACGTTACATTTTGTTTTGCTGAACAAAAACTGTAAGACTGAAAAATTTGAGATAACAAAAGATTGTCAAAAAATGCAAAGGGAGTGCGACGAAATAAAGAAACTTGAGAATTAATTTTTTTTTCTCGGGAACTATTCGTTCAAATTTTGCATTCGTTCGTTTTTGTATTTTGTTAAAATGATGTAGAAATATATGAAAATTCAAATTCCCCCCCTCCCCACTATTATTAAATAAAATAATACAAAGTAATAGACTATTCCCCCAAAAGCGGACTCAGTAAATATTCATAATTATTTCGCATGGAAAAATATACAGGAACCTAGAACTTTCTAATTAAGAGGTTTTTTGAAATTATATTTCCCCTTAAGTATCAATACTTCTTTTTAACTGACTAAATGTTGGTTAATATAGATAATCTAATTATCCAGTAACATACACTTTAATAAGGGAGAATTTTTTGTTGTATAAATTAAGAAGACAAGCTGTTCAAAGGAAAAAATTCTGGAATTATGATTAATAATAATTATTTTTAAAAATTAATCTTATTGAATGTAACACACGTAGCGTAACAAATAATTACAGGTATGTGTGTTAGAATCAATTTTTAACTTTATTTTGTATGTAATTTATTTTTTCAACAGAAAATTTTTTTCACTTGAATGCATGGAAAAACAATGAAGAACATCGCGCAAATTAAATTCTGCTAATTATTTGGTTACGCTTTAAGTTTAATTTTGCAATTGAATTTGTTAAACTGTTTTAATATGCGTAAGTCGAAAAAAGTGCCTTTCCTTGGGGCAAAAAGAATAAAAAGGTTTAGAGAAAGAAAAAGGAAATAAGAGGAGCATAAGTTGAATAATGTTAAGGACATCTTGAATTTTAAAACACGACAAATAAAACCCTATTTTAGATCTCAGTTATTAGGAAAAGTAGTTTGCTAATCGTTTAAGTCTCCCTAATTCGCCAAGAATTAAACTTTTTGTAGTATTTATGTTAACGGAGCGAGTTGAACTTAAATTACTAATAAAGAATTTTTACTTCCGAAGAGGCATTGCCTGTATTGAAAGAGGAGATTGGTACATAAATTAATTAGAAAAATACTGGCAAAAAAGTACTATATAATCGTATGACGTTATTTTATTTCATAACCGTAGTTGAACATCCGACCCAGTTTTTAGTTGAACGACTACCTATGTTTAACTCCGTAGCTTCATAATTTTGCACCCGATCCAGAAAACAAGGGAACTCCTGGATCAAGTATTGGGAAATATTTGCCTTCGCGAAGGACTTTTTGATGGAACTAACCCGCATTTGCGTTACACAGAGAGAAAAACGACGAAAACCTCATATGGTTAGCCTGACAGCAAGGGGACTGAAACCCATGATCCGTCAACCACTGAGGATATTTTATGTCAGAACTGGGGTGGGCATGCTGGATTTTGAACCCGGTTGACCTCATCGGGAGGCGAGCAGTCTACTCTCTGAGCCACCACGACTCTCGTATTATATCATTGTCGAAGTTGTTTTTTATCCAGGATTTTAACAATTTACAGCAATAAACATGTAACACAGCAATAAACATCAAGAATACGAAAAATCCTCAATTGCTGCACATTGTTGGCATCTGCAAAATCGACATGCGAAAATCGACAATAGTTAGACGGACTTTGTTTCGATAATGCCAAAATTATTTCTACACCCACCACACCAGCTCATCTTGATGCCCCGGAATTTTGTTTTATAAATATGAATGCCGATTTCCTAATTAACGACATTAGTTCTTCACCATTACTCCATAGGGCCTGGAAATGCGTTTTACCCTGATTTTTTTCCTCTCGACCACTGTCGTTTTTCTTCTTTTTTTCTCTTTCGGCTACTTTAGTTTTTTTTTCCAGTTTTGTTTCTCAGCTTTACTTTTTACATTTTTTGTTGTTAACTTTACGTTTTTATTTCAAATCATTTTCGTTTCTTCTCATTCAAATCTTCTCTTCTCAAGCAAGTTTTGAAAATAGGCGCTTATTTTTGAGAGCTTTAAACATGTCGACAGATATTTTTTTCTTTAAAATATATTTTAGAAGGGAATGAAGTTTTTAATCAAGTAAATTCTTACCGCTTCAGTTTCTTGGGATATTTCATTTAACTTAACTATCTGATCATGTTTCTTTGAGAAACTTATGCTGCTTTTTCCCAGTTACATCCTGGACACTCAATTTCGTTTTCTAAATTTTGCGCTTTGCGACAAACAAAAAAATTTTGTTGTTGCTTTTTGGATTGAAACAAATGCAAGCACATCAATTTAATTCTTTTATTAAAACACTTAATGACAAAATGATGATGAAATGATTATGAATTTAAACGCTTTATGACAATACATGACTGAAAAAGCACAAAAAATCTTAATTTTTATTGCTGGAATGGTGATATTTGAAGAAGAAAAAAGCGACTCAATATATCTGTAAAATGGCACATTATGAACATAAATGAAAATGCTTGGAAAACTGAATTAGCGGGAACTATATATTTTGTGTTTTCTGACAATGTTGATTTTGTGAGATGCGTTTAACAATTCGCTCTGTTTCATTCATTGAAACGAAGGAGTCAATATTTTCTTCTCTAAAGCTTCATTTGCTAAAATAAATTGATTTTCTTCCGTTAATATAAGGTAGATAAATGTTTTTGGTGCCGTATTTGAGATTTTTCAACTGAAACATTCCCTAAGGGTATCACACGTACACGTAATGCACTAATTTCACCAAATTAAAAAGTTTTTACTTAAGAAAAGAATTTCAAATAATCATTTATCACACCTTTGATAACTATTGGAAACATGTGTTTTATTTTATTTATACAAATGCTTAATCTTGCCTGACTCGGAGATTTAAAATCTGAAATTAATTTTGCTCTTAAAGGTACAGATTATTTTTTAATTGGCATTTTCAGTCTATTTTTTTGGCGAAATTTACAAGTTTTAAAAAGTTATATATAACAGAGGGTTCCATAAATGTTGCGACATAGTTCTAATAGAATTAAGGCATTTCTTAATGATTAAATTTAGATAGGAACCATGCACGGAAATGCCATCTTCCCTATTATGACATGTTCAGAAGCACTGGAAGAAACAGTTCATAATTGGGAGTACAAAAGCTTCCATTACAGTATAAAAGCGCCCTAAGTGGCGTATGATGACGATTCTGGGTTGCATATGCAATTTTAGCCTTGATGATGTGCTTTAACTGTCCCAGATATTTTTCGCAACATTTATCCAACCCCATGTAAAACTTTTTTAAGCTCGTGCATTTCGAAAATTTTTCAAAATCTTTTAACCACTCGCTCAAAAAAGTTATCATGCGAAAAACAAAAATTTCTTAATTTTACTCATTCATACTTAACAGAATTAATGTATACTAGTGGGTTGCGCCCCCTGCTCGCTAACGCTGGCCAAACCCCGAAAATTGCTACACAATCTTATATGGTTTGCTTCGCAAACCAAGCTCGCTTCGCTCGCTACTAACTTACGAACACTGTAAATGCACAAAATTCTAAGAATTCAAAACAATCATTCAAATCCATATAAAAACTTTTTTTTTTAAAAAAAATTACATCTTTTTAGTAAATACTAAGTCATTAAAATAAATTTGAATTCAAATAAATGACATGTAAATCGTTAAACCTATTAGAAATGTGCTATAGTATACTATGCTATAGTATAGTATACTATAATTCGTGATGTATATCAAAAATCTTCAAATAAATTCGTAATATATAAATTCGTGAAAAAAAGCGCTTTCGACAAAATACTAAAAGAGAGATCTATCGACAAAGACTACTCACTTCTGCCTAGCTTAATACTATGAGATTGCCGCAGCTGATGCTTTCTCTGGTTATTTCAGTTTCCGTTTTTAAAAGCGCTATATGTTGAGCCACCTCAGCTATATTTGGCATGTGACATTTTTAGCGGCAATCATTGGTCGATTCGCCGTATAAGACCAAACGTTGCCACCGGCGGAAAAGAAATACAGCCAAAATTTGGGAGCCACGTAAGAGAATGATATATATTAGATGCTACTGTGAATGACGGAAATCAAGAGAGTGTTGACTTTCAACAGTAAATGTCAACAATCATTGAGTCGCTTTGGTGAATGTCCGGATTATTTCTTATACTCGATTGGATATATATTCGTTGATATTACTTTATTTATTCGATATTTGAATGTTTGCTGAGGATAGATTAGAGAAACATTTGTGTTTGGAAAGCAATGCATGTAGGGCATACCAGGCAAATGTAAGCCCTACATCAATGTTTTTTTAAGACGGGCAGTAGCATTTAACTAGACCTATTATATATATTGACTAAACCTAGAATTAGTTCAACATTCACCAAAGCGACTGTGTGATTCACCTGTGGAAGTCAACAACTACCCATTTCGGTCGTTCACAGTAACATATATATTCAAAGTTTCAAATATCTAACATTATAAAAAATTACACACAATTAACAACATGTAGATTCAACAAATTATTCATGAAAAAAACTGTAAAAAATATTCAACAAGTTTGAAATAAAGGGTATTAAATTTAAAAAAATATTGTGCAGAAGTACCACGCGTAGCAAAAGAATCGCTCTAATAAATAATTATCTAAAATTATTTTTAATATGAAATGATCTCTAGATAAACAAATTGTATAAATATATGCAAAAATGTTGCGATTCGCTTGAAAAGCTGAAAGATACGCTTAATGTTAAATTAAAAATACCGTGTCCAAACTTTTGATAGCTTTCCCAAATAGACCCTATTTTTCAGATTATAGTCTATATTTTAAGGATGAAGAATCCGTAGAAAAAAATTATTCTTATTTTGATTTTTGATATTATATTGTTTATTTATAGTATTATGTTTATTTTGTCTCCGAATTTCATAGTTTAAAATCTTTTGCACAAATTAATTAGCATGTTTAAGGTTATATCCGCAGATCATTCACATTATGTGACAGTTGACCAAACATTTGAACAAAAGTTATTCAGGATGTTCACTTTTTATTTTGCGTACTGTACCTGAGAATTTATTTTTATTAGCGGTGTTGAACAGAAGATTCATATTAAATTTAACACTAAATAGATCTCCATACTTTGTGATTGTGAACTCAACCCAGAAGACAAGGGAACTCTTGAATCAGATATATTGACAAACTCGTCTTTGTGAAAGACTTTTTGCTTGAAACTGACGTATATTTGTTTTACATGAACATAAAAACCTTCCATAGTTAGCCCGATGGCAAGGAGACTCTTACCCTTGATCTGAGGATATCTTTAGTCAGCACTGTAGTTGTCGGTAGACGTCATTGGGTTCACCACTCGAGTTTGACCGCTTTATTCCCTGAACTATTTCCGCTGTCTAAAGAAATATTGTTCGAAATGTTTGCTTCTACTAGACCCTATGTCTGATCCCTCCAATATTTTTATAAGGCAATGTGTACCTCTGATTTGATTTGATATGAATAATAAAATAAACATCTTGGATTTAATAAAATCGTTTTAAGATTTACAGAGTGTTCCACAACCTCAGCATATTTGTTTTTAGAATAATTCTTAAAATATCTTCATTTTGCATCGAAAATAAATATTTAGGCAAGGAAAAGAAAACTCCACCGAAATCACTAATGAAGAGTATAGTATGAAAAAAATCAGTTTGGTTGCCTAATGACACTTGAAGATATTTCCATTCATCGTTTTTTTTTTTTAAATGTCTCCCCTGTTTTTACCAGCAGTAAAACAGGTTTTGAAGTTCAAATTGATTCCTTAGTTTATGCTATCGTTCTCGATTATTCCTTGTTAAATCACATATTCATGACCCTTAATGTGTATTGATTTTTACTGAAGTTATACCAAGAATTCCAAAAATATGTATTAGGGGATAGAGCGTTCACCTTCCAATGACGTGAACCGGGTTCGAATCCCAGCGATGGTTGATCGATACGAATGCAGCACCCGACTCGCACTGACCACAGTGATGATGTAAGTTATCCTCAGTGGTAGACGGATCGTGGGTTAGACTCCCCTTGGCATGTCTTTTGTCCGTTTGTGTAATTTTCGTCTCCATGTGCAATCACCATGTGCGCAAATGCGGGTTAGTTCCATCAAAAATCCTCCACGAAGTCAAATTTCTCCCACTACTTGATCTACGAGTTCCCTTGTCTTCTGGATTGAGTTCAAAATGACAAGGTTACGGAGCTGAACATTAGTAGTCATAAACCCAAAATTGGGTCGGCTGTTCAACGACGGTTATAAAATGAAACAAAAATCAATATATTCGGTAAACCATTACCATAGCGAACGGTAAATTACTAAACGAATAGTTTAGGCTTAAATACCGTTTATTTTGGCTTAATCGCCGTATATTTTGGTTTAATCGGCAAAATTATGGTTTCTTTTACCATTAAGTATCTTTATCATACTAGTATGGTAATTTTGCCAGAATTTTTTCACCATACGTGTAGTCTTTGTCATCGAATATCATACATTTCCGTTTTAATTACCTGCTCACAGCTATTCCAGAATTAAAAGTAACATTTATTTTACAGTGTCCTTTCAAATATCTTATTCAAACAGCGAATTTAATCTTCGTGTCTCGTTTCTAGTATCCTTTATAACAAATTTATCCTCTTAATATCTCTACATCGAATCTCCTGAGTTCCAAAAATGATTCTAATTACGTCTCTTAATAAATGGCCTAATAAATACCAAAACAAATAATGACATATTAAGTTAAGTTGCAAGGGGATGTTATTACTTGTGTAAATTAACTTCTTAAGATGGAATAATATTTTCTCTTCATCATTTTCGCATTAACATCGAAGTTATTGTATTATCTTTCATTTTATTAAGATTCGAATACTTGTTTTTACTCATGTTTTAATCATTTTGAAAGTAATAACGTTTGATTATTTTTTTAACGTACCGATAGAATTTCTATTTTTTTCTTTGTATCGTATAGGAAATTAAAAAAAGATAGTCAAAATAAAAATAATAAAAAATACGTGAAAAATATTTTCGATAAAAAAAATTTTAAAATTATATGCGTTAAGTTTTCATTATTAATTTTATTAGTCAAGGTTTTTAAATAATATGTTTTCAAGAGAAATTATTATTTTTTTTAGAAAAAGAGATGAACTTTATCTATTGCACTGTACTAATTTTTCGAGTGTTTTAATTTTCATTATTCTATTTCGTTTTAACAATTAAGATTTGTAAATATTACCCAGTAAAATTAAAATTTATGCTATTATTTACAATAATATGTACAAAAGAAAAATACGAGTTCTGACAATTTTTAAAACTTTAACCAAAAATAACAGGCAGAAAAAAATACTGAAATTAAAGGTCGTAAAAAGTCATTTAAGCAACGAAAAGATAAAAAATATTTTCAGAATCCAACACTATTGAAGTCACTAGTAGTGGAATGCCTAGTAAAACTTAGTGATTGTAATTGTAGCAATTCAACTCTTCCCTGTTTTCATCGGCAATTAAAGAAGTTTTTTTGTTAACCATCCCTCTTTCCTGAGTAGTGATTTGATAAATTTGAAAAGCATTTTCGTTTATTTCTGGCTTAAATATTAATTTGAAACCCTAAATGTGCATAAATTTTTGACTCCAATTTTACCAAAGATTCTAAAAACATGTAGTAAAGGTGTTACCACTTATTCTGTATACATATTTGATATTCTTTAGATTCTACATAATACTAAACAAAAACTAATTTTATACCGTTTCTCAGTGAACCTCAAGAAATTTTTGAGCGTTTTTTTGAAAATCACTTTCATTTAATCTACTAGAATAATGTTCACTAAATTTGAAAAATTTAGAATCAAGAACTAGATTACTTCTCGAAATTATAACTCAACTCTATTAATTGGAACCTTGAACCAGATCTCAAAACTAGAACTATATTAATAGATTTCTAGAACTTGATTAATTATCAAAACTATATTAATCGAATACTGTCACAAAATTAATTGTCAAAACTAGAACTACATTAACTGGATCATAGAACCAGATTAATTATCGAAACTAGAACACTACAAATCGAATCTCAGAACCTGACTATTTTTTTCAAAACTAGAACTAGTGTAATCGAATCCTAGATTTTGAATATCAAAGACCTTCGTTTCATTAACAGCTTTAATGTAAATAGTCAAATACAAGATTCGTTTTACGAAAAAATAATCTTGAAATCTTTTTCTAACAATGATTTTAATCTCCGAAACAAAATTTTCCATCTCCATCGTCAAATCCTTAGAATTTTAAGAATTGTTCTAATCACTGGTCTTAAGAAATAAATTTCGAAACAAATAATGAGGTATTAAATTAAGTTGGCAGAAGATGTCATTATTTGTGAAGACTTACTCCATAAGAAAGAATAATATTATTCTTTATCTTTTTCATATTGACGAAGCTATTATAATATTCTATTTTATCAAGATTCGATGATTTGTCTTTAATCAATTCTTGGTGATCTTATGTATGTGACATGTACTTTCAATTTATCTTTTAATAATGATGCAATAATATTTTTCTTTATATCTTAATTCTTTTTATATAGAAAAAGATCAAAAGGTAATCAAAATAAAATATATGTATTAGAATATTTTCTATTAAAAGAAATTGGTAAAAAAAACGAACCTGATTTTTCATTATTTGATTTAATAATTAAGGCTGTAAATAATATAATTTAAAGTGGAATTGAAATCTGCTTACAGTAACATATACAAAAGAGCAGTTTTCTTTTTTTAAAAAAAAGATACATATTCTACATAACATATCGTTATTAAATGTTCTACCGTTTTCATTTCTCTTATTTATTGATATTGTTATTTATGTTTGCAAGTGTTTTTACGTTCAATAAATATCTAGAATATTATTGAATATTTACATGCACGCAAATATAATTATAAAAATTATTAGATGGAACATGCCATTTTTAAATTTCTAAAGTTTTAGTTTTTATAAATCCTTGCTTTAGCAATTGAGTTTTTTTAAATTTTTAAATATATAATTTAAAATAAGTTTTGTATATATTTTTTATAATTTGTGGCCCTGTAAAAAATTTTCGTATCCAAAAATGGTGGCAACCACTTTACACCAGACTGGTGTAAAGTGGTTGTCACCATTTTTGGTGTGTTCCACTACACACAAACCAATGATGGTACCTGGTAAGCGAAATGCTACTTGATGTAAAGTAGCTGCCACCATGTTTGTCATCCAGTAACTCTAAAATTTATAGTAACTATAAAATACGTATTGCAAAGCTAAAATTTATAATTACAGTAAATTACGTAGAGTAACACTAAAATTTATAATCACAGTGAAATACGTGTAGTAACACTAAAATTTATAATGACTGTAAAATATGCGTAGTAACACTGAAATTTATAATTACAGTAAATTACATGTAGTAAAAATGAAATTTATAATTACAGTAAAATAAGTGTAGTAACGCTAAAATTTATAATTATAGTAAAATACGTGTAGTAACACTAAAATTTGTAATTATTGTGAAATATGATAAACATAAGAATCAGTAAAGTTACTTTTACGATGCAATCTAAATCAGGGGTTTCCAACTGGCGGCCCGCGAAGCCTTTTTTTTGTGGCCCGCCAACTAAAATACTAAAATATATTAGTTGTAATTTTTTTGCTGTTAATTTTCGTAAAAAAAAACTATATGGTAAAAACTCCACTTTTCTCGTTAATAGAAACCTAATTTCTTCGTTTCTGTGAAATTTAACATACCAACGGTGCAAAAATATTTATTTCCCAGGTTGCACATTAATTGTTTAATACATAGGTGCACATTAAAGTTATTGTAGCCCGAATTTTTATTATTTATTTAATATTTTTAATAATATTATTAATTACAATTAAATATTTTTTTTAAATAAACTTCTTATTTTAATTTGTAATTCAATACTTTTGTTTAGTACAACTTGGTAAAAATCTGACAGTAATATTTAACGTTCCTTCAAGCATAAAAGAGTCCTACATAAAATTTTGATAAAGTTGCGGCCTGCAATTTGATTTGTGTTTTTATTTATGGCCCCCGGCCTCATGTAAGTTGGAAACTCCTGATCTAAATCATAAGCAAGAATCATAAATGTAGGATTCCTGCATACAACTTCCTCCGACAAATATGCTACGACGAAAATAAATGTTTTGCCTTACTCAGATAAATGATAATTTAAAAACATTTACCACCAGTGTACCAGTGTTCTCAAGAATTTATTATGCTAGGCGGCACAAAAACCTTTTTTACAATAAAAGAATCAAATAAAGAGATTTTAATTTCTTACGCAAGCATTGATCTTTCCCCTCCATCACCTAATAAGTAAAACTCCCCCTGAAGCGTTTTCGTAATATTTAAATGGCCAAAAATTAAATATTAAGTTATCTTTTGAAGGCAATGCAAGAGTTTTGTCTCGTAAATAAATTCACAGTGGGCAAAATAGAAAAACGGACTACCCTGAATACCTTTTGATCGGATCTTCATACCCAAAGACTCAATCTCAAGGGGGTGACTTCAAATAGGACAATTAATGAGTGCACATGATATATGAATTTATGAAACCAGTCATGCATAAATTAACATAGCTGACTGCCTTGGATTTTGGACTATCATATATTTAAGTTACATGGCGATATTTTAAGTTACGAAATCACAGTCAAAAACATACTTTCTCTGAATAAGCATACACTTTTTTTCGACGGATTCAGGTGTCTGATTCCCAAAATATGTCTGGTTACATGGCGATATTAAAAGGTGTCGGATAGCCGCAATCTGGGAAATCGGGTTCCCATAGTTTGACCAGGAGAGCAGTCCAGAATTTCAACGCTTAATGTTAATTTTAATTTTTGCGTAATTCGCCATATCTCGAGAACTCTTTAAGCGAATTGAAGCATTTTTGCACACACTCATGAAATTCTATTTTTCAGGAACTATTCAACCGAATTCGCTCAAATTAAATAGTGTGCCATGTAAAATTACCTACTTCAATATGATGCAAAAAAATTGCATACTTTACAATTCAAAAAATCACGACTATTATTAAATAAAGCTGTAAAAAATAATAAACATATACTATAATTTATTTTTTTGCATTCAATTACCTTTGGATAAACGAATTTTATAATTGCGGGAAAAATGTTTCAATTCGGTAAAAAAGTTTTCGAGAAATAGCGAAACAGGCAGTAAGTAAAATTAATATTAAGGGGTCCAAACTCAGAACCGCCCTTCTGACGTAATTAAGGGGATCATATTGCGGATATCCCCATATTTTGGAGTTCAAAAACCGAATCCGTTGAATTCGTAACTTAAAATATCGTCTGCACCAATTAATAAGAATATTTACCCCTTCAAACCATCTAGAATAAGTCTTAGAATGTAAAGATCTGTTCATTAGATCAAAAGTTATTAAGGGTGAACCGTTTTTTTTTTTGGGGGGGGGGGCACTATACTCCATCTAAACCGCAAGAAATTGTGCTTACTACGATATGTCGCTGCGGCGAATGGCTCACGACAAATTCACGCTGCGACTAATGATTCACGACGAATTGTTGCTGCGACGAATGGTTCACTATGAATTGTCGCTGCGACAAATGGTTTACGGCGAATGAACGCTGCACCAATATTTGCTTTTACTGTAATTTTTTGTGGTTTATACTTATTATAACGCAAGGCAAAATTAAATTTTATTAAAAAATATAAATATTTCACATCTTCTAGATCTTTAGTATCTAGTATTTTTTTAAACAATTAGGGTTTGTAAGTATAATTTTAAAAAAATCAATTCTATTTGCAATAACTGAAATATGAAATGAATCTCTAAAAAATTATCATCACAGCATTGAAGTAGCAAATTTTTTGTATGAATTTTAGTTTTTTCTTCTGCAAATATTTTTTTTACTGCCTTACATAAAAAGATTACGAACTTCTACCACTAAAACTCAAACCACAAATCTTGTAAATGTAACTGTCTTATTCTATTCTGAGTTTAAAAAAAGTTAAGAAATAAATTATGTATATTCACCGTAAAACAAAATATAAAAATCGGATTTAGTGGTCCGTTGTTTTTTTAAGATAGTAAAGTTATAAAACTATTTTAAATGTTTTCATACATGCATAAAACAAATGTTTGCTTCTATTTTCGCAATATAACCACAATGTAATTCTGTTTTGGAAAATGGTATAATAATGTAGAGAACAATGAAAACTCTTGAGAATTCAACATATGGAAGATGTTAATACTCTTATTTTATGCATAGTTTTATTTCAAAAATATTTGCTTTTAGAGAGTAAGCTTTGCTTCTTTTTTTTTTAATTACTATGCATTTATTTAGGAGATATAAAGATTTTGTCCAAGCAACATAACAATATTTAAGGTAAGAAATTAGTATGCACTTACAATTGATGAAATGTTTGTATTTTAAAAGTAATAGTTTCCCGATGAAAATTATACTAATAAACACACATTAGTTACCAAACTAATGATATTAATAATAAAGTATTTTAATAAGATAACTATCATTTACTCAAGTATAGGATCTAAATTTTTTGTTGTATAAAGACCACAAAAACAATCCATAATAAATAATAAGACATAAATATACAGAGTGCTTCCTAATTAACTTATTTCTTCTCAAGAGAAATAAGTAAATAAATATACACATTAGGAAACGCTTTCATATATAAATTAGAGAGAAAAACAAAACTGCTATCGAAATATGACTGAATCATAATTGAAGGATATATATATATATATATATATATATAGAGAGAGAGAGAGAGAGAACAGATAAGAATTAAAGAAAAAATAAATTTACAAAGAAAACAAGAAATTAAATGGAGAAACATTTTTTAAAACAATCAAAATTAACAAAATTTAGAGTTCTTTTAAATATTGTATCAATAGCAACATCAAGAGATATTAATGTACATTTGTAAAGTAATCTTCAGTTGTAATATTACTAGCTTAAGCTTTTGTCATTTCAGCTATTTTCGTTTTTATTTTTATTAAAACAGTTGGTAATAACCGCGACAATTTTATTCAAATTAACTAAATTATTAAAAAATGGAGGTTTTACAACTTAATATGATGTTTCTCAATTATGACTTATTCTATGATATTACCCTATTATACATATTGAATTATTTATGATAAACATACTTAAATACCACTTAGAAGCGAATAGCAGTTTGATGTGAACAGTTACACAGTGAAACAGTTAAATTATGAATGGTATTTATTATTATTTTTCTTTATATTTAATGTAAAATTGTGCTCATTCAACATATATATTTAAAATAATTATTACAGATAAATAATTTAAAATTGCAAAGAAATACTAATATTTAATTTATGCTCTCTTGCTTTAATATTTATTTGGAAAAAAAATATCTAAAGAATTTTCATAGTAAATGTAAGTTAAAGAATATTTATAAAAAAAGAAGTTTTGTGGATGAATTTTCAATGATAACCAATCAAAATGTTTAGGTTTAAATATTAACTCAATAGAAATGGAAACTAAATTTGTGNTATATATATATAAAAAAAGATGAACACTGTACAGTGCCCAAAATAAGTAATGGTACTCGACTTAAAATAACTTTTCGGCTTTTCACGTTATTATAGGAGACAATCTTTATGGTGGACTCAGAAGTAGGACACAGTCAAATTGGTACAGGCGACATTTTAAATGTCTAAACAGGCACAAAAAGTATTTTCTCTGTACTGACATAATTTTTTTCAGACTAATTTAGGTTTCTGTCCCTCAAAATAGGGGGGAGAGTAGCAATCAGGAGAATTTTGTAATAATAGTTTAATCAGGAAGTCAAAAGTGTGCATGTTAATTTTATTTTTTGTGTATTTCGAAATATGTCGAAAAACTTCTGAAACTAATCGAATTTTAAAAAAGTTATATGTTTATAATTTGATTTATTTCTGATTTCGCTTAAATTTTGTATTTTGTCATTTAATATTACATTCTTTAAAATCATGTAAAAGTTATCTATACGATTCAAAAATTTTCGACCATTAAAAATATGTTAAAAAATAATAAATTATAACTAAATATTCTTTTTTTGCATGGAATTATTCTTGAATAAACAAATTTCATAATTGTGCTCAAAAATGTTTCGATTTACTTAAAAATTTTCAAGGTATGCTAAAGAACGCAAAAGTAAAATTAATATTTAAGAGCCTCAAATTTTCGCCCTCTCTTTTTTCACCTCTTTCTTTCCCTAACTATTCCTTTTTGCAATCAACAATGGCACTTATGTTGGCTTAACATTTCATCATTGTAACGTACAAATAAATAAGCTTACATTGTAAAAAAATTATTGTATCTTAGCACCAAAAATGGTGTAATACTTTACCAAGGATGCATTATCGCTGCAAACGTTTATTTCACTTATTTTGGCGTAAACGTTTGCAGTGCTTGTGATGTTTCCTATGACACTTGGACAAGACAAGCATGTCAGCCATTGACCTCTGCAAGGGAAGTCAGGAAGTTGCCTTTCGTTTGATAAGAGAGCACCGCAAAGGTGAAAGTACTACTTAGTTAAGAGCCTCTCGAATAGATCACAGCTCCACCCATTCGCTAGGTCGCTTCCATAATTTTGACGTAGATCTTAATGAGAAGGAGATTTTTTCCAAATTCCTCTACCCTTGGCACTGCTCAGCGACCGACCACGGGACTTTCAATTGCACAGATTTAACGAGTACGCAAATCGCATGTCCTCGGTGAATCTTATTGGAGTCTATGATCAAATCCCGATCTTTCTGGACCGGATTCTCTAACCACTGGGCTACAACGGTTCTCGATCGAAAATGTACTAAATTTCGTGTTTCATAATACCAAAACTAGTGACAACAAAACATGATGATATAGTTCATATGAATGTCAAGTTATTTTCATGATGCAATTTGTAGGACGAAGTATTGATTTATAATGCATGCACTCAACAAGTCCTGAAATTATCTTATCAATACTGCGCACATTACAAACAGGAACATTAAAACAAATACGAATTAGGCTTGATACAACAGAAACGAAGATAAATAAAATATTTTAAAATTATTCAGTATAAGTGACATATTTATGGAAATCTTTTGAAAATATTACAATCTTTATTACTTCACCTAAACATTAATGCCTTTGGTAACAATAAATTTCTGTTTCTATGGAATATTCTGCAGCGTGCAACACGACAACAACATATTATCCTGCTCGATAGTAAACAATCTGTAGTTGTCATCTGATGACTTAGCTCAAATTAGTCAAAATTAGCGTTTTCGGAAGCAAAAGTACAATTCAAGAATAGTGTAAATACGTATGACCTTGGCGCAAACATTCTCCTAATTTGCCACTTTTTACGATTTTAAGAATCATTTAGTTTAAGTGATCAATTGATAGCAACTACCATCTATATTTATAGCTGTCACGCAAAAAATAAGGTTTTAAATACAAAAAATAAAATAAAACTAGGAGGCTCCGCCCCCTGCTCGCTGACGCTCGCCAACCCCCGAGAATTGCTACGCAATCCTATGTGGTTCACGCCGTGAACCATGGCTCGCTGCGCTCGCTCGCCAATGAACACAATGTTCTAGCACAAAGACATAATATATTATCATCAAAGACGTAGTATTTTATCATCAAAGACATAGTATTGTACTTATGTAGAAGAATTCTACCAATGTTCTTATTGGCTTTTAAAAAAGTATATTAGCTATTTAGATTGTACACGGTGAAAAAATCAAAACATTAGCTAAATAAGAAACATATTAGCAAAATAAATTATCAAATATTGCTTCACTAATATTCTGCATTTTAAAGCGTGAAAATTCAATGCATAAATAAACGCGAAATATAAAAAAAAATTCAATGCATTCAATACAAACACTTAAACGTTTTTTAGACGTTTAGGTAGCTGCCAGTTGAAAAATATCAATTCAACAGCGGCCTTTTAAAGCATTCTCACTTCAATTAATTAATTAATTCCTAATTGAGTTTAAATTAAATATTGTCATGTTTTTAGTGCATGAATCTGAATTGAACAACCTGATGATGCTCACTCTGGTTATTGTTATCTGGTTGCTCACTACGTGCTGTTGCGCGCCGAATCCAATCAATTAAAAATGAAAACTGTTGCCAGCGCGAGAAAAGAAATATCATCGGTTTTATTGATACATACATACATACATACGTACGTATTAGCGTTTTATATAATATAGATAATACTACATTACGAGGAAACAACAAAAAAGCTCTTACATGTTAGTTGAAATTTTTAAACTTTTTTAAATTTTTTTTAGCTAGCACTGTATTTGCTCCGAAATTTGAAAAAGCAATATTAAAGTTTAAGATGAAAAATCAATGATATAAAATGAAGCATTTATCCGTATGTCTCTCTTATAAATCCGTTAGCGTCCGGAAATTCAGGCAGTGGTTAAAAGGAGTAATTTTGGTCCCCGATCTTAAAAATTTCAGTTTGATCATTCCTGAGAGACGTTTGAAAAATTTGAATTTTTTCATCGGCTTAGAAATCGCCATTGATTTAAGTTAAAGAATTAAACTACAGACGATTAAAATATTTTAGTGATAACATCGGGAAAGTCTGCTAGCTTATAGCTTTATTTGATAAAAAAAGAGTTTGTTGCTCGTACTTTAATAGTATTTAGTTACTTATTATTGGCTATACCGGGTAAATTGAATGATCAACGTTAACGTGGTAGCATGTACAACTAAGTCCACAAATTATTAATATTAAAGTTATTTAACACTACGTGTCTATTTTGCTTTGATTAATTTTCTTAAAACGGTTTTCTACAAAAGTAAATAATCTAAAATGAACGATATTTGGTATTGAAAAAATAATTGTATTGAAAGGCAAAAGTAATGTAAAAGTGGTATTCATTTATGTAGGAAGATAGCACAAAATCGTCCCACTGTCGCTTAATTAATTCAGGTACTCGATACATATTGAAGTAATAAAATAAGCTATATACTGAAAACTAAAATTAATAGAGTTAGGATAATTATTCGTTTATAGAACCGTAAGAAATTACCTTACTATTAATGACGCCAATGATGCGTAATTGATGTTGTTGATATGTATTAATTGAAAAAAAAAGTAATAAACTGTGTACTAAAGAGCAAAGTTAATGGAGAAAAGATATTTATTCGTTTTGAGGAGCAGTGAAAAATCACTATCTTATTATTGACGCCAGTGCTTGATTAATTTTGATAATGTGTATTAATTGAAAGAAAAAAAAATAAGTTATTTACTAAGCAAAGTTAAAGGGGAAAAGCACTTATTCCTCTAAGATAACGGTAGAAATTGGCTATACAATTATGTCCTTTTGAGCTTTGTGCATGATTTTGTAGTAATGTTCAGTATACTGTTAGAATTTTAATTCTAAAATTACCGTAAAATTACCGGCAGCAGCGTGTCCCTCCAATTAAAAGCACAGTTTACGATAAAAAGCATTTTTTACCTTCAAGGTTTTGAAACCGTTTATAACTAGTATGATTAAAAAACCATAATACAAAACTAGAAGGTTTTTTAACCATTTATTACTAACATGGTTTCAAAACCATGAAAAAAAGAAATTTAATTGGACATTGGATCCAGTTTTTTCAATAGGTAATGAGCATTACAGTTATGCTGTGGTTGAGTTCTATTTTTTTCAAAACAACCGTGGAATGTGGTTTAATCAGTTTATCTGATTGTTTCACCTGTCGTAAGAGATAGGAAATACTAGACTTCTTCCAGTCAAGAAGCTTTACAGTGCTGCCATCTATGCGTGAATAAAAGTATCGTGTTCTAATAGTGAGTGGTCACAAATTGGGACTGCAGAACTTTGAAAACTCTTCATGTGTTGAAGGAAATGAATGCTTTATTGTGGTGTCAACGCTGGTGCTCGAACCTCCATTCTGTCGGCCATGAAACTGACTGATAAGTCCTCTCGTCTATAATATGTACCCGGCCGCATGGAGTTACTTCATTAGGTGGGTTAAGTTGGTGTTATAAAATTCAGGTTGTTTAACCGTATTATGTGAAAGAAGTTAATAAATGTTTTTTATTTCTCACAATTAACAGTTTGAATACCATCTTATTTACGGTTATTTGACTCTTTCGTTTGAAAATGGCAAAATAACAATTAAATAAATTGTTATTTAACCATTTTTCAAACAATGAACTGATTTATCGATTTTTTTCCACCCAATACGAAGAACAGGCATTCAGGAAATACATAAATATAATCAAAATAACAGCTATTAAAATGCTTTAAAAGTAATAGCACGACGAGCAAAAGAATAGAGATAATACTATATAGAAATTAATTCCGTTTCAAGTAACATTTCGCTTTATTTTGTATTTATCATTCGTTCTTACAATAAGTTTACTGTATTGCTATATAAACCAGTAACAATCCATTTATTTTATAGTCCTATTTAGATGATTTGCATGAAAACCTGAAACATTTATTTGAAGTGTCTTTTCCATTTCCTTAACTAGTTTCGATATTGATTTACATTTCTTTTTTTTTTCCCTTTATTGTCTTCGAAAAAATTTATTCCAAAGAATTTGATTGTTTATCTGTAACTGAGACTTTGAAAAAAAAAGAGTTCTTTGAAGAAAGTTCAATTTGTTCTTTTGTGTGTAAGTAATTTAGTTCGCTTTACTAAGGCAACTACTTTTTCGTTGTATGTAAATTTTTGATACCTTCTCCGCATTCCATTTACATTATAGATTCCAATATCAAACGTACGACTCTCGATTCGTAAGGGGAAAAAAATTAAAGTAGCAATTGTAGAATACCATTTTTATTTCTAGCAATAGAGCAATATAACATTTGTTAAGTTCTATTTTTATACAATGACTTTAAATAAAGTCAAATAAGATTAATCTTTTGAAATCAGGTAGAAATTTATTTATTAGTTTAGGATTTATTTAAAAATAATACTTCTTATCAATGAGAAAACTCAAGAGCAGTGTATTTAAAAAAATAGGATGTAAATAAAAATTAACTTCTGCTCTTATAATTGTCAAAATCTATCAAAAAGTACACCAGGAAGGAAAATATCAAATGATAAAAAAATTTCTTAAATGTCAACACAAATACGTTCTTTGTAGAAAACTGCATAAATCATACAAAATTAAAATCTAAATTAATTAACAAATAAATTTGTTTCTAAGACACGAAACGAAAACGAAGACCCTGGTCATTTCATAAATTCTTTCAAAAATAAAATATTTGAAGATTCCAAGATAGCTCTCAAATATAATTGCGAGCTATCTTGGAGTAAGCAAGGACTTGCACTTGATGGAATTACATCGAAAGATTAAAGGAACACCAGATCAAAAAGCTATGTATGTCGGATAACTACACTACTTTCGTGTCAAGTTACCTCCATTTTTAGTATTCTTAACACTCAATCACTCCATTAACACTTAAATTTGTTATAGCAATTAAATATTAAAAACATAAAGAGTAATACATTTATTTTTTCTTTATAAATAAAGTAAGAACAGTTAGTTTAGGACACATACGCAAGTCATTTTTTAATTAAAATTAGTTTGTAAAACAAACCTACACTGTGTCTCAACGATATTAAGTAAGAATCATTAATCTAGAATGTATATATTTAATCCATTAATTCTTAAAATAAATTTAGTATGCGAAATGAATATACGCGTAGAACAGAAAGAATCTTACGATGAATTCGAACTAGGCTTAACAAACAGAACAGAAACGAATAGAAATTATGTATTAAAGAAACAGTTCTTTTAGTTCTCAAAGATTCAAAACTTAAAATAACACACAACTAAACCTTTATCACGCAACTAAAAACTAGCATATATAGTTAATGTCGAGTTTTTGTTTCTGTTGATAAATATCAGCTTTGAAAATAAAAACAAACTTTCGCCAGCTCATCACAGATTTTAAACAAGAGACCCGCGATATTCTACTGGATATTTAAAACCCCTAACAAAAGAGAAAATAATTCTCGTATGGTGGGAAAGCGCGAGATTTAGGTGTAAGATCATTCAAATTTTAGTGTTTAGATTTGAATTACACACTCATATAAATCATATATAAACGCTAGGTAAAGGGTTAATCCGAAATAAAAGTGTTCCTTCACATATTGTGTTGTTCAAAATCATATTCAGAAAGATATCACACCACAGTTTTCCCAGTGGGTGTAAAGGAACATTCCTGGTAATTCTTAACAGTATTTTTTGTGTTAAGTACTTGAAACAACTTTTGGTATAAGATACACTAAAAAATTTGTTCTGTGTTTGCATAGTCATAACGTTTTTCAAAACAATATAAGATATTTAAAATTACCCCACATCGATGGTTAATGTAATAAATTACTTCTTAAAGCTTTTATAAATAGAAATATTAATAATTTTGATTTAAAACTGTTTAATTTTTTAATTAAAAACTGCATAAAGAGTTTATAATTAAATAATCTACGAAACAGCAATGTGAGGGTAGATTAGCGTGGTCTTTATCAAATGAAAGCATATTGAATAATCTGATGCTAAACAAGTCTTCTTTACTGCTAACTTCATCCAGAAAACATGATCAATAATATCATCATCATTATGCCTGACATTTATATTAGACACAATTACGTCATCCCGTCTATCCATTAACTATTAGATGTTATATTTCATAGAAGGGAGATTTTCATTAATGTCTTCTTTTTTTTTTCCCCCTTATTTGCACTCAAATTAATTGTACACTAAATTGTTTATTTCAATAATTTATTGTTCCATGAATTCCTAATTTAAAATATACAACGTGTAAGAAAATTTTGGAAATGATCATGTATTCGAGAATTATCCACGGTTCGAAAAAGAAAAAAAATAGATACATTCGATACTTTTTAAAAGCTATTTAATGATAACAAACTCCATCTTCCAATAATGCCAAACTCGGTGGGAGGGCATTCAAAAATCTTAAATATGAACCCCTATTTTTAATGCAGATAAAAAAAATATTTCAGCATTTTTTTTTCGAAAAAAAAACTTTAAAAGCATGAATTTCGAGACCCATTAGAACATAAAAATAAATCTATTTCAATTTTTTTAAAAAATAGTTTGTACCCTAATTCAATTTTCTCGATTACAGCACCATTTGTGAAGCAAACTTCATAAACCTAAAGTCAAATAGGATTATTTTTAATGGAGAATTTGAATCTGCAATGAAAAATGATTGTTCATATTTAAGATTCCAAAGCCCCCATGGGGAAGGGGTAGAAGATTGAATTTGATATCAATGGATAATTTCTAAAAAATATATTTAATGCATCTATTTCGATCTGGTGTATATTTCGCTCGATATTTCACCTCTTCCAAATTTATTTTATGTATAAGCTTAAATATGGAATTTATATGGCTAGATTCATATGTGATTATTTATTTTGAGTCTTTTATTTAATGGTTTATATTTTATAACATAAAAAATCGTTTACCTCAATTAGAAACCGACCAGATTTTTGTTTCATAATAGCACGTGTTCTTTTAACCTGAGGTACCATAGTATTTCTTATTTATTTCGTTTATAATAACTTTTTGATTTATTTTGAAGAACAAGGGTTCTGTTCTCGATAGAGGTCCAGTATCAAAATAAAGGGATACCAGCTGGTATGGAAAATAACAGCAACCATTGCACACTGATGACCATATTTTCACCATCTAATCATTTGTCTAGAAATTGTGGAGTCTTAATCTCAATCAACCCCCTCATTAATCTCAACAACAAAATTGTCTGTCACTGAAAAGCTTTTCTTTTTTTAAGCGCAATATAACCGCTTTTGGATCTCGTGCCATTAAACTAACAAGTTCTGTCAAAGATATGTAATTAGTAAATAATATAATATAAATATGTAATTAACTCAAAGGTTATTCAAAATCTAACGTTTTTATTATTATTTGCTGCAAGATTTATTTTTCTTATTTGTGTTAGGTCATAATTTTAATTTAATTGTTTTCATTCATGATGCTTTTAATTTCATTCAAGAGAGAGAGAGAGGGAGAAACTTTGCAAGCTTGGTCCAAGGAACATAACGTACCTCCTAACCAAATATTCTTTTAAACCAATCAAAGAAGCACTGTTAAAGAACTTTAAAACTAAAAATAAAAATTAAAACAAATAAATTAAAACTAACGCTAAAAATTAAAACAAAAAAATAAAAACTAACAATAAAAATTAAAGCAAAAAATTAAAACCAACAATACAAATTAAAACAAAAATAATAAAACTAACAGTAAAAATTTAAAAATTAAAAATAAAAACAGTAAAAAATTAGGGAAATGGTTAATAAGCAAGTGTTAAAAGAAATTTAAGAAAATAATCATTTCACAGATATAGTCATAGAAAAAAAAATTAGTAGATAGAAATAAAAAGCTATAAAAATAAATAATAAGGAAAAAAATGAATAATTCTGGGAATAAAAGTAAATTTAGATTTTGTTCTCGAATCTAAGCGTTGGACTGAGTAATTTCGTCATCAAAAGAGTTCCAGAGTTCGAATGTAGACAGATTGCATCATTTTGTTGTTTAATCTAGTTTGTTTGTAGTATGAAGTTGCAAATCTTTTTGACAATTTCAATCAACGCTGTCTTGATGTAGGATCTATCGAAAGTAACAAAAAGGTTTGTTTAATAAAGTTAGTAGGAAAAGCCTATCCCGGTAAAGTTGGCAATAAAAAAATGTATTTTAAGCCTGATATATAAGATAGAAATATAGTTGACATTTTTAATCCTCTCTCTGCTTAATTAATTTTATCAAAATAGGTTCAAAAAATTTGTTTGTTTTTGTTACATACTAACTGAAAAACCATTCTTCGTACGATTAAACTTTCAATATATCAGTACTGAACAATTTTGAAATCACGCACAATACTGAAAGACATAAACCAATATATTTAATAAGCAAAAATAATTTTTTTATTTGTTTGATTATTTTGTCTTTGTCGGTGACTTTACGTTATTAGATTATGCAAAACAATCTTTTACTAGCTCAAACCATCAATATTATGATGAACTGTATCTTTTGAAATGATGCTATTGCTGGATTTTCTTTGGTATTTATACCGTCCGAAGGCGCGTAAAATACCTCTTTCCTCAGTATTGCTACAGTTTTAATAGGTACTGAATATACTAATTTTGCCTACACTACTTTATTTGATATTAATTAAACTTGCACCAATTTTCACAATAGCAAAAGTATCTATTACCAAAATTAATAAGGCACCACTCGCATCAAGAATAGTTAGACGATTTCTTATGTTTCTCCTGAGCGAATTAGTACCATTTCACTATTAATTTTGCTTTTAGCTTATAGTTTTATTTTAATAAGTTACCAAAATAAATTAAGCATTATTGACTTCAATAATTTCAATAATAGTAGAGTAATTTCTTACTTTTCTCTAAAACAAATTTAGGTTCCTCTATTAATTTCACTACTTAATAAATAGTTTTTTTCCCTTTCAGTTATAGTACCTATTACCTTTACCAAATCAAATTAAGTATTATGGACATTAATAGAATGGTAATTTACTACGCATTTCTTAATGAATTTGCAAAATTTTTTCATTAATTATCCTTTTCAGAAGCAGTTTTTTTTATGGTATTGTCACAGAAAAGAAATTTCCACTTTCATAACTGAGGTAGACGCTTTCGCAGAAGAATCGGAACAACATTTTGATATCGTTGCGCACAAGTGTGTTTTTCACGAGCATTGATTGCAGTTGTGAAAAACACACTTTTAGGCAGCGATATCAAAAATTTGTTCCTATTCTTCTGCGAATGCGTTTTGCGATTCCTCTGCGTTTTTCACAATCATTGCAGTTGTTGCAGTTGTTGCAGAAGATGCAAAGAAACAGTTTCATTTTAGTTGCAATGAAATGCTTTCCGGTAGCTTTAAAATCGGTGTGAAAAGAAGTACTAAAAGTTTCATGCTCAAAACAGTCTTCAACCTATGTATGAGTCACACCTCAAACCAGAAACAAATTTCGGACAATTGAATCACATGGAATTCTGGGACAGGCCTGCCACAGTAGCATTTTTATGTGATTTCAAGAGAGAAAATACTGAAAATATGAAAGATGGTGAAGTTATGAAATGAAAACTGCAGTCTGTTCTAGACTATATTGAAACAAAGTTCAAAACGGGGTTAATGTGTCTGTTTTATCTTTTAGTATTTTTTTATTGTTATTTTAAACTTGAGTGAGTGAATATGATTATAACACTACCATAAAATTTCCATCTTCTGTTGTAAATTATTATTAGAACAAGATTTTTTAAATAAGTTTAGGTACTATTCCGTTTCAGTAGACTATAACAAACGTATTAACTGAGAACCTATATTAGGTACCTGCAATAGTATAGTAGTAACCCAATTAAGAATCTATTGACGACAATAATTGTATAGCAATTTCTTTACGACCCCCCGAAACGGATCAAATTTTCTTTATTTACTTTCCAACCACCTACCTGGATTGTTCAGGAATAAACTATCTCCATGAATTAAAGTTTCATGAGTTGCCTATTACTTTCTACTTAAAACACTCATTTATCGGTCGACTAACACAATCTTGCATTCAATACCCTCTTTCATGAAAAATCTTCTTAAATTTAGAATATCTCCGGAGTTTAAGCCATGCAGAAAATAACGAAGAATAAATTTTTGCAGTTCAGCTGCCCGAAGAAGATTAATTATATGTAAATATATTCATGATCAATAGCTTAAAAGGTAAACAGTTAAAAGCTTCAGAATCTTGTAACACGAGCTGCTTATGTAATAAAAGTTATTTTAAGCTCTTGTGTTGCGGTTAGTTCTATCAATAACACTGTTCATGAAGATATAAATTTCCGTTGGGCTTAACTTCATTTTTGTGACAAAATCGTTTTGTCTAGAAATAAATTATTCACGCAGGGCTTAAGGAATTGTGTTTTTTTACACGGTAAAGGTATCGATAACAATAAACGATTTGTAAATTGCACCAGAAACAATTTTAATAACATAAATTATTTGTACACCGACATTTGATTCCCAAATGTGGGAGAAGATCACCAATCAACCCATTTCAGAGCTTTTTATCTTTAAATTCGATGATAGAAATACCATGTAACTTTGTCTTCAGTCTGACGACGTGGACAGCTCCTTAACTGGTACTCCTCTCCAATCTTCCACACTTCAACCAATGAGGAAACTTTCAGCCGAAACAGATTTAACATTGCACCTTGATGCGTAAATTCGGCAGTTTAGTTGGCTGTCAGGATCGAACTCACAAACCCAGCTTCATACCAGCTGTGTGAAGGACGCCTTTACCTACTGCGGTACTATACAGTTCAAAAATTTATTCAGAAAACTTAATCCTGTTAGTTTTATTTTAGTTATACTGGTTTTTTTTCCGTACTTCCTGCTGTAAATTAAAAAGTTTAATCACACAACGCTGAAAATAGAAAAATCACGACGAAATTTATTCCTCATGCGATGTATTGAGATGCTACAAAATAAAAGCCATCAACAATAGAAATTGAGTTAGGATGATAATTAAGTGTATCCTTTACTTTCAAATTGCACAAGATAAATCTTTTGGTAAAAAAAAAGAACTTATTACGGTAAAATGCTTTTGTGTATTGCGACGTAACCTGCTAGCAATTTTTTTTTTTTAAGAAAGCTAGTGAAATACATATCTAAGAAACAATTTGGCATAAAAATGTCTCCCTTTGTAAAAATGCGGCTTATCGAGATATTTTTTACAGCTCTTCCATTAGAATTTGTTCAAAAGTCAATATCAAGATAGGCTGGAATACAAGGATTAAAAATGATTCTTTTCTTTTAGCAATTTCTTTTATGCTGACTCAGTATTTTATTTTCTGATATCTGACATAGATGTTAAACATACAAGTCTGAACTAAATCAGTTAATATTCAATTGTATCGATTAATTGTTTATGTATTTAATTTGCAAACATAAAGGAGTTCTTTTTTTTCGTATCGAGGCGATTTTTTTTCATGCACTAATGTGCAAAAGAACTAAACATTATCATTTAAAATTTTCTTGATTTGCAAATATTATATTAGCTTGAATAAAAATATTAATAATGGAAAAGCTATTCACATTAAATAAGTATACAAATTAAGAAAAATAATTACTGATTATGGTAAGTAGGTCCTCAAACTATGTAGTTTTGTGCATTACCGATACTAATGAGTAAAAGAACTAAAATTTCCATTTAAAATGATTTCCTTTTAAAAAAAGTTATAAATAAAGGATAAATTATTCTTTTTTACTGAGCTATATCACTTAATTGAATGCATCTATTTTTACAAAAATTAAATAAATAATAATCAAGCCGATTAAAGTTCTCACAAAGTTTGTCTCCTCTATATTTCATTGTGTTTATGACTTATGAATATTTCAAGGCACCACAGATCTCTGAAATCCAATTTAAATGGAAGCAAAACTTGTCTCGGTGGGTTTCATTGAAATGTAAATTCAACGCCCCGAATCTAATTTTAGATCTGCTCATTACTTATTCCGTTTTCCAAAAATTGTGAATGAGATGGTAAACAACTTAAAACATTTTAATTACAACAACAGGACTATCATACATTTTACGAAAAGTTGATTTTAAAATGATGAGATTTAGTATATTGAGAACTTTTGATTTTAATGTAGATAGTTTGTGAGCAAACTATATTTTCAAACATTAATTCATAAATTCTAAATAATAACGAGTCATTTCACGAATTTTGAATTCGGTATACCTTTTCTAATGATATCAGCCTTAACTCCGTCAACATTCTCAAATGATATCATTTTCAAATTCCACAAATAATAATCAATACATTTCTTGAAATTCCGCTTTTCTTTTTCGGTTATAAAACTAAATTCTTTACCCCACCAAATACCACTCAACCATGGCCATGCTTCAGGCCTATTTTCAGGTCTCTATTATTTAACAGACATGGAAGGAAATTTTCATAATTATGACCTCCATCAGGGAACAAAGACTGCTCCTGAACGGTATCACCACTTCCAACGAAAGGACTTTCTACGACAGATTTAACGCGAACCATGCTGCGTAGACACGCTGTTAGTTCAATCGGCTACCAGAATCGAACACACAACCATCGGTTCAACACAAGCATAGTGAGTGAATCCTTCACCGACGCTTTTTAGTAACACTGTATTGTTTAATATTTTGCTTAAATTCAGACGATTTTACTTAATTGCTCTTTTTTCTGACTCGAAAACGCTGTTTTCCTGCTGGCTATCTTTCTCATTGAAACTTTTTGATTTCATAATATTTGTTGAAATACTCGTTTGGAATTCATTCTAAGTGTCTTTCCAAACTTTTTTGTAAAAGGTCCTGTTTTTATGAAAAATCTGTTCGTAAGTTTGTAAATCTAAAATATGCACTACTTTTTTGTCACTTTGCTGAAAATATAGTCTTGTTTTTGATTTTTTTTTCTAATTTCCTTTTTTTCACTATAATTATAATAATATAAGTTTTATAAGTGTTATAAAACTTAATAAGTAATATAAAGTCATATAAACTTAATAAGTTGTTGTTGTTAATTTACGTCGCACTAGAGCTGCACATTGGGCTATTGGCGACGATCTGGGAAACATCCCGGAGGATGATCCGAAGACTTGCCATCACAATTTTGATCCTCTGCGGAGGGGATGGCACCCCCGCTTCGGTAGCCCGATGACCTGCGCGCGAAGTCGAGCACTTTACGGTAGCACAGTTTAACGAGGACCAATACCGCACACCCTCGGTCCCTACGCAGACTGATCCAAGTGGTCACCCACCCGCACACTGACCGTAGTCAGTGATGCTTGACTTCGGTGATCTGCTGGGAACCGTGTCTTAACGATCAGTTCACTGCGGGACCTTTATAAGTTAGATAAACTTAATAAGTAATATAAACTTTATAAGTTTTATGAAGCTTATAAGTAATATAAGTTAATATTAATGAAATTAATGAATTTAAATGCATCACATAATGAAATAAATGTACATATCTTTCTTCTATTTTGTGTCTTTTTCTCTCATTTCAATACTAAATAAAACTGAATTAAGTAGGAAAACACAAAAAATTAGATTTCTTAAGATGAAAGAAAATTAAAAAATCAACTGCTAAAATATTTTGCAAAATGTCTTTTTTAATGATAAAATATTTTGTAAAATATTCTTTTTTAAGATAAAATATTTTGCAAAGATTCCATTTCTACGATAAAATATCTTGTGAAGGTTTCGTTTTCACAATAAAATAGTTTATGAACAATCCATTTCCACGATATATATTTTGAGATGGGTTCGCTTTCATGATGAAAATAAAGTTTGTAAAGAGTCTTGTTTCCACGCTAAAATATTTTGAGAAGGGTAAGTTTTAACGAGGAAATTTTACGTAAAATGTCCGTTTTCGCGATAAAATACTTTGTAATGATTCCATTCTTACGATAAAATATTTCGTAAAAGTCCGTTTTCCCGATAAATTATTGTGTGAAGGGACCCTTTTCATGATGAAATATTTTATGAAAGGTACATTAATTGACACATATTTCTCCTAAAATGATTCTAGGCATAATGTAAAACGTAAACAAAAGTTTAGTCTTTTTTTTCTTCCAATTTATGGAATGTTTCTATGAAAATTTTATTTTAATTAAGCGTAGCAGCGGAAAATCGCGACAAGAAAAATTATGAACTTGTTAGGACATTAAAATGAATGGAATAAAAAAGAAAAAGGAAAAGTTTTAGACAACAATTGATCATTCCAAAAAGTATCTCGCCCATTTTTACAGTATAAAAATACGAATGGGATACGTGCAAGTGACGTAATGTGGATATCTTACTCTTGATTGGTTGTTGAAACGTGGCTTTTGTTTACGTTAGCAACTGTTCTTTCCATTCTGTTTCGAGTAAGCCAAGCCTTTCAAGTACAAATTCTCGTAGTTGACACATTTTATATTCTCTTACAAAGATTTCATTTCTTTCACTATCTATTTCTTACGTAACATAAAGGTAGACACAAAGCCGTGTGGAACATAAACAAACTAATAATGCATCGAAGTTGCCAGGTACACAAAACAAACATTTATCACGGTTATAATAAAATATATAAACAAATAATAAATCTAAATTAAGTAAAAGACGCAGACGAGAAAGAATTATATTTCAATTAATTCCATGTGTTATTAACTTCTCTTTAATTAACTTACTAACTTATGCGGAGAAACTTCTCAACCATTTCGCTCGATCAGCTGATTCTGACACCATAGGTTGCATGTGTGGGTATTGTGATCTTCTTCCTGAAGTACCCATTTAAGCGGCTTGAAACGAATTTTGCTGTGTAAAATATTAAAATAAATTTAATAAAGAGCGAAACATTTAGAATTTTCCAGCCTATTGAGAGCAACGTAATTTCAGATGAACTGTACTTGGGATTTACAATGCTTACATTTTAATAATGAATACAAAATGTCATTTTTTTATTACTACTTTTTTTAAAAGTGATTACAATGTAAAGAACGCGTTTTAAAATCTTCGTAAACAAGAACAAGCAAGGCATTGTTTTTTGTTCAGCTTCATAAAAAAAAATGTGAGAAAACTGTTCGGGATAATATTAAAAGATAATAAAAAGTGACAAGTTATAGGACGAAAAAAATTTTTTAGTGCATTGTTCTTTCAAACAAAATGTCTATTGTAGATATAAGTGGCGATAATTGTTGTAAGGATGACAAGAATTGTAATTAGTTTAAGGAAAAAGCAAAAAAACAATTTACACATACACAATTTTGAGGCGTTAAAAAAGACTAGAAAGATAACATCTTAGGCTAAAGGAAGGCGTCTTATTGTTATTTTATATCACTGTTTTCTTTTTTAATTTCATTTAGGCAAATCCCAAATGTAACAGTTTTTAAAGTAATCACTCTTTACAGATAAAAATGACTGTCTGTTTGTATGGATGAATACAGTGCGCTAAATAAAAAGCGGACCACTTTGAATAACTTTTGATTTAATGATCGGATTTTCACGTTCTCACTCTTAATGGCTCGAGAGGCTGACTTCAAATGTGCCAAATAATAAGTGCAGACGATATTTTAAGTTAAGAAATCAAACACAAAAACGTACTTTCTCTGAATGAACAAACCTTTTTTTTCTCGATGGATTCGGATTTCTGACCTCAACCCCTCAAGCCATTAAGATTGAATCCTTAAACGTGAAGATCCGATCATTAGATCAAAAGTTATTCATGATGGTCCTTTTTTGGCGCACTGTACTCGAATAAATCGAAAACATAAGCATAGAGTTGGATCTTGTTTTTTTCCCTTCCTTTTGCTAAGTATGTAATTAAATAACCAGCCAATTTAAACTTTATACTCTTATGCTATTTTCAAACATCTAAATGGTATTTAAACATCTATGCGAACAGGCTCTTGCCATAGGAATAATGGTTTTTTTTAACTTGCAACACAGTATGATAAACAGGACTAAAGTAAATGATGTATAGTGCAAGGCACATTTTTCTTACTTTTTTTACTGCCCAAGAATAGCCATCTTATACTCCAGACTTGAAAGCAATGCAGGTCCCACGCTAAGGACTTGATATTATTAGCCGGCAATTAGCCAAATATCAAAAGTATTAGCCAATTTTTGACATTATTAGGCAAAGACAAAATTTGACATTTTTTTATGATTGATCTTTCCAGTAAAAGAACTTCAAATCAAAATACAAATTTACTGTAAATTGAATAATTTCATAAATTGCAGACTCAAATCAAGAGTGAATTTGCAGTTGGAGATGAGTAATTGAGGAATGTATAGGAAAGAATATGAATTGGTTGTGGTTAAATTTTGATTACTTTTTAGACTGGAGTAGTAACATAAGGATAAATCTGAAGCAACAAACATTATGTTGTTGTCGTGTTATTGATATGTTATTGTTACGAGAAAATATATTTTGTGCTTAAATAGTTAGATGATAATCTATGCATCTTGCTACCACTTAATATCTTTTATTGACTCAAACTGTAGGGAAGAATTTCGCCACGCGATATCGTGCCATCCGGTAACGATTGTATGAATCTGTATTTTACGGTAGTTAGTCCCAAGCTTACGTAAATTCTCTCGTTGCTAATGCTTTCATTATCTGGACTTATTAAAACTCTTATTGATTATGCTATGTATCTAAAAGAAATTATTGTCATAGAATAAAAAATATAGGATTTATTCCAAAAAATTCTTTTCGACCTTTTTTTTCGACTTTATTTCCAGGATTAACTGTAATGTATATTTTTTTTTTTCGGCAGAAAAATTCCTTCGCCAAAGCTTTCACCAAAACACAATTTCTCTCGCCAAATTTACAATTTTATCGCATTTGGCGAGATGGTGAATGCTTAGAGCATGCACTGCAATGGATTATTTCTTACCTAACTTAGAAAGAAGGTTGGGCATCACTGTCATTACCATTCTTGTATTTTATCCTACTGATGAATTTATACCATTATGACATCCGAAACACGCTTTTTAATACATTTTTTACCATTTGTTATTCTAAACGTTGTTTTTATTGAAATTTAATTTTATAACAAATAATTACTCTTGTAATGTTATTGGAAACAAAGGTCTGCACATACTTTGCACAGTTTTGTATTAAAGTCAATGGTAGTCACTTAGAAAATTTGTAAAGAGCGTTGTAATGTTTAATTTAAAGTTTAGAGGTGAAATTTTAATAAGCTTCAAAATTTTGTATTATGTTTGTTTTCTATAGGGATATAGTTCTATTGAATCTAAGTATCGACGTTTTAAATGTAAGAGTTAAAACTGCTTTATTTTAGAATGTTTTCAAATTGTAATTTATAGTAATTTTGGAATTTATTCAAAGTTACGACAATAATCTCGAAATTCTTACAACCATAAAATTTAGAACCGCAATGAATGGAGATGGAAACTGCTCACCTCCCAATGAAGTAACCCAGGTTTGATTCCCAACAAACAACAGCTGGAGGAATCGTATTCTGATGACCTCCACTAATTTAACAACTTGACATAATGACAGAAAATATCTGTAGTGGTTGACGGATCATGGGTAGCATCCCTTTGCCTTTGGTTTTACCATCGGATATTTCCATAGTATTCCTTTTCACACAAATGTGGATTAATTTCCTTAAAGAAGCCTGCAATTAGGTTTGCTTATCCCTGTGCTTAATCTAGGAATTCGTTTGTCTTCAGTATTAGGTTCAAAATTACAATTCAGAGTCGAAATGGAATGACTATTCGAAAGTAGTAAAATAAAACATTCAAATTTGAAGTTCATTTTTTAGGTTACATTATAACACATTTCAATGAATAAAATGAACAAAAAATATTCAAAACAGTTCATTAGTTTCGTAATTCAAGGGACAATAGAGTTCATAAATTCCACTTTGTGTCAACATTAAGGAAGTGGAGTACATTTTCTGCCTGAAGAGGACCTATTGTTGCAAGTTAAGAAAAAACCATTATCCCTATGGAGAAAGCCGGTTTGCATTTAGGTGCACGCCAAGTGGATTCTGAGCTCCCAGAGCTAACGTATGTCAATATTGCCAACTCTTGAAAAAACATTGCACAGCCTTCTTTTTGCTTGCTTTCTTAAATCGAGCAAAATGAGGAAAAACTGAACTTATTGAATAATCAATTAACAAATAATTAGAACTAAAATAATAATAATATGAATCATAATATAATAGCAATAAGAACACTTAAAAATAAGAATTAATAAAATTGATATTTAAAAATTGTAACAAATATACGTCTTTCTGTACGCATTTAAAGAAACCGATGAAAGAATAATAAATACTGTTTCTTGTAGACGATTTTCTTCTACAGCAAAGCAAAAATAAAAATAAAAATTTATTATCTCGCATTTGATTTCTTAAGGGTATATCAGCATAAGACGTGCCATTCTTAGTGGTCTAATCAAATTCAATGCTCTTGAAACGTCATATAGTTGTTTATTTTTCAAGAGCGAATGCTCTTTTCATTTTTATAAATATGTCGCCAATTCTAGGATTGCAGTAAGACTTCCAAACTATAACTTTTTTTCAATAATTCTGTTATCTATATCGCAAAAGATAGCACGATTTAAATTTTTGTCTGACGTGCTTAACTTTTAAAAGTTTTTATATTGTTCTAAAAGCGTTGATAACGAAATAAAACGGAACTATATACAGTCGCGGATGATTACTATAATCCTACATTGGTTGAAAAAGAGAATTTTAAGTTACATGTATGCACCAACGTAACCAAAGTTGTAAAAAAAATTATAAATTGCAGCGAGTAACACAAATTAGTAGGAAAAGTAAGTTCCATTTGTTTTATTTGACTCAAATGTCGTTAGCTAAGGTAAAGATGAAGTTATATGTATCACTTTCGTTAGTAAAAATTTATATTTAGAATGAAAAAATTTGGGTCTAGTGGATTTCTTTTCATGTGAAGAAATACACATAATGTGTTAAAATACACTATAAAAATATCCGACATAACACTGTTAGAAATTTCTCGGACAAAATGCTGAAATAACATTTTATTTAATTGTTATTTCACCATATTCAAACGAAACAATCAAATGAGCATAAAGAAGATGGTACTGAAACCGTTAACTGTGAGAAAAACCGTTTCTTAACTACTGGCACCTAATACGGTTGAACAACCAGAATTTTATTGTACCAACTAGGCCCGCTTAATAAAGCCGCATAGTTCCTTGAAGCTGGGTTCATGTTATAGCGGAGAGAGCTAATCTGTCAATCTCATGACCCACAGAACGGGGGTTCGAGTCCCAAAATTGTGAGTGAGGGCTATTAGAATACGGTACTCTCATACGACTACATTACGATCACGATGCGATACTCACACATAAATGTCAGCACTGTAAAGGTACTTAACACAAAAACGTGTAGTATTTCCAATCTCTTACGATAGATGAAACAACCATATTAACTATTTAAATGACATTTCCCAGTTCATTTGATAAAACATTACTCAACCACAACCTAACTCCAATGTCCTTTTCCTAACGCAAAGCCTGGCTCCTATGTCTAGTTAAATTTCTTTTTTACGATTTTGAAACCATGCTAGTTGTAAATAGTTAAAAAAAACCGTATAGTTTTGTATTCAAGGTTTTCAGACATACTAGTTGCAACCGGTTTCAAAAAAGGCTTCTTACCGTCAATGGACAGGACTGCTTCCGGTTATTTAGTAGATGCAAAAAAATACTAAAAACTAAAATTTATCTGTAATAAATTTATTATAACTAAAAATTTTACTCAAGTTTAATTAATTGAATTTAAAAAATTTATGTATATTTCACCGCATTTATTAGTTTTTTTTTACTAAGCTACATATTTCTAAGATAAAAAGACTTTTTTTTCCCACTGCTTTGAGTTCAAGTCTCAATAGAATATAATTCTTCTCGATTTTAAAGTAACAGTCTGAGAATTTTTCTTTTACGTAACATGTGTTTTGTAACATTAGCGAATTAACATTAAAATGCACGTGTAACATTACATGTGTATTTGTATATTACTGAAGTCAATATAATCAGAATCTTAAATTTGAAACAATAATATAAATCCGTTTAATCTTTTTTCGATTTGAAATGTTCAACGCATCTATTGAATAATGCATTCTATAAATCTCGATTAAAAAATACAATGAATTAATCCAACTCAAAGTTTCAATATACTTAATTCAGAACATCACAATTAAAATAAAATGAACACTATATTGAAACCTATAAGTAGACACAATGTATTTGCATTTCTTATTTCTCCTTATGTAATATGCAATCTTTTTTTTTTCTTTTGATTTTATCGGAGCAAGTTTTTTTTTTCGTAGGTTATGAAAAAAGTTTTTCCATTTACTTCGGGATGTCATTTTTTTTTTCATCAAAACAAATATGGAATACAAATAAAGGATTGAGATAAATAAATTTTGATATAGATCTCTTTTAAAATTCAATGAGTGTAATTCAAACGAAAATAGTTTCTTTTCAAGAGGATGACAAAAATGTATTGGAGTATAAAAAGCTGGAAATCAAACTAAGTAGATTTTTTGAAAAAATAGCATATAAATTTCTTCAGAAATATTGAAACGAAAATGGAGTTGATCTCAGAGAAGATAGAGGAATAGAAGTAGTTTTTTTAAAATTATTATTCTAATAGAACTTTAAAAAAATCATTGCCATATATAGAAGATGACAATATACTGACCAAAAATGCTGAGTTAAAAATAATAATTGAATATATTTTATATGCATTTAATCTTGTCTGGTGGCGTTTTGCAGTTTACGTTTGAAATAAAAAACTTTTTTTATCATGTAATTTCTATAGTAAAAGTCTAATAAAAACATAAATTCCTTAGATACAATGCATAAGGAATTAGTAAAAGCGTGGTTATAATTAGTAAATGACCTCATAAAGCGTGGAAGCGTATTTATAATTAATAATTCTTATCATCGAAACAGTTTGTCACTGATGAGTGACCACGCCACCTCGCCAGCCGAGACTGTTACGCGCGATTTTATCACTGATACATTCATGTCAGATTTTGTTACAGCAAGTATTTATACTCATATGTTTCTATGCAAAAGCTATACTATGCAATACATAATTGTTTCAAATTTAGTTTATTTGAAGCTAGAGGCTTATTCAAATTGGGGACTGGCTTGTCCACAACCTATTTGAAGATATTTAGACAACTTTTCATTTTAAACCATTTTTCATTTTAAGAGGAGTTACTTGAGAGTTACTTCTAAAAATTCAATCTACAATTACACTCTATATTTTGTACTGTGTCTGCCCAAATCTATTGACTAGCCTAAAAAATAATATAGCGGAGTCTTTAGAATAAATATTATTAGACGCACTATAAGATTCTATGTAAAATCTTAACTATCAGGTGATACTCTTTATTGTTTTTACGCGGTTTTACATAGAATCTTACAGTCCGTCTAATAATTTCGCCAGGGACTGTATAATAGTCTATCGAATGATAATATAATTGTCAATAATGTATAAAAGTCTATAAAATAATAAATATAATAGTTTATAGACTCTACGTAAGCAGTTAGTAAGTTCATTCGAATGCTATTAAATCCTATAAATCTGGAGTAGGACATTGAATATGTCAATTAAAGAACAAACATTCTACCTTTAGTATGTTAAGGAATGTTTAGAATTTCTAACGAATAATGCAAGTCAAGTTAAGGAACAATGAAATGAATAACAGTTTCTTAACATTTCCGCAAAACTGAAAATAATTCTTCATTTATTCCTTATTTATTTCTTATTATAGTACAACGATCCTAGTTCGGGTGTAATAGATGTCAATTCTGTTGGAAAATTCTCGTTCCCTTTTCTATGCCGTACAGGAAGCAACAATGAATATTAATAAGAAGAAATAAAATTTTAAATAAATTTGATCAAGTAAACCAGTCATACATGAGCCGTTTCAGATTGTGGTGGAAAATATTATAAAAAGTAATTATAAGTTTGGTGATTAAAGTTGAGAGGCGAATAAGTTTAAAATGAAATTATTTTAAATATGAATAAATGTTTTCTGCCTTTACCAATAAGATGCGTATGGAGCAGTGGTGGATCAGGAGATAGAGCAGTAGCCTCCCAATGAAGTAAACCGGGTTCGAATCCCAGCGATGGCTGGTCGATACGAATCCAGCACCCGGCTCGCAGCGACTACACTGCTGACGTAAAAATATCCTCAGTGATAGACGGATCATGGGTTAGAGCCCCCTTGATGTCAGGCTAACCAAGGGAGATTTGCGTGGTTTTCCTCTCCCTGTAACGCAAATGCGGGTTAGTTCCATCAAAGAGTCCTACTCGAAGACAAATTTCCCCTGATACTTCATCCAGGAGTTTCCTTGTCTTCTGAATTGGGTTCAAAACGACAAGGTTACGGAGTTATACATTGTTTGTCGTAAACTCAAATATAGGGTCTGCTATTCATCGATGGTTATAAAATAAGATACATACAGCATTCAAATATGAGATTCAAAACTTTACTACATCAATGGAACGTACGACATAAAAATTAATAATCA
Organism: Parasteatoda tepidariorum; assembly: GCF_043381705.1. Lineage (NCBI taxonomy): Eukaryota > Metazoa > Arthropoda > Arachnida > Araneae > Theridiidae > Parasteatoda > Parasteatoda tepidariorum. The sequence continues at coordinate 88,636,401 of NC_092208.1, forward strand.
TATTTAGAGCGGCGTTGTTAAAACCAACATCCGAAAATCATGCATCGAAAGTGTTTTAGTTACCTCCACAAACTTATTAACCCAAGATAACTGTACCCAAATAACGTATCATTGCATTATTTCCTGATAGATTCGATTTTAACTAATGCAGACGGAAATAATTCAGTTTTGAATTATATCAGATATGGATTGCAATGCCGATCACCTTTTGAATTCGTCCCTATTAAATTGGCTTACATTTATTCTAAGTTAACCGCAGTTCCAGTCAATATGGATTTGAATATACTCCCAAAAGCGATTGAGGATTTCAAACGAATGTTTCAACGCTATTGGTAACAATATTATGCAAATTAGTGGAAATCAAATCCTTTCACGCTACAATGGAACTAGACATTGTTTTGAAATTAAATTAGTATACTAATTCTTCGCGTATCTTTCGACTGACACTATGAGGATTAATGTTCTTCATTGACTGTATTTATCAATTGAAACTTCAAAACCTATATATATATATATATATATATATATGAAAACCCAGTTGTAAAGTATGCTGAGAAGTATCATAAATTTTTAAGTCNTATATATATATATATATATATGCGTGTAAATCCATTACACATATCAAGTTAAAGTTTATCAAATTTCATATGCCTAATTTAGGTAGCAGCCTATAGCTTTACAGTATGCGGATAAAAATTTCCTTATACTTTATAACCCGATCCAATTTTTCGGGTTTACGACTACTTATGTTCAACTCCGGTGACTTGTAATTTTGAACCTAATCCAAAAGACAAGGGAACTACTGGATCAAGTATTGGTAGAAATTTGCCTTTGTGAAGGACTTCTTGATGAAACTAGCCAGCATTTGCGTTACAGGGGGAGGAAAACCACGAAAACCTCCCGCGGTAAGGCAAGGGGACTCTAACCCATGATCCATCTACCACTGAGTATATTTTTAGGTCAGCACTGTAGTCGCTGCGAGCCGGGTGCTGGATTCGTATCGACCAGCCATTACGGGGATTCAAACCCGGTTTACCTCAATGGAAGGTGAATACTCAATTCCCTGAGCCGCCACAGATCTCGTATAAAAATTGAAGCAAATGTTTAATTAAAATAACAATGATTGTGACAGTTTTTCATAGTACTAGAAAGCTACAGCCCCAGCTCGTTCCGGTCTCCAACCCTCTCGCACTCATCTTTGTTTTGTTCTTTTCTTAAAAATCGATGTTTGTTTTTTAATATAATTTGGTTTGTAAAATTTATATTTATCGCAATTTTTTATAAAATAGTTATGTTAATAAATTAACCATAACAAAAGGAACGATTAATTGGTGTAAAAATAGAGGTGTAAAAATGGGGAAAACAGTGTAAAAATGGAGACAAGATTAATTTTTCATTTAATTTACTACTTGATTTTCAATAGCATAATTAACGTAGCGTCTGTTAAATGTGAACTATTTTAAATATATTTTTCTAAAAATGGTGGCATATGAAAGAAAAAAAGGCTACTAAAACTATCAGGGTTCAATTTTTAATCATCAGGTAACTGCAATTTTAAGTGTGATGCATTCAACCTAAGTGCAATCTCTTAAATTTTCCGATACTCGATAAGACGTTTTATTTTATTACCTATATTGAACAAAATATCATACAACAGTTTTGCCGTCTTTGAAGTTACGATTTTAATTTTTACGAAGTAATTTTGAGCCCCCAAAAGATGAAGTAACTCCTATTTGATCAAGCAACAGACTATAACTCCGTTGCAAGTTAAGAAAAGACCATGGTGGTATAAGATTAAAGTAATCATCCTCGACAGCATATAGTTCCATATAGTAATATACAGTTCCTGGCCAAATTGTTAGACTCACTGTAAGATTCTATGTAAAAACTTAATTATCCACAACTTTATTATTTTTACACGATTGAGACCGGTTTGCACTTGCTTACGTTCGTGTATTAATAGGTTAACATTGTAATGCAATACGTTAAAAATAAATGAAAATAGGAAGTCTATTTCGGAAGTCTATACGTTAAAAATAAATGAAAATAGGAACAAAAATCTCCTGAATAAAAACCCATTACATTTTTGTTTAAATAAATGTATTGCGTATAAACTCGTACAAAACGTGTAATCATTAAAAAATTACAGTGCGTCTGATAATTTGGCAGAATTATTATAATATACTAATATAATACCTGATATACTAAATATTCTATATTTATATAATATATTGTCTAATTTATCCAATCATCGAATTTATGTCGTCTAATTTAACAAATTAATACACGAACGAAAACAAATGCAAACCGGTTTCAGTCACATAAAACAATAATATAGTATCACGTGATAGTTAAGATTTTACATAGAATCTTATAGTGCGTCTAATAATTTGGCCAGGGACTGTATACTGCATATATATTCCATATAATAATATATACCGCATATAGTAATCGTCCTCTACTGAATATATAGTAAACGTGTGAGGCAGAAATTTATTTTACCTTTTACGATATAGGTCATAGAATTATTTTTAAAAAAATTTTTTTAATTTTATAGTGTCGTATTTTTACTATAATTCTAGACGTGGCAATATATGTCATAAACAAAAACATTTACTCTTGAAAAGAAAAAAACTATAAGACGTTGCAAGAGCATTAGATTTGATTGGACCACTAAAAATGAAGCTTCTTATGCAGTAACAAATCAAATGTGAGTTAAGGAATTTTTGCAGAATTGGGTATACTATAGCCTACGTCACAGGTCGTGTTATTCCTACTAAATTTAACTAGTAAACAGCATTTTCTGCGAACCTGATTTCTAGCAACAAGTAAACATTAAATGAAGTGTGTTGTTATAAGTCGCTACTCGGCAGGTTGAAATTGTATTGGTATAGTTATTTTTGAAATAATTTATTTTGTTGTTTTATCTAAATATATGAATTTAGTAAACATATTTAAAACTCAGCTTATTAATTAAACTAAAAGGTAAATGTTATTCCTAATAAAATTTTCGAAGTGGAAGTAGTTGTGTTTTTTTCATATTATACCCAATTGTAGCAGAAAATCGTCTGCAAGAAGCAATATTTATAATTCTTTCATCAGTTTCTTTAAAAGCGAACAGAAAGACATATATTTGTTACGATTTTTAAAAACCATTTTTATTGATTCTTATTAGCAAAAAACAATAGTTTATATTCAACAAATTTTGTTTTTCTTATTTCACACCACATAAGAAAGAAAGCAAAAAGAAAGCTGTGCAGTTCATGAGTTAGCGATGTTGATATACGTTCGCGCTGTGAGATTAACGACCATTTGTCTTGCATCTAGATGCAAAAAGGCTTTCTCCATAAGAATAATGTTTTTTTTAAAAAAATTGAAACAGAGAATAGAGACAAGTTTGTTTTAATTTAGTTTTTTTTCTGTAAAAGTAATGCGTATTCAGTGGAGAAAAACAACTATATAAACTTATTAAATACAAATCAACCACAACTTATCTCCAATACCCACTACTTAACGAAAGCCTAGAACCAATGTCCAATTAAATTTCTTTCTTACGGTCACTACGGTTACTAGCGTGGTTTAAACCACGCTAGTTGTACATGGGTAAAAAAAACATTATCGTTTTTTTTAACCATACTAGTTGTAAAAGGTTGAAAAACCGTGAGGGTTAAAAATGTTCCTTACCGTAAACTTTAAGATTGAGCGGATGAACGCACTGCTTCGGTTATTTTACAGTAATTTTAGAATGAAAATTGTAACAGTGCAGCTTCATTATTAAAATATTGATTGAATACATAAAGTTCCATAACTAGAATTATTTTTATGTGTAGTTTTTAAAGTTACTATAAATATGATTACTGACCAGGTTTATGTCGAAAATAAAGGAAAGTTACCCGGCCCTGAATACCCAGCAAAATTGACCCAGCACCGTGAAATGAAATTTTTTTGTCGGGTCAGAATAAGAATCGGATATTGAAAATCTGTCGGAGTAGGCCTGATACCGGGTAATTGCTGGGTCCCAGATCATTATATTTAATAGGCACAAGCCGGTAATTATTCTATTTTTTGGTGGAATATATCAATTTCTATAAGAAAATTCCTGCTTTTCGCTTGAAAAGTTACTAATGCTAGTTATGCAATTTTTTCGCGTTTTATCATAATTTTTGTTGTGGAAATTTTTATTTTCATATTGGGAAAGTTTAATTATCGAGCAATACTTTTTCCTCTGAAATAATTTATGAGTTCAAATTTTTTTCTTATGAAATTGCGTTTAATCCAATGTAAAGCACTAATAATTAGCTCTATTTGTGAAATATAACTAACCCAATATGTCATTTTTAAAATATTCGTAATACATGTCTAGACAGGTCTTAGACGTAAAAACTAGATTATGATCTTAAATAATATTTGTCCTTATCTTTATAATTCCACTGCTTTTCCACATTTTCCCTATATAAAATCATGTATTGTCAAAAAATTATTTTGCCTATCACTTACGAAAACAGATCTCTTTCCGAACGGAAACTTAATCTATTTTCATTACTTTTCTGTCATAAGTCAACTCCAACAAATCTTCCTGATATGCTCAACTTAAATCTTCGTTATAATTTCGAAGATATCGAATTTACAATCTAAATTAATTATAGTTAATTATTAGAAAAAAATTTTTGACTGTAAATATTACTCTGTATGCGAAGAAAATAAAGTTACATAACTTACATTTAAACTACCATTTCACTCAAAAACATTTTTAATTAAATTTTCTTTTTTAGAAAACAGTGTCGTTAACTTTAATAAATCGTTTTTGTTTTTATACATTTTAATTATTATCTGCACTTTAATTCAAGCATGTCTTCATAGTAAATACGTTATCTAATACAAAAATATTATTTTTTAAAGCAAAATATGAAAAAATAACTTTATACTCGCAATTGGGTATAATATGAAAAAAACACAACTACTTCCACTTCGAAAATTTTACTAGGAATAACATTAACCTTTTAGTTTAATTAATAAACTGAGTTATAAATATGTTTACTAAATTCATATATTTAGATAAAACAACAAAATAAATTATTTCAAAAAGAATTAGACTAATACAATTGCAACCTGGCGAGTAGCGACTTATAACAACACGCTTCGCTTAATGTTTATTTGTTGCTAGAAATCAGGTTCGCAGAAAATGCTGTTTACTAGTTAAATTTAGTAGGAATAACACGACCTGTGACGTAGGTTATAGTATACCCAATTAGCAACTAATGATAGTTATAAAAGGAACAGAACAAAGAAATATCAAATAAATTTATTAAGGAATTTATTAAAAATATTAAATTAATTTATCATAAAAGATGCTCATGCTATCTCAGTATTTTTGTAATAAGTCAGTTTCTAAGAGAAATAACTAAGCGAAAGACTGTTCTGAATTTTTTTGATTTAGGCTCAATATGGATAAATGAAGTTTGCCCCACACGCTAGGTAAGTTTTTGACGTCATATTGAATTTATTGATAATATAGAGGATAACTCCTCTCCCCATTAGTAAATTAAGGATGGAGTCAAAAAAGAGGGGATATAAACTCCATGCTATCTAGATCAGCTCCGCAAAAGTTGCTCCGCAAAATCTTAGGGTTCCATTGTAAAGCTCAAGATAGTTCCAATTTCATCCTTTTTTTATCCTATAAAGAGTATTGAAACCATTAATTACATTTAGATCTAATCCATAATTCATATTTTAGACATTATGAGAGTTGAGTTTTCTTTACAAAATTATAAGTTAAAAGTCCATTAAAATATATATGTAAATTTCCTGAAAATAATATATTGAATACATTTTGAAAATTACAATGAAATAGTATTTCCTTTGACCTTTTCAATTTAAAAAAAAATAACTTAATTGATTACTCCGTTGGAAGTTTCTCAGAAAAAGGATTAAGAACAGTTTATTTAATCATAATTTTACGATATTCAAACAAAACAAACAAATAACCATAAATAAGGCGGTATTCAAACTGTTAACTGTAAGAAAAACCGTTTCTTAACTACTTGCGCCTAATGCTGTTGAACAACCAGAATTTTATCCCGGTAACTAGGCCTACCTAATAAAACCAGAGATTTCCTTGCAACTAGGTACGAAGGGCTAATCTGTCAATCTAATGATCAACAGAACATGGATTCGAGTCCCAGCGTCGACACCACATTATTTCCTCCATTCCCGTCTACAAACGAAAAGTTTCCTGCATTTCCCAATTTGTGATCATGGACTATTAGAATACGATGCTCTGCTTCACTTGTAGATGGCAGCACCGTAAAGCTGCTTAACACAAAAAGGTAAAGCATTTCCCATATTTTACGATAGATGAAATAACCAGATAAACTAAATAAACTACATTCTTTGGCTCATTTTATAAAAAATACTCAAGCACAACCTAACTCCAACACCCATTATCTAAGGAAAAGTCTAGCTACAATGCCCAGTTGAATTTATTTTTTACGGTTTTGAAACCATGCTAGTTGTAAATGGTTAGAAGAAATGGTATAATTCTGTATAAATGGTTTTTCAACAGTACTATTTGTAAACGGTTTCAAAACTCTGAAGGAAAAAAAAAGTTCTTTACCGTAAACTTTACGGTTAATTGGATGGACAAACCGCTGCCGATTATTTTACAATAATTTTAGAATGAAAATTCTGACAGTGTAGTGAAGAAATGTATTTTCAGATAAATATTTTCATCGTTTATAATATTTCATTCATAATTCAATATTTAATTTTCCTTCCAAGAAAAACTATAGCTCACCGTATTTTTTTTAACAGCCTATACCTTCTCGAAATACAAATCCATACCCGCAAATTCGGCAGTCAGATACAAAACGTAATTGAAAACTATTAATGATAAGACGAAATAAATAATACATACTTTTTGTTAAATGCATTTTTAAAATAATTAGTTGACTTTTATTGTTTACATTTGTCTTTCAATTGTCAATGCACCAAGTTGGTCCATCAAATGTACAATTTAAAGTGTGTAGTTGATTCCAAAATTCTTATAATGGAAAATGTTCCCACAAAATAACGCGTATTCTCACTTTACGATAACTATTTTTGCTTCCAAAAATACCGATTTTGGCGCACTTTTTATAGCGTCTGTAGAATGTTCACAATTGATCACGAGTTAGCTTACATTTGTCGATGTTTTTCGCGTTGCTATACATTCACAGAAGAAAAGTTCGTCCTTACAAAATGTATGCATGCTTTTTAGTAGCGTAATAAAGGATATTTATATTTTAATTTTTAAGTCTCTATGAAATGAATTAAATAATTTTATAGTGTATAGTTTCTATCCGCTTCTGTACTGTTAAGCCTAGTTTGAATTCATAGACTAGTTTGATCTTAAAGCACGAATTTTGTTGATGAAAATTGATGGAGTTTTTTCTTTTTGTTTTTGATAGAAAATGAATATATGAGTATAATGTAAGTTTTTTATTTATTTATTTATTTTTTGAAACTTCTATTGTAGGGTTAGGGGTCGGTGTAAAAGTTATAAAAAAATTACTGTGCAAATTTTTAACAATTTGATTACAGATTTATTTTGATTTTGGAATAATTAAAACCAAATTATATCAATATATCAATTAATAATCAATAAATACATATATAGAATAGCTAATCATCAAAATGCACCACGTGGTTTACTCAAGAAAAATACTGCATAGTGATGTCATCTATGGTAAAAAAATTTATTTTAATCTAGCCTATCCATTTTTACCAGAACGGATTTCAGACGGGCATTCGAAATTAAAATTACGCGAGATACAAGCGTGAGAATTAGCCGGTTACTATCTCCCGTATCAGACACGGGCAAATGCGTAAGGGGTTAATCTTCTCTTTCTGCCCCTCGTAGGATTAACAAATTTTATTTTAAGAATTAGATTATATATGGATAATTCTTACTTTATAGTGTGTCTTATAGTAATTTCACTGATGTTATAGTAATTTTACTGATTCCTATGCGTGTCTTATCTTACTGTAGTTATAAATATCAGCGTCGTATTAGTGTAAGTATTAGGCAGCTACTTTATAACAAGTAGAAAACCATTCATCCAAGAAGAAAAACATTCCTGGCACTTTATTTCACCAGGAACTTTTCTTCATTTTAAACACCTTTGATGTGAAGTAGTTGCCACCATTTTTAGTGTAGGTACCCTAAAAATTTTCACCGAGTACTCTATTTATACAGTCGGGGTTTTGCAGAAAGAAAAGTTTAAAGTTTAAGTAAGGTTCCCTAATTTAAAAAATAGAGAATCTCTGATCTGGACAAGTGAAGCATTGTTTCTGAAGTTTTTCTTTTTTTTACGCTGAGTCGAATAAGATTAAAACCAAATTAACACTTTGACGCAAAATTTTCACTAAACATATTTTTGCACATTTTTTGTATTAGTTTAGATCAAAATGAGTAAAAACGTTATATTTAGTATTTAAATTATTTACGGTTACGAAATACAGCATGAAACACCGATGTCTACTTTTCTTCGACGTTAAAGGTAAAATCTTCCAAAATTGGCTCACTTCCAAGGAAAAAATTTTCAAATTCGCAGTTATTGAGATCGGAGAGAAACATTAATTCATCAATAAAATTTCGTTAATTTACAACATCAAGTATTATAAATTTTTGAATATGCATAAAAAAGAAAATTTTCAAGCTACTTTTTTTTGGATTTTATCTTTTAGTACAAATATAATTCCGATAATCTGAAAACTTTGTTTTATAGTTGTTAGACTGTTTTTTATAATTAAAAATACCAAAATATTTTTTTGCTTGCAACTAGAGCGTCGGAAAAAATATACATATTAAAGAGACACCGGAGTCCCAACATTTGCTCAAATTACTAACAGTACTGTACAGTTTTTCATTATAGGAGTTACTTAACAAAAAGAAAAAAGATCGCTAATGATTATTTTTATAACAATATTAAAAGTTAAATAATTATTGCCGACGCAATAAATGAAGAAAATTCGAACGTATTTTACAATTTATGATTATAACAATTTCCGTAAACATTTATATTGGAATTAATTTACTTTTATGAAAAAAGGAAAATAACAACTGATTTAGTAGTAAGAAATATTAAGGGAAGGTTAAAATTTCATTCTCATTACATATAACATATACACTTAGTTAATTCAGAACTATTGTTGAAATATTGGAAGTAATTTAATATTAGCTCAAATTTATGGATGTATTGCAATTTAAAACTAAATTTAATTGCTAACAATGGTTTGTTGAGAATGCTTGGTCTGGAAAATAACCAAAGTAACGGAATTTAAATAAATATCTTAATTCCAAATATTTATCTAGTTAATATTTTTTTTTTCAAATTTAACCCTAAAAGAATATAAGTAACTCAACTCCATCATCAAGAATTTGAGGAGAACAAGCAGTCATTTTTAAAACTCAGTCCTCGTTTTCATTTGAAAATTACAAGAAGCGAGCGACATTACATTTATGTCCTTAGGAAAATGTAATTAAGGATGTGAGATTTGTCTCAACTAATTAAGTTTTTAATTACGAACACTGCGTTCCTCATCCATGTTAACAAAGTAATCGTTGGGAGATTCCACTTAGTATTAAAAGTGTTAGCAGATGTTCTTATTTGAGCACTTACGGGGTACTTAAATTATGTTTTGTTTTAGAATATATATGAATTAAAGAACACTCGAATACAAGGAATATGCACTTGAATATGTATTATTAAAATTGTTAATACATAACTTAACTTGGACATTTATTTTGGATGCCCATAAAAGCCATCAGTTGAGAGTATGTTATGATAATGGTTTAATAGATGGCGTTCGAGATTTATATTATTACAACTTTTAAAAAAAAGGTTTTAAGCGTTATTTATTAATAAAATTCTTAATAACTTGAATTTTTAAAACTAAATAAGCGTTTTTATTTGAAAATTATAAGAAGAGTGTCCATGAAAGCCATTCGTCGAGAGTAAGCTATGATTTCAATTTAATAAATGGAGCTTTAGATTTTTATGAGTAGTAATATTGCTGTCAAATGGTTTTTTACTGTAAATTTTAAATTTAAACCTTTTTGGCGTTTTCCAATTAGTTCCATTAATTTAGTGTTAGCTGTGTGTTAGTATACAACAGTGTTAATTAACAGCCATCAAATACTTAGGGGAAGGTCAATGAATAAATTTAAATAAAAAATTCGAATCAGTATCAAATTCTATGAAAAGATGTACAGTGCGCGAAAAATAAAAAAATAGAAATAGAATGCTTGAAACTGTTCAAATTTTTAAGATATTGATTGAAATTGGACTTTTTTTTATTAGTTTCCAAATAAGATTCAAATACGATTCACTACAAAATTAAGAAAAGGTTTTTGTTAAAATTTTTCCCGTGCATACGCAGTATAAAAAAACTAATATAATTACTCATACCCTACACAATTTTAAATGAATTTTTCTCACATTTTTAAGGTATAATTTTGTAAACCATTCTAAATTACTCCATACATTTTGTTTAATTTTATTGACTATTTTTAAAGTTATAGCAAAAAAAGTAAGACAAAAAAAATTTGTTTATAAAAATTTCCCATAAACATTTAAACTAGGTTTACGAAATTCTGTGCACTTATTGCATATTATAACCAAAGTAACTGTCACAAGATATAAATCTATTGTTACACTTTTGGTGTTCGAAAACACTTATTTCCCTTTTGTAATTTACTGTCAGACCCTGAAACCTTTAAAAGCATTAAACTTCATTGATATGAATGAGAAATTGCATAACCTAAACACTTCTAAATTTATAAAATGATTCTCCAAGGATTTTTTAGAAAGATAAAAAAAACGTGTTACCATTACAAAAATACGCGTTTCCATTACTTTTTCCAACCACTGTAATATAATAATAGTTAAATAATATTATTTTATAATTTAATTGTGACGTAGACTTATTCTTGTATCATTCTAAAAAGTGTAATTTTAAATGGCAAAAAAACAAGTTTTGAACGAAATCAGTCAAATAGTTCTTGAGAAATCCAATTTGAAATACGCTACTTTTTTTAAAAAAAAAAAAACGTTTAACTAAATCAGAAACTTTTCGACCGATTTCGTTAAAGTTTTGTTTTCTGCCATTTAAAATTACATTTCTTTAAATTGATATAAAAATTTGTATGCCTTGCATTTCAAATTAATTAGCACACTTATAATGAGTCCTTCGAACCATTAAGATGGAGTCTTATCTCGAAAAAATCTAATCGTTAGATCAAAGAGTGTTCATTTTTCGATTTTGTGCTCAGAACACTCTTTTCTATAATGGTTAGAGCATCTTACTACGGTCGCTGAGATCCTTAGTTCGATCGGCTACTAACGAACACACTGACATTTCTTACTTTGCTACTTTTTTTCCTACTTACATACATGTATTACTGTAAGATCTCAAAGTCTGGTAAGTCCCAGGATTTACCAAAGTGATTTACTAAAAGTAAGAAGTATGCATGGATAGGATTCCATTTCTCACTTTTACTATTTCTTTGCGGTACAAACCTTGTAGTAACCCGAAACGAGGGATTACTTATAATAAGATTCGCAAATACATTGCATACAACGTATCTCAAAACACACTTTAATTTTTTAATTTTAAATATAAATTGTAAAATAATTTATCAAATTTAGGTAAGATTTAAGATTATGTTGATGGAACTGTCTGACAATTATTTCTATAGAGTTTCAACAAATGAAATAAAAATGCAATATTTATGGCATTTCATAGATCCCATGCGAAGAAACTGAATTAATACACAATTTGTTTCGTTGCGCAATTGGATACTTACACTTCAAGAAGAAAAAGATGACAGATACCCACACATGTGACCTATGACATCAGCTCCAGCTGATCGTTTATAAGCAAAAGGGCGTGTTTAAGTTGAGCTAAGTTTCTCCACATAAGCTAGAATGTTAATTAATATGAAGTTAAATAATACAGCACCGTATCGCACATCAAATTGGTAGAAATATAATTCTTCCTCGCCTACATCTTTTACTTAATCTAGATTTATTATTTGTTTATGTATTTTATTGTAAATGATACATTTTTGTGATACACTTTTGTTTTGTGTACCTGGAAACTTTGATCCATAATTTGCTTGTTTATGTTCGACGTGGCTCCACGCCTGTCTTTGTGTTCAGTAAGAGATATATGATGAAGGAATTGAAATCTTTGCGAAGGAAACTTTGCGTAAGAATATAGAATATGCGTCACTTAAGAGAATTGATTACACAAACTTGGCTACAACTTTCACAAACTTGCAAAATGTGTGGATAAGATTAGATTTTTGATACATGTACTTTTTATCTAAGCATTTTTTGTGTCAAAACATTTTCGCTAAAAACAATTTAAACAAGAAAGTTCTTAGCTTAAAAAATGCTATCAAATCTTTTTTTTTTAAAAAAAATCCAATCGTTAAGGTTCTGACGAAATTGCCTTATATTCTTATTCGAAACGTCTGTATAGCTCAACAGGGTACGATATATCTTGAGCTAGGGCCCCACATCAAACTGCAGAGATAAAACCTTTTCTTTTTCACCATTTCGAATTCACTGGCCGTGTTCCGTCTATCTTTTCCAGTCGAAAAAAGATGAAACGAAGAGAAGTGAAGACGAAAAAGCGATTGTTTGATAGATAAGTGCTTTTACTGGAAAGAAACTTTTTTTTATAGTTCGGATTTTCCGAATACTTATAGATACTTAATCTTCAAAGACGGCTGTCCCTCTGAAGTAAAAAGGCGGTTTCAGTTAAGGAAATCAGTCACTAAAATACGGTTGAATAATCTACTAGGTTTATGTAATAGTTCTTTGGCAATAAAATCTATTTTAAACGCAACAATACAAAATTACTTACCATTTCTATCAACAATTATTAGAATCATCAACTTATTTCACTGAAGGCTTTTTTTTTTCGAAGGCCTGTATATAACGCCTTTTGGCGAATAACATGCTACTTTTATAAATGTTGTGAATCAGTAATATTTTTTCACGACTGACAGTTAAGTTAAATTAGCCTATTTTTTCTTATTAGGAAAACGATTAGCTCCCTGTATGCTAATTATGAAAATGGCGCAAAATATCAGTATGATTTTCCTAACAATCATAGATCATTCACAGCTGTAAAAGCTGAGTCTGACTAAGGCAGGGGAGTAAGGGGCAGCTGCCCCGGGTCCCCACATCAGAGGGGGCCCCCAAATCGAATAGAAAGTTTATTTTGAGTTTCCTTCCTTAATGAACTTTTTTTTAACGAAATATATGTACAGTGTAAAATCCATCAGTTTTAAATTAGCTTCTCCATTAATCTATAGTATGAACGCAAAAAATCTATATTTCGTAAGTCCATAGCTTTCTAGGGTGGATTTCAACTAAATTTTCGCAATGACGAATGGCAATGACAAATTTGGACAAAGAAAAGCCTGTACTTTTATATATCGCAAAATGCGATATGCTTACAAAAATATGGGCTTTGATTGGCTTAGTTGTGTCATCGTCATTGCGGAAATTTAGCTTCATTCCGCCCTCATGTCAGCAAGGATATGAATTTTTCGCACCTAGGTGACAAAGTTAACAATCAGAAAACTGCATTCGACATGATGAACAGAGAATTGTCAGAAAATCAGTAAAATGGTCAGAAAAATATTTCGTCTGACCATTGGAGAAAGGGGGACTTTCTAGATATTTTAGGTTCCAGTCAAGTTAATCTATAATGAGGCGAAAAATTTAAATACCTCCATAAAATTCGGCTCTTCATTACTGAAGTATTGAAGCAGAGGAGGGGCCCCAAAGAAGTTTTTGCCCCGGGCCCCAATTAGGCTAAGTAAAAGTTAGTTTAGTGAAGGAAATCAATCACTAAAATAGGGTTAAATAATCTGGCAGGCTTATGTGATAGATCCTTGTCAATAAAATCTATTTTAAAGTTCTTGCATATATATTGAACGAACATACGTACATTGTACATGCATGCTATTACCGTACATGCATACTATATATATATACTTGCGTACATAAATGCATGCATATATATTATATTCACATACATATATTGTCTATGTACACGTACATACAAAACACTTCATTCGCATACAAACTTACATATATGCGTACATGTATCGTATATACCCAACAACAACAATGTTTGTGCATACGTACATTATATATTAAAATGCCAAATTTTATTTACATGTGTACGTACATTCTACGTACAAAAAAAATATGTATACTCATACATTCATACATACTCTATTTGCATGTCAGAAAATCAGCATGTAATCGTGTATTTTGATTACAAGTAATCATAATTACTCGTAATAGTTTTTGTTGTGTTTACTTGGAATCGCAATTACTTGGAATCACTATTACAACTGTAATCAAAGTTATGGTGAATTGTAATGAAGGTTACAAGAAATTAATCACTATAATTGACTATTGTAATCACAATTACAGGTGTAATCAAGTAATTGATTACTGTAATAAATTGTTGCAATCATGATTATAACTGCAATCAAAATAATGATATATACTAATCATCTTTACGAGGAATTGATTACTGTTATCGAAAAATGTGATCAATTACATTTTTGTTCAAGTAGATAACATCTAGAAGAAAACAGTCTGAAATAAGTCTAGTAAGCTAGATAAAAATTAGAAAGCAAAGCTATTAAAGTTTTAATAACTAATGGCTATTAATAACTGACTCTGAAAAGCTATTAATGGCATTAATGACTAATGCAATAAACTAATTGCTTACAAATAGCAGTGAGATTGGTTAACAATAAACTAGAAACTAGTTAACTAAATGTAACTTTTTCTAAACGTTTTTCAAAAGCAGTAAAAGCAAAACTATTTTATTAACGGAAATAATTTATTCCTGTTTTTTAATGCTAATAAATCATGTAGAAACCAATAGGCAATTCACGAATTGTGGTTAATAGAAGAAGCGCTAAATCAGTCATCTCCAAGAACCTTTGACAAACACATATTCCCTTCGTTCGTCATTTATGATTCCTCGCTCCATTTCGAACTTTTAGAAGATATTTCATATGTCACTGGAGTTCGTTAGTCTTCTGGGGGATTTCTACTGAAAGGGATATCGATAAATTTCCCGTGAGGAGAAGTTTACAAAAGGAGAGTTTAATTCCCTGAGGGTGGTTTAATGTCTTTAATAAATGGCAGCTGAAGGCGGTGCTGGAGCGAAGGATGTAATGTGAGAAGTGTTTCAGCACTTGGACATGTGACTCTGCGATGGCTACTGAACAAATATTGTAATGTTTGTTTTGGGTGAAGGCGAAAGGATAACTTGTGTACACAATATGGGATTGGATGGGTCGCGAAAAGGATATGTCTATTTTACTAGCAATAAAAATCGCCAATTTGTGGTGGACATATTGCGTAATAGCAGAGGTCATTCCTGACATTTAGAAGAAGCTTCTGTTTTCATGAAGATTGAAACATCTGCTTATGATCTTGTGAATCTAAGATTAGAGTGAAATCAGGTTCATAAATACAGAAAATTAAACAGAAAACAATTACAATTAAGTACACAAATGATATTCTACACTGTCTAATTATAATTAAAAAAGCATTTAGAAAAAAAGAATACCATATTCAAAATTTACAAAAAAAATCTTTCTTTATTAATGAAAAACATTGTGAAGAGCCTGTTGTTGAAAAATTATTTTGAGAAGTGTGTATATTATCTAGTCAAAATGTTCTGTAAAAGTTCTGTTTTTACTATAAAATATTTTGTGAAAAATTCGTTTATGATATTGTATCGCAAGTAAGGTCATTTATTAAGATAAAATGTTTTGTGAAAGGTCAGTTTTCACGATAAAATATTTTGTGTTGGATCCGTTTTTACTATAAAATATTTTGTAAAAATCCGTTTTTAAGATATTGTATTGCAAGAAGGGTTCTTCATTAAGGCTACAGTGGACCTTTATATTGCCAAAAATTGATACAAATTTCGTTTTTTTTTTTTTTTGGACATATTTAGACACTTGTTTCATTGCTTTTTCAACTGAATTTTTTTTTTAAATTTCGTCATTTTTTGAGAAGTTATAGGGTAGTTTCGTTTTCACATTATGAAGCCACGCCCCTTTTCTTACACAAAAAACTGTTTTTCTCAAAATTGAAATTTTGTTATGTTTCACGTATTCAAAATGTTCCAGTCGACTTTGTTTTCATCCTATTGAGATGAAATTTTTTTCTAGTTATTTATATGTATATTAGATTAAGTTTATGCATTTGTTTCTGTTTTATAACAAGTAATAAAAGAGTTATCGGGTTTCATGTACCTAACGACCTTTATTTTGAAACAAAAATCTACATAAAATTTGTTTTTTGGTCATAAATTTAAAATAAATTTAGGAAAATTCCTATATAATGCATAAAGCTTTTAACATTTATCTCTAAAAAAAGAATATTAAAAAAAAATAAATAAAAATTTTAATTTAAGCCGCTGGGAGCATTTTAAAATTGATGAAATTTTTTTTAAAAAATTTTAAATTTCTCAAAAATGGTCCAAATATTTTTTACAAAAATTTTTGCAAGGGCATATCTTGATAGAATACATAAGTTATAAAAAAAGTTTTAGTGTAGCATAAAAACTAAAAAAAAATTTTTTGAACGTCCACTGTAGCCTTAAGACAAAATGTTTTGTAAAAGGTTTGTTCTTGCAATAAATATTTTGAGGAGGATTTTTTTTAAGATACAGTACTTTAAGAAGGATCAGTTTTTAAGATAATATATTTTGTGAAGGATCAGTTTTTAAAATATAGTACTTTTAAAGAAATCAGATTTTAATGTAAAATATTTTGTGAAGCATCCGTTTTTAAGGTAAAGTACTTTGAAAATAATCAGTTTTTAATATAAAATATCTTGTGAAGGAACCGTTTTCAAGATATAGTACTTTAAAAATCAGCTTTTAATATAAAATATTTTGTATAGGATCCGTTTTTAAGGTATAGTACTCTGAATATAATTCGTTTTTAATATAAAATATTTTGTGAAGGATTCTTTTTTTACTGTACTTTAAGAAGAGTCAGTTTTTACGATAAAATATTTTATGAAGAATCCGTTTTAATTTCCTATGTTTCTTCTAAAATGACTTCGGAATAATGACAAACCAATAAACAAATTTTAATGTATGTATATTTAGTGACCTTCACTTCTATTAATTTTAATGAATTAATCTACAAATGTGTGACATTCTTATAGAATAAAATAGAATCTTTTTAATAAATCTTAATCTGTATGTTTATTTCTGATTTATTGAAAATTGTAATGTTTTATTCCCCTAAATACGTGTAGTAGTAACAAAATTGTAAATTTTGTAAATTGTAAAATTTTAAATTGTAATTTTTGCTGCAGCAAAAATTTCATTTTTTCATCAGATTGCATAGTTTGTATGTGCAATATAAATTCTTTATTAATTGTTAGTCGCATTGAATTATAGCTGTCCTGGAAACAAACAAGTCGCGGGAAAAGTTTATCATAATTTTTGTTATTATAAGATTTTCTCATTCACATCTGGCAAGTTTTGAAAATCGCAGTCTATTTTTGAAGAGCTTGAAATATGTCAACTGTCTTTTTTTAAGGAATTTTTGAAGTGAATGAAGATATGAATCAAGTATTATCTTACGGCTTCAGTTTCTTGGGATTATTTATTTAAATTTCCGAATTATCTGATTATGTTTCCTTAAGAAGCTTCTGCTATTTTTAGTTAGTTACATCCTAAACATTCAGTTTCGTTTTCAAAAGTGTGCGCTTAATGACCAAAAATGTTCTATTGTTGCTCCTTGGATTGATACAAAAGCAAGTATATAATAAAATTTTCATTCCTTTATTTAAACCTTCAATCTAGTCTAGAATAAGATATTTTCTTAATTCTTAATTTAAAAATAAATAATGATTAATGTATTAAAATATTTTTGAATCGATGAGGTGATAAAAAAATTGATCAAAGCAATTAGCAAGGTACTTGCATAGTTACAGAAAATATGGGGAATGTAAAATGAGTATAGTAGTAAAGCCTAAATATTACTTAAAATGATGTAGTAAAACCAAAGTAAATGTTCAAAGACATCTTTGAAATATTCAAAAAAGAAATAAAAAGTTTGTTATCTAGATTTCTGAAAAGAAAAAAAAGGAAGAGAAAAAACGTCCCTGTTAAAAATAAAAACTAGATCACTGATCATAATCACTATAATTCCAAAGGCAAGATGCAACTTTCAAGAAAGGTGCAGTATCAAGCTCAAAAATCTTCCGTTTCGAAAAATCAAAAAAATTAATTCCTTTAGACATGATACAAGTCATGGAGCGGTTCTTGTAGAATAATAACAGAGGTTTTCTTCTTTTTTTTTTAAATTTCAAAGCAACGATGTTGTTATGTAATCTTATTACAAAATGCATTTTCATAATGCAATGTTTTGAAAAAAAATTTCACAAAATTAAAATTTTGTGTTTATTTTATTTATTTAGTGTTTTTAGTTAAAACTGGTGTAAATAAATTCCTTTTTAACACTTCCATTTTAATTTCAGCTTGGTTTAAAAACATAATTCGATTTAAAATTATATTAAGACATTCTTTCTTTATTTTTGCTTTTCATATGAAGTTGAGCTTTTTTTGCATTTCTTTTAATTACATGTATTATTTACCATACACTTCAAATTTATTCTGATTTTCATTCCTTATTGTGTGAACTGACTTAAAAATAATAATTATTATTACAAAAATAAATTCCAGATGCTTTTAACTAATTGAAAATTCGCGTTTTTGAAAAATTATTACAATCGGTAAATTTACAATTTTAATGCATATGTTTTAATTTCATTTTTGTTTCCTTATTTCATAACATATTTCTTGTATTTACTTTTTGCGTGATATAAAAAATTTTCATGGAACCGGAAATCCAAAAAGTAGTTTTAATTGTAGTTAATATAATATGTTACCGTCTTGGATTGTGCTTTCAACACTTTTGACTAAAACCCTAAGAAAAAACTTTTGAATGCACATAAATGAAACTAAAATATTATCCAGGACATTTTGAATGCACCAATTCAATTAGAGCAGATTTTATTTAGTAATGGCAATTTTTACTCCAATGGAGTATATATTTAACAATTTGAAAATTTGCGTTTTTGAAAAATTGAATTTTCGTGTTCCATACTTTTACAATTTCAAAACAAAAATTTTAATTTTATTTTTGTTTTCTTATTACATAACATATTTCTTCTATTTACTTTTTGCGTGAAATGAAAAATGTAGTTTTATTTGTAGATAATATGATATATTACCAATTAGGGGTATTTTTTGTAACACTTTTGACTAAAGCCTTAAAAATAAATGCACATAAATTTAAAAAAAAAAAAAGCATCATCCTAGACGTTTTGAATAAATTAATTCGAGCAGATTATTTTTCATAATGGCATTCTTACTCCAATTGAATATATTTGTAACAATAGCAAAATTTCAATAGAAAAATCTAGCAAAAAATGATTTTGTTAAAAATAGAAAGTTAATTTATAGAGGTTAGAAATGAAGCGGGACGGGACTTATACGACCCAGGGACAAAGGGTATATTTGGTAACAATTTTCGTTGACAATTATAGTGCAAAAAAATAGTACACACTAAATAACTTTTGATCTAATGATCGGAATTTAGCGTACTAGATGTCAATCTTAATGATTCCTGCAGTGACCTTAAGGCCTGGTTTCTTAGGACAGGACGCCGTCAGCTGGAAATCAGCGCTCACCTCTGATTGGTCCATTTGTGAGTTTGATAGTATACGTCATCGAACGCTCATCTTGAACTACAATTGCCGTCCAACTCAACTGCAGTTGGATTACAACGTGACGTGAACCACAGAAGCAATGGCGGACAACATCCAACAGCAGATTGAAATCAGCCAAGAGTTTGATTTTGACATTAAACATAGCTTCTTCGTTAAACATAGCACTCTTCATTTAGCTCAGCTATAATGTGTTTTTTCTTGGACAAAGTCATTATTTGTTCCCTAAAACACTGGTCGACTAGAACAAAATCAATACAAATTCAAAATAAATATTTGTTTACGTTATTAACGCATGCGCAATGAGAGATAATATCTGCGTTGGACCGACTGCTCACGCTGAGCTACCAAAAAAGTATTTTTTTTGACATCAGCTCTACGTCAACTTTCCGCTGACGCCCAGATAAGGCGCTAGTTCTAAGAAACCAGGCCTTGAGCTAACAAACCAGTATTTTGTTGGCGTCAGCGGGACGTTGACGTCCCGCTGACGCCCAGATAAGGCGCTTGTCCTAAGAAACCAGACCTTTAAATATGCCAATTAATTAGAGCAAACGATATATGAATGTTACGAAATCAGTGCCGCATGAATTAACATACCTATTTATTCCTTCTGCTTTGGATTTCGGACAAGTAAAATATGGAGGAAGGGATAGCCGTAATCCGGGAAGAATGATCCCAATAATTTGGTTAGGATAGCGATTTAAAGTTTGAATCCTTTAATGCCAATACTAGTTCTTGAGTATTTTTAAAGCGAATCGAAAACTTTTTGCATACAATTTTTAAAAAAATTTCATCCGAAATTTATACCATGCAAAAAATCATTTTTAAAAACTATGTTTTGTCTTTTAACTGTTTTATTTAATAATAGTCGAAAAATTTCTGAATAGTAAGGTTACAAATTTTTTGATCATTTAAAAGAATGCAATTTTATATGGCAAAATCTAAAGCTTGAACAAAATCTGTCAAATAGTTTCTGAGAAATCAAAATTTTTTAAAAGTCGCAGGTTCAAAATTCGATTTCCTCCTGTTTATTTTACTAATTTAAAAATTGAAAAGTTTAGTGCGAAAGTTTAAAAGTTTTAGCTTAAAAATTTTGGAGGATTCGAATTGTAAAGATATGTCTCTTTTTAAATTTGATAAATCAGAAACTACTTGACCAATTGCGCTCAAAATTTGTATTTTGATACATAAGTTAACGTTCTTTAAAATGACGTAAAAATTTGAATATTTTTACAATTCAAATGATTTTTGACTTTTTTTTAATAAAATAATTATTAAGAAATATTTTTAGCATAGGATTATCTTTGGATAAACAAATTTTGTAATTGTGTTCAAAAAGTTTTGTATTTTCTTCGAAAACTTACGAGGTACGGTGAAATACTCAAAAAATAAAATTAACATTAAGGGATCTAAACTTTCAATCTCTTTCCTGACTAAACTATCGGAACTATATTTCCCACACAGTGGGCACCCCTTCCCCCCATTTTGAGGGTCAAGATTCCAAATCTGTAAATAAAAATTATGCTTATTCATAGAAAGTACGTTTCTGTGCCTGATTTTGTAATTTAATATTTTCTGCACTTATTAACGTGTTTCCGCACGTGTTTCAGGCCACCCCTTGAAATCATTAAGTCTTAGTATGTGAAAATCTGATCATTAGATCGAAAGTTATTAAGTATCGAAGTTTTTTAAACGTACATTACCTAACTAAATGACAGATTAATTAGTTAGACCCGAAAAAGTGCGGAACAAGGATATTTTCGCTATTTATTTAGATAATGAGCGCATTAATGGTCTGCGTATCGTTTTTGCTCGAGGCTTTAATTCTCTTATTTTTATAAATAATTATGGTTAAATGTTACGACTTGATTTTTATAAATTAAAATATGTTAATTTTTACAGTGATGGCTCGGGGAATAGAGCGTTCTCTTTTCAATAAGGGAAACCGGCTTCGAATACCAGTGATGGCTAGCCGATGCGAATCCCGCAGCCGGCTCTCACAGACCACAGTGCTGACATAAACTATCCACAGTGGTAGATAGATCATGGGTTAGAGTCCCCTTGCCGTCGAGCTACCGTGGGAAGTTTTCATGGTTTTCTCCTACATGTAACGCTCTGGTTAGTTTCCTCAAAAAGTCCTCCATGAAGGCAGATTTCTCTCAATACTTGATCCTGAAGTTCCCTTGTTATTTGGATTGGGCTCAAAACTACGGAGTTGAACTTTTGTAGTCGTGAACTCAAAAATTGGGTCGGCTGTGCAACGACGACAAAAATTAAAATATGTTACTTAAAATTAGTCAATTTAAGAGTACCGAAACGTTACTGTTGTTCCAGCAGAGTTCTTGTTTTCACTTTAAAGAGTTCTTAGAAGATAATTAGTGAATAATCCAGGCAGGTATTTTGAGAAATGAAATAATTTATAACTGTTTGTCCTAGTTTATCTTCCCATTAACTAGATAATCTGTAAAATAACTGTTTGCTACTCGATGTGAAATTTCTATGCTTAAATGTGCATAACATTTCAAAATTTTCAACGGGACAATTTGTTCGAAAACTTTATTTTCCTCTTGTATACTTCTACTCAAAATGTGCTGCCGTCCCGAACAGAGTGCGCATGCCCAAACCTCTCCGATCGTTTTCCAAGTGGCTTTTAGTAGACGCGCGTTCCTTCGATTGAGGGGTTGGCTAAAGGTTCGGTATAAATTCTTCCAAAGAATCAGCTTAAAGTTTCAAGATCATTCGATTTTCTTACATATTGAAAGCCAATTACTATTGGTTTTGATCTTATTCGATTTGGGTCACTGTGAATCGATTGCATGCATGTACGTCGTCCGCGTCCTTTCTGCGACCTTGGTGGCATTTTGCCAACTTTTTCTAAGGGGAAGATCATAATTTTACCAGCACCCAACCAAAGTTTTCGTTTTGCTCCCGAAAATAAGAATTTTCTTCGAAATATGTTTTGACAGTTATGAAAGTGACGATAAGACGTTGTCGACGATTCGAGAAAGAAAAATGAGATCGCTGTTCGGCATTCGTTAATCTTTATTGTTATCGGGCGGTGCTAATTTGCGCTTGTTTGTTAATCGCCTTGATGAAAATGTGCGCTCATAACAAATATATCGTATAAAAACGATTATTCTATTATAATTAAATCACCTAAAGTATTATTCAATATTTTGGCATATTTATATGCATCATTTGCGCTTTCTATTTACCCTGATAACAAATAAATGGTACAAAAATATCCATTCTATTATACTCTCGATAGCCTCGTTAAGTCAAAAAAAAATATTTCCTTTGGCATATTATATAATTACCTAATGTTAATTTGAATTTCTATGTTGAAGGGATTCTTCTCAAAACCTTGTTATGTCGAATTATTTTTCGAAATAGAAAATGAATTTTTTCGGAAAAATCACAATGTAAGTTCATTGTAAACCAATTCTTTTCTATTTATTGCGTCATTATTTTCGTCTTACTTTTAAAAAATAAAATTATAATTGTTGTATATAGACTTATAGTCAACTATTATTACAAACATATTTATTGGTAGGTATTCTTATGCTTCGCGTGACTCTAATTTTTAGAGTAATATTATCAGAATATATTTTCAGATAATTCAGAATATATTTTCTACTTTTTAAAACATATTTAGTTCTGTACTTGTTATCTCGAAAATATTTCAGCGTCCCTTTCACTTTGAGATATCAAGAGTATACTGTCATTGTATTCATACAATGCAGCAATAAATACGGTACAATACAACAATACAGAAAAAACATCAGTGGCGTAACTAGACCACCCATCGCTTTTTAATTTATTGTCGTTTTCTAATAAATGATCTAGTTCATCGCTTTTAACACCCGGTATACATTTGCCCGGTATGTCCCACATCAATGTTTTTTTAAGGTGAAATGGGATTTCATAGCATGCATTTGACCGGTACTCCGAACAGTGATGTCTCTTGATGAAGTTTATCTAATATCTCCTCAACAGATATTAGAATATCGTATAAATATAATAATAGCTGCAAAAAAATTACTATCAAATCGGATGTAACAAATATTTCGGACATTTACCAAAGTGGATTGTTGACATTCTCTGGTAAAAGTTGACATTCCCTTGATTTCGGTTATTTACGGTAACATATACACCGCAAAAAAATATTTGCTCCATTTTAATTGAATTATCTCAATGTAAGATTTAATATTTTAGCATTTGAAAGAATGCGATGTCCGCAAACAAACACCCATTTTTTTAAAACTATGAAAACTATCATTCCTAATACAAAACAGATAACAATTGCAAAACGAATGATTTTTAATTTTGTAGGAGTCGAAAGTTACATTCTATATAAAAATGGCCATTTTTTATAGTTTTGTTTTTGTGAGAAACTTTTCTGTTATTTAATGCACATTTTAAAACTGTTTTTTTTTCTTCTTAATTTACAGTTGTTTATTTTTCAGTTACATGCTTAAAATTCAATTTTTATATTTTGATTCCAAATTTTCATGTAGTTTTTCAAATAACCATTTTACAATTTATTATTCTTACATTTCATTTGCTCCTATTTAAATGCATCTTTATTTAAATGTTCTGTTTTTGAATTTCTTTTTCCTGCATTTAAAGTCAATTTTAGTCCAGAAAAAGTTTGTTTCTATTTTAAAAAATAAACACAGAGTTTAAGAAAATATATACAATTTTATCATAGAAAATTTGCAAATGTTCTAATATCAATCAGCTTTCAGTTTAATAATCAAGTCTTAAGATGGATCTCCCTCTCCCGACCGAACTAAAATGTCGAAGGGGTGGAAGGAATTCTAAAGATGCTTTTATTCTTCTTTATTAAATTTTGACAAATAAACTAAACGTGTATATATTACTGTGAATGACAGAAATGGGTGGTTGTTGACTTCCATCGGTGAATGTTGACAGTCACATACTCGCTTTAGTAAATGTCCGAAATATATACTAGTTTTTGTTAAGTGCCACTGCCCGGTATGCCCTACACTGATGTTTTTTTTTTTAAGACCAAGTGGCACTGCCCAGTATGCATTTAGCCGATACTCCGAAAACCGATGTTTTTCCTAATCGATTCTCAGCAGATCTTAAAATATCGAATAAATATAATATCAACGAATAAATGAATATCAAATCAGATGTAACAAATATTTCGAACATTCACCAAAGCGATTGTTGACTTTAACCAGTGAAAGTCGAAGTTCTCTTGATTCCGGTCAGCTACGGTAACATACATTTAATTTATTTGGCAGAATCTTTCGATATGTTTAAAATACAAGGCCGAGACCCAATCCCGATTTGAGACATAATGCAGCGGTATTTTAGATTCTCTATTAATATTTTCTAACCAGTCGTGATGGATTGCTCTAGCGCTCACCTTCCAATGAGGTGAACCGGGATCTAATTCCGATAAATACGAATTCCGCATCCGGCTCGCCCCGACCACAGTTCTGACGTAGAATATCGTCAGTGGTACACGGATCATGGGTTAGAGTCCTCTCACCATCAGGCTAACACTGGGAGGTTTTCACTGTAGTTTGTTATAAACAACACAGGTAAGTGAGTAGTAATATAGCAGGATTCATTTCTAAATTTCATCAACATATTTCTTCAACACATTTCGCATTCCATGTTCATGTTTTTAGTTTGAAGGTAGGCTTGAACAGAAAAACAACATTTAACAGCTATAAACAGCGTGCTTGTAGCTTTGTCTTTGCAGCGTTGATTACGCCAACGCAACGTAAAATTACGTAGCATCTAAAATTAATTATATAATCTTCCGTATTTTCAATATTTCACCCGAATTAAAAGAAGCCAAAAAGTGGTGATTGTTTACAAACCACGTAATAAAAAAAAATTGCAAATTGTGGAAAATAAAAAACACGATGCAAATCACTGCTCCCGTTCTCGAGTTATTATCGAACGTTTATACAGACTTTTGCTTTTGTAGAGAAAATTTGACCCCTTTTCATCACATGCTTCATTTATAATTTTATGCGTCCGTTTCCCAACTTCCAATAATCAGGATTTTTCTTAATTAAAATAAATTACTATACGAAAAGTAAAAAATGTGCATCTTCTTCTAATAATTTGCTACTGATTTCTTTTCATATTCCGTTTAAGAAATTAATTAATGCAATTTCTGTAAAAGCTTAAATTTAGAAACTTCGGAGAAATTAATTTCTCGCATATTATATTTTCTTCTGACGAAAGACCAGATGATGTTATGTTAACGCACGATTTAACTTGAATATAATTAGCGTAAAAAGAATCTTTGGGATATCAAATACGCATAAAAATAATATAAACAGCTTTTATTTATTTATTTACTTATTTTTTTTACGTTTAGAATTTGACTTTCCAAAATGCTTGAGGGCATCTAAACTGTATCGCTTTCATTTCATTAAAAAGATTAAAGCAG
Source organism: Parasteatoda tepidariorum (assembly GCF_043381705.1). Taxonomy (NCBI): domain Eukaryota; kingdom Metazoa; phylum Arthropoda; class Arachnida; order Araneae; family Theridiidae; genus Parasteatoda; species Parasteatoda tepidariorum. The sequence goes on from NC_092208.1 coordinate 88,662,690, forward strand.
AAACACCATTAAAATTGTTTCACAATTAGCATAATAAATAAAAAGTATCTCGCACATTAATTTTAGAAAATTATTGAGGTGTTTAAATTGCAAAGCATTTTGTTGGCATAGAGCAGTGTCTCTAGAAACTTATTTTGTCAACCACCCACTTTAAAAAATCTTCTAATGCCCTACCTCTCGAAAATTTTAACTTCATTGCATCTAAAAAAGCATGATTATGATCATTACTTTAGGTTAAATTTACTTCTTAATTAAATTTAAAGCTTAATTAAGTATTATTTACTTATACCATTCCACTAGAGTCGTATCTTGTTAATGAGTTCAATCTTATATTTCAAATGAGACTGAACTTTATAAATAATATTGAGAAAAAAAAAATTTCAAATTTAAAAAAAAATATTTTAATCTTAAAACTTATTCAATGAGAAGGATGAATCTGATGAAATTTAACATGTTTCTGAATATCCATCCAATTTTAATTTACTTAAAAACCACATTCACACATGCAAAGAATTTCTCGTTTTAGTTAGCTGTGTTGCCACAGCACTAAATCCACGTTCTTACAAATGCGATGGTGGGAATGCTATCAAAAATCGTTGAACTATCCAGACTCCAACTGCGGGTTTCACTTTTGCAGCCAAAATTCTTCGTAACCATTTTTATATTTGATCTTAATTTCCTCATTCATTCTTCCAACTGAGATGTTACTGTTAAAAGTACTAGATTTTATTTATTTCTTATTTGAGTATATGCAAGTTGCAAGTTAGAATTCGTATAATCTGTTGCTATGGTGATATTATAGAACAAATTTTTCTGTAAAAAAATTTTTTTCTTCTATTTTCATCACTGGCCGCGGTCAGTAATCGGATGGGTAACCACTTTGATCAGCCTGCGTAGGGACCGAGGGTGGGCAGTATCGAACCTCGTTAAACTGTTCTACCGAAAAGTGCTCGACTTCGCACGCAGGTCGTCGGGCTACCATAGTGAAAGAGCCATCTCCTCTGAAAAGGATTAAAATTGTAATGGCATGTCTTCGGATCATCCTTAGGAATGATTCCCAGACCGCCGCCAATAGCCCATTATGCAGCTCTAGTGCAACGTAAATAAGATACCTACCAACCTTAAGTACGCTATGAAGCCTTTGTGGAGCCCTATCATAGTCGGAGCGCCTTCTTTAGTAGTTGATATAATATTATGTTCTTCAATAGAATTTCTTTCTTGTCACAAAACTTTTCCAATATATAAAAATCTAATGATGGTGTCGCAGTTTTCCATTGTTGTCGGTGCATTTCTTATTGGCCGGAAAATCATGTTGTAGAATCCAATTTTCCCACACTCATTTTAATGTTGGTTTGGTTTTTATCAGCATAAAAATTGATATAAGTCTTAAAGGTATTGTTTTTAATAAATATTTTTGTATCCCTCATTTAAAGGTATTAATCTGTATTATTATTATTACGTTTCTGATTTTGTTTTTGTTTTCTAAATTAAGAGTTTAAGTGAATTGTTTTTTTATTTTTTTTTATTATTATGTAACGTATATTATATATACTTTACATTTTAAGACAAAGCTATCGATATCGGTGTCTTGAGCTTAAAAGCCATTTTGCAATTATTATTTTATTATTGTTTTTATTAGACTATTATTAATTACGGTTAAGAAGATTCGTTAAATGATTTCGAACTTAACTTTCAGCTTAATGCAGAAAGTGATGAATGCAAAATTATATTTAAAATACATCAGCCCGTTTGGTAAGGAAAAAAATATTAAATAACAGTTATGAACTCACCCGATTTGTCATAACACTATACTTTTAATTTTAAATGTTATTTCAAAAAATGATTACTTTAAAAAATGATTTATGCTCTTTTATAGATCTTTAGTATCATAAGGGAAATAATTGGACGTGAGAAGTGGCTGCATGGGTGCTCTTTCTAGTACATATACTTAATGACTTCGACCGTTTCATGCCAAGAAACAGCAATCATTGGGGTTGGAGAGCGTCACCGAGCTGGAAGCTTTTCCCTCTAGTAATAAATATCGTTTCACCTTTTGAATCTGTCTCTAAATGTCTAGCAAATAATAGTTCTTGACATAATCTTTCATCTTTATAATAAACCTCACATAATATGACAACAACAATGCTTCATTAGTTGATAGGGTAAACCAATCCAACTGAATTGGGAATTGACTAGTCCTTATATGATTGCGCAAAGACTCGTCAATGTTTTCAGCCATCTCATCTTTGCTCAAAGGAATTTTTCAGATAATATCTGCTGCTGTTTTATGCAGCACAGCGGTTATTACTTTTATGGATGGCAAAAGTAATTCTTCTCCAATAGTGTGGAGCTTATATGTTTTTGCAATTAATAAAGAGGTGCTGCACGAAACTAGAAATCTGTCGCAAAAAGTTTTAATACACTTTGCGGAGCTAAATACTTTCTTTCCAGGTCTTGAAAATAAGGCACATTTTGGTCCTTCTAATTTGAATGTATTTTATTCAGATGATCTATTAGCCTAGAAGTTTTCATTGCTTTATTCGAAAATGGGTTTTGGAAATGAAGGCACATAGGTGAAGATGGATTCTTCACTTTTTAAGTAAATCCATATTTAATAGATTCTGTACTATATTGCAGTTTTCTTCCGACATTGTTTGATATTCACAAATTAATTAACTAAAAGCTGGCTTTTTTCTGCGTCATTTATCAACACCATTCTTTTGGTTATTGAGTTAAAAATGTATCTCGCCCAGATGTATCTCGCCAAGTTCGATGGAAACTGTTAAACTTTGGGATTAGGTCCTTATAACGTGTAAAGAAGCATTTTCACTGCATGCAAAAAATATCACGTTAGCGGATATACGAACCGAAATCTGATTTATTAGCTTTTCCCAGATAAACATATTTCACTCATCAGGTTCTCATGCGCAATTTCTTCGCATGTTATGTAAATTGTACTTAAATATATTAAAATCATGGACAGGTTTTCCCTGACCAATGACAGAATCCCTCGCTATTTTAAGTTTTGCTTTTAGTTTTTTAAATATAAGATCAGACATCAGCCACGTCAACGCCCCAATTTTTTTGTGCCCTTAAATGTCCCCCTGTTGAACTCTAGTGGGAACTTGGGGCATTATTACCCACTTTGAGAAGCGCACACATAGAGGATCATGAATGTTAATGTACCACGAGGTCGTGCCAAACGGCACAGGTTTGGTTCCGGTCGTTGTTACTTCCCATCGATCTAAAGCTTAATATGCTACAAGTCTCCACCAGGGATAAAAACCTAATCATACGCAATGACAGTTCAACACCTTAAATACCAAATCTCAAAAATTGTTAAAATATTAAAAATAAAAAAACGGGTTTGTGCCCTCCTCTTAGTGAGTGGTAAAAAGTTGCGGGAGTTGGGGTACAATAAAATATGTTCCCTCTCTCCGCTACTCCGAATAAACTTAACTAGGATTTTACAAAAAACAGCTATATTTCGATCCATAATCATTTTTGTGTTTATAAAGATTTTCGTCCTTTTCCTTTTTTAAATTAAGAAAATGAATGGTGGACACGTGACTGGGAACGGTATAAATTTGCATTATCGCTTGATATCTGTACCGTATTATCGCATGATAATGATTTCCACTTAAAGCCGAATAAAGGGCAGCTTATATTGGAGGCACATTGGGAAAGGGTGGGTAAATGACATCCACTTCAATTAGAAATCTCTAAAAAAAATCCTCCTTAATATTTTAGACAATTGCGAAAATTTTCATGAATCATCGATTTATATTCATAGATTTAAATTACCGGCAAAAGAAAACATTTAATAAACATAATTCGAATATAAAAAACCTCGGTTGGTCAGTGGTTAAGGCACAGATATGCTTTTTTTTTTAAACCACTCTCTTGTTTGATATTATCTATACTAATTCATTAGTATGGATGGCTTCCTTTTTAACTATTAGGATTACCCATAATTACCTTAATTTTCTGCCAATTTGCTAAAATTACTAATGTTTAAAGAAACTTCCATGTGCATAAAAAATATATTCAATGGTATCCATAAGCTACTGATAGATTCTTAAGTGCATCGTATGTTTTTAGTTATCGAGTCAGTTGTTTACATATATATATATATATATATATGAAACCTATAA
>NC_092208.1:88667275-88699330 GCF_043381705.1 Parasteatoda tepidariorum
ATATTTCACCTTGAATGACCAAAATCGAGAGAATGTCGACTTTCACCGGAGAATATCAACAATTGCATTGTCGCTTTTGTGAATATCCGAAATATTTGTTACATTCGATTTGATCTTAATTGATTCGTTGATATTATTATATTTATTCGATATTTTAATATCTTCTGAGTATAGATTATGAGAAACATTAGTGTTTGGAGTACTGGTTAAATGCATACTGGGCAGTGGCACAGAACCTCAAAAAAAAATTGATGTAGGGCATAACGGGCAAATGCATACCGGACAGTGGCACTGACCCTTAAAAAATCATCAGTGTAGGGCATACCGGGTAGTGGCACTTTAGACCTAGAATATACTTCAGACATTTACTAAAGCGACTATGTGATTGTCAACATTCATTGGTTGAACTCGGTATTCCAATTTCGGTCATTTACAATAACATATACACTTAAAAACAGAAGTTTACATTAACTATCAAGCTCACATATATTTTTTATTGATTTAAGTTATTTTAAATTTAGTTGAAAACATGCAGAAAAATAAAATCGTATGTTTTCTATTTATGACATTTATGAATTTCTTTAACATAAGAGACAATTTCTCGTTAACTTAACATAAAAATTTAAACAACACAAATTTTAACCATTAGCAATAACTACGAAAACTAATTAATAATTTATATTTTTAAGATGGAAAAAAATCCATTCCAATTATGAAATGCATTTATTTGGAATCGTTATCATTATGTAATAAGCTCCTACATTTTTTATTCCTTTTATTATATAAGCTTAACTATTTTATTCATGCTTAACTAAATGCAAAATCTTTCTAAACATTTTTTTCATAGAATAAATCTCTTATAATCCTCAATTCTTCAGTCTAAGAACAAATTAATGAAAAATAAATTTATTCGCAAAATAATACCTGTCTTAAAAATTATGATCGAGAGTTTCCAATTACTTCATTGTTCTCCTCTGTCATAAGATATTTTAAAAAATTATATATTTTTTCTGACATGCTGTTCTATGAATGTTAATAATTTATTCTGACATAGGTTGAATTGAAATTTATTAGTATTATTTTTTAGATATTTCAAATGGTTCGAACTCATTGGCAAATATTCGCAAAAGATAAAGATTTCAATTGAGCTTAGACAAAAAAAAATTTATTAAATAATTTTTATCTGATGTCATTTATTTATACATAATATTAAAAGTTTGTACATAGTTTTAAAATTTGAGAAAAAAAGGACCAATTTGGATAAAGTTTTTCTCAGCAGCTGATTGCGAAATATTATAGATTTTTTACGGAGTTACAACTTACCTGTAATTCACAGTATGTGCACCCATTTTACCATTTTTACTGTTGTTGTTGCTGTTGTCGTAGTCCATTAAAGCAAGGGATACGATTGTTCTTGTTTCATCAATGGCCAAGATTTTTAATTTTGCCTCACCCATACCTCAAAACCGTTTATAGGACGGACTTCCATTCATTCATCCACAGATCGTAATTTTGACTTGAATCAAAATTCAGTCCCCCTAGAGGTATGATTTGTTATGGGAACATGGAGGACTTTGTGACCCGACAGATTTAATGGAACCAGTCACCATTTACTACACGAGGAGTCTTCCGATGGCTGGATTCGAACTCCCATTCTCACGATCCATTTCATTGATAAACTGTGAAGAAGAACCTTTACATGATCGACTTTTCCCGTTCTTTGCTAATATGGCTTATTTTTATGATTTTTTTTTTCATCTCCCAACGTCTTCATGCAATATTGAAAAAAATAACGTCAAATAGCAAAATAACGTCAAAATAGCATCATAACAAAAAATTCATTTCCTGGAGAAATAGAAGTAGATGAAATAAAATTTTCTCAACAGTAATTTTATAATGCATTTTCTCTAATTTCATAAGCAAAATCGAATTTTACAATTTCATATGTACAGAAAGTCCAACAGTAGCATCAAAACTTTGGTAAAGGGTTCCTTGGCAAACCGAAATTTTTGATATATGGGATCCCTGATTAAATACAAGTTTTTATAAATAATAAATAAACAGGTTGGAAGGTTTTAAATGATTTCCCAAATGACGATCACGAACTATAACAACAAAAAGATTTAAAAATGTAAGTTTTGAAGAAAAAAAGTTTTTGACTCTTCGTTGATCTAATAGCATTCTTGAAGACCATTATTGAAAAAGTCCACTGTTCCCTTAATGAATTTTTAATGTCCACTTGTGTCTATACGTTTCTATATTTGGATTTTTACACTCATTGTTCATACAGAGAGATAATCTAGATCTAAACTTTCTGGACAACGTTTTTCTTATTTTCCATTTTTTTCATCGATTTTCGTTTTGCGAAATTTAATTTGTGGTAATACTGAGTTGTCTGTAAGCAGAGCCTTTCTTACAAATATATTTAGATTCCTTGACAAACACTGAATGCCATATAAGTTTCAAGAAAAATTTAAAAAGAGAAAAAAATAAATTCCAAAATTTAAAAAAGCAACTTCTATATAATTCTGCACAGAGAAGTAAGAAATAAAATAATGAGTGTAACTTAAAAGTATCGAATTGATATGATTTCGGATAGAATTTTCATTGGCTCTGTCGCACACGCACACTCTTATTTTTAACGACAATTTGTAGGAGTTTGCCTGAATTTTGTTGATACGGTATCCTCCTTCAAAAGCAATCTGGTGCTGCAGTCGGTTAAGGTTCGCTGGTTTTAAACCAGTAAAACCTTAATCGAGCTGGGGAAGTGAGTTTCCTCCTAGAGCGGCTGACAAGACAACCAACGTGAACGCCAGCAAGGTGCAGGTTAAATCTATGGTGGTTGATAGTCCACCTCTCAGTGGTTGTGGTGTGGGAAAGTGGGAGGAACTGTCCACGTCGTCGGAACGAAATGGCGATTATGAAGCATTCCACTCATGGCTGTTGAACACCTTGGCTGGCCATGGTGTGATAGGTGGATAATTGGGCACTTGCACTTTAAGAAGAAGAAGATCTCGAATACCCACACACGTGACCTATTACATCAGCTCCAGTAAGCAGCAAAATGGCGTGTTAAAATTGAGCTAAGTTTCACCTCATAAATTAGAATGTAAATTATTGTTAAATTAATTAACTACAGTGCCATATCACACATCGTATTTGTTGAAATATAACTCTTTCTCGTCTGCTTCTTTCACTAAATTTACATTTATCATTTGTTTATGTATTTTATTGTAACCGTGAAGAATTTTTGTTTTTGTGTACCTGGCAACTTTGATGCATAATTAATTTGTTTATGTTCTATCTTTGTCCTGTACTTGTGTTAAATAAGAAATATAGGGTGAAAAAATTAAAATCTTTGTGTAAGAATATAGAAAGTGTCACTTAAGAAAATTGATACTTGACATGACTCGAAATAGAATTTAAAGAACAGTTGCAAGCGTAAACAAATGACACGTTTTAACAACCTATCAGGATCGATATACCGGCACTACGTCACTTGAAGATATCCCATTATTGCGAAGCAATCATCGGGGTTGGTGAGCGGCAGCGAATAGGGGGATTACCCTTCCATTCATACTTAAAAATATAATTTTAACACTAAATTTAGTATATAATGCATCCTTTTATACAATCTATTAGATTATGCACTGTTATAAATAATTTCTCGAACAGCAGAAATGCGAATGCTATATGAAATTGTCGCTCGCATTATAAAAATAACGTATTCACTTAAAATAAATAATTAGACCCTTGTTATGTTATGAAATAATTAGATCCTAAAATTCGTGATGGAAAATATATATTGTATCAACAATACATACGAGAAGGTCAGTTGCGGTAACATGTGGGAATGACATGATGCGGTCAAATATTGACTTTATATATGGACCATAAAATGAAGAAAACAAGATCATATCTCGATAAACTGTTTCGTTTCGAGTCTAATGAGAGAAGTTATTGCCTGCGTGTTATTGTTTACTGGAAATAAAACGATTCATTATTTAGATAATTAGAATTTCTTTATCACTCGCATAATTTAAAGGGGAAATATACTGGGTAACCTAATGAAGGCTGACAGTTTAGTAAAAAATTTACAGCAGAAAAAAATGGTTAAAAATTTTTATAGAAGTAAAAATAATTTATTAACCGAATATTTTTTATTATTTATTTCTTTAAAAATCATAGATAAATTCGTCCTAGCATTATGCTTTCTTCTTACCAGCAATAGAGAGTTTGTGTTTTAAAACCTTAGGAACATGATAGTATACAGTACATCCAAAAACACGCTAATAACTATAGTTCTGCACATTATTAAAGAATAATTCTTTAGGAACTTCGGTTTTACCTTTTCTGGGAGTAAGTTAGCAACATGTGCTGCATAAGCTATTGCTTCAGCACGAAAATTGAAGACAATTTTAGTATCGTAGATTAACGGATGCACTCTGCCTAACAAAACAATTAGCTCGCTCGGCCTTACCTTAACTTTCTGGGCTGTAAGGTATCGATTTTTCATGAGTAAGTTCACATTTCCAGTAAAATAATTCTAAAGATCTTTAGTTACAAATTCAATTTTCTCAATTTTCTTGCTGAGTAAATTCTCGATTTTGAAACTTACTATTTTATCAAACGCTTCGGTTTTATTTTTAAGAAAATAAGTAAAGCACATGACTGAATAATCATCTACTAATATCAAACAAATATTTCGTCTTATCCATAAACTCAATTCGAATTGTCCCACACATGTCACCACTGCATCAAATCTAAAGTAGATGGATTTTGAGGAATTAAAACTCTAGGATGAGTTTTTCTGGTAATTTTACAAATATGAAATTCGTATTTTAATGCATTATCAACCTTTAAATTTAACAGTTTACACATTTTTCCATGTATTCAGGATTTAAGTAACATGAACTTGCGTGCGATATTACATTTATTTTGCGTTATTCTTAACTTGGTTGCGCTTCCAAATATGTAAATGTTATCTCCATTGAGTTTTAACTTAATTTAGAGTCTTCTATTTGCTTTTAATACCTTTAAAACTACATGTAGAGTGAGCAAAAAAAAAACAAGAAAAATGGAACGAACCAACCTGAATAACTTTTGATCTAATGATCCGATCTTCACGCTCTGGGACTGACTCAAGTTAGAAGATTCAAGGAGATTACCTCAAATGTGCTAATTAATAAGTACGACAATATTTTAAGTTACGAAATCAGACAAAAAAAAACATAATTTCCTTGAATAAGCATACCTTTTTTCAACGGATTCCGATTTCTGATCCTCGAAATACAGGGAATAGGCTCAATCTGGGAAATATGATCCCCTCAGTTTTGTCAGAGGAGAGTAATTCAAAATTTGAATGCGTTAACGTTAATGTTAATTTTATTTTTTACGTTTTCGTACTTTTTAAGCGAATTGAAAAAAAATTTTTGCATACAATTATAAAATTAGTTTATCTAAAGACAATTTCATGCAAAAAATAAATTTTAGTAAAAATTCATTATTTTTTATTATTTTATTTAATAATAGTCGAAACAATTTTGAATTGTAAGGCATGCAACTTTTTACATAATTCTAAAAAATGCAATTTTACATGGCAAAATACAAAAATGAGCAAAATCAGTCAAAATCGGTTTCTGAGATTCAATTTCTCTGGAATTATTCGACCAATTTACCTCACATTTTGCATTTTGCATTGCAAAATTATAATCTTTAAAATGATGCTACAAAATGTATACCTTACTATTAAACAATTTTTCATGCCATCATTCAATAAAATAATAAATAATACATATTTACTAAGAATTACTTTTTGCATGGAATTACCTTCGGATAAACGAATTTTATAGTTGGGTGCAAACATTTTTCAATTCAATTAAAACGTTTTCGAGATATAAAGAAATAAGCGAAAAGTAACATTAACATAAATGGGTCAAAACTTTGGATCGCTCTCCTGACCAAACTATGGGCACCATATTTCTCAGATAGAGGCCACCCCCTCTATATTGGGGGTCAGGAATCTGAAATCAGACTAAAAAAAGGTACGTTTATTCAGAGAAAGTACGTTTTGTATCTAATTTCGTAACATGTCGCCTGCACTTATTAATTAGCATATTTGAGGTCAGCCCCCGAGCCATTAAGATTGAGACCTAGAACGATCATTAGATAAAAAGTTATTCAGGGTGGTCGGGGTTTTCTTTTACGCACTGTACATTCATTAGAAGCGAAAGTTAATACTGAGTTTGAATTGATCTAATATTATATCCTTTCTCCATTAAACAAGTATCTGATAGTAAATTATGACAAAATTCTGAAACATTACTCCGATTAATTTTTGTATTGTTACTCAATGAAATAGTTCAAACAGTTCCAATTCCTTCTGTATTCAGTACTGCTTGCTCGATATATTTTACTGTCACTCAACTCAAGGAATTCAAACCATCTTTACACATATGAGATGTAGCCCCACTGTCCTGGATCCAACAACCATCCACTAGTCCTTGGTGTACTAAGGAAAACACAGCGAAGCACTATTAGATACTAAATTCAGAACAGTTGTTATATAGTTGATTCGCGTATGAGGAAATCATAGCCTACCTGACGTAACATACGCAATCTACCCAATAAGAGAGAATAATAGATTAATTATTATTTTATATTAAAATAAAATAAAATATGTCATTTTACGCAAAATATACACTTTAATTCATTTTAAAAAAATTTGTGCAGAATACTGCCTAGAATAGTTTGTGTTCTCTTTTTGCATCAAAACTCTACTTTTGCATCAAAACTCTTTTTGCATCGAAACTCTCTTTTGTGGAGAAATTTTTTCTTAACATTTTCTTTCCCGGAATTTATTTATTTATTTGCTTATCTTCAAATTTGAATTTTTCCAACTTATATTCTGTTAAATTATTTGATACATATTTTTGCGCTTGGAAAAATAGAAAATAAGCATTATAAAACAAGAGCACTTTATTGGAAAATAATTAGCATATAATTAGTATTTATTTTGCGTAAGCATTGCTCATACTCTTCTTTGTCCCCTTCTCAGTAGTAATAAACAAATCACAAACTTCTTTCCTTTTGATATACTTAATGCAATATTTGAATGACCCCTAAACAGCTGAACTTTTCAGTGTCATTGTGTGTCAAAGTTGTCATCTTATTATGTGTGTTGCAGGTATGTTCGAAGCATGAGGAGGTTTGAGAATGGTGGAAGGTAGTCCGAGGAGGGTGACTGTAACCAACACAAGTATCAAGATTCCTTTGGACCTCTCAGAAGACGAGGAGGGACAACACCCACCCCTGCATACCAAATTCGGTAATTTTCTCCTCTTTTTCTTGATATTTTATGTAAAAAAAAGTAATAGCTAAGTACTTTTTAAATAGAAATAGTCATCTCAAGGTTGCACAATTCCCCAGCCTCCACACTTTCCTCCTCTTCATTTTCAGGGTTTCGGTACATCTTGCTTTTTCACTACGTTTCAGTAAGAAGTCACATGCCAGTAAGTTTCAATTAGAAGTTGGAATATACTGGCGTGGGGAAAAGCAGGATTTGCGGAAACCATGGTAAAAGAGAGTAAGAAAGTGTAGAGACTGGGAAAATTTTGTTGATTTGAAACGTCTATCTCAATTTAGAAAGAGTATAATCTGAGACAATTAAATGAATTTATTTCAAGTACTATTTATTACATTTGATTACGTAGGCTTTCTAACAAAAAACCTACGTTTGTTAACCACTTGCTGAGCATTGACTTATGGTCAACTAGGGTGATCAACTTATAGAAGGGAATGCGTGAGTTATTTTTTTTATCCTATTATTTTCTTGTGCCATGCTTTTTTGTACACATATCATAAAATTCACATTGTTCATATGTTTTTCATTATGTTACAACTAAAAATAAATGCAATTAAATATTTTTAACATGACTTTAAATTTTATTTAGAAGGTTCTCCGTGTATTTTGAGATCCAGACTGACAGAACGAATGACAATTTGTAAAATAAATTAAATATTTAACTGATTAGTTTCAAAAAACAAAATTGCGTATTTTGTTAATGATGAGTGCCAGTGTTTTATTATAATAATTTCTTAAAATATCTGTACATAACACTGGTATGTGCAATTAGGTACTTGCTCTTCAAGAAAAAGAAGATCACAAATTCCCACATATATGACCAATGATGTCAGCGCCAGCTGATAGCTTATAAGCAAAACGGCGTGTTAAAGTTGAGATAATTTTCTTCACTTAAGTTGAAATGTTAATTAACGTGATCCTAATATGGTGCCGTATCACACAATAATTTTTTGAAATCAATTTCTTTCTCGTCTTTTTCCATTTCTTAGCTTAGATTTGTTATTTGTTTTGTGTATTTTATTGTGACCGTGATATATTTTTATTTTGTGTACCTGGAAACTTCGATACATAGTTAGTTTGTTTATGTTCTACGTGGCTTCGAGCCTGTCTTTGTGTTTAAATAGGAAATATTTAAAGAAAAATTGAAATCTTTGTGAAAGAATCTCCGTCAAAGATTATAGAATGTGTCACTTAAGAAAAATGATACTTGACTGGCTTGGCTCACTAGAAATAAACTGAAAGAACACTTCCCAACGTAAAAAAATTCCACGTTTCGACAACCAATCAGGATCGAGATACAACACTACATCACTTGAAGGTATCCTATTAAAAAACTTAACATTATATTTATTTCAACATTTTAAAATTTTCATAAATTTTAGTGGTTGCTAAAGAATATACACAAGAGAACACTTGACACCCTTTAAAGAGAATTTCTTTCCAATGTAGTCCATTGCCTAGCAACCATGTGGAAGGAGGAATCCAGTTTAAACAGAGAAGTTCACCAGACTCTTTTCTAGCAAAGGAAAAGAATGTGATGAAATTCCTTTTGAGCAGTGGGTTAGTTGCCAAAATACTCCCTAAACAACCCAGACTGTTCCCTTATCAAAAACAATTTTAATATAAAATTGGAAAAATTAAAAAAAGTATCACAAAATTAATAAAACTAGAAAAAATTTAATTCATAGTTTGTCAACATATAATTTATAAAATTAAGAACAATTTTAATGTATAGTATAGGAAATTAGAAAGAAATTTACATATGTAATTCATAAAATTTTCGTCGTTTTTAACAAAATCGTTTTCTGGGAAATGATTAGAACCAGCATTTCATGAAATTGAGGAAATTCCTCACTTCTTATGAGAATACGAAATGCGCCAAAAGCGTTAAGCTGAGTGCAGAATATCGATTAATACATTGCAATATATTAATACATGCCAATATACAAATATATTAATACATACCAATTTTGGAAATACAACAAAAATTAAAAGGTGTTTGAGCAATTAAATTTTCATATCGCCAAGTTAGCTCAGGACAATTGCTTGATGAGACGACGAATGAGGGCTTAAACAAACCAACTTAAATGCCATTCTCACTGCATGTGATCCATGCACCTCCAATCACCATCGACAGATAATGGAAACATGATTGGTTAAAAATAGTTTCCTGCGAAAAACTTACCAATCAGGTTCTTTCTCTTGTTCGACACTGATTTGAGATGCTTGAATCACATGAAGTATGAACGGTCTCTAACCTTGCAAATCGTTTTAAAATCAGATTACGGAACATTGGAAAACTCACAGGATGCAATTGATGACACATGAGTGACATTACATCAAGTATTTGACAGTTCACGTTTCGTCAGAAATCATGTAATTTCCTGATGTAAAAAATAACGACAGGTAGCTTTTCGATAACTAAATCATCAAAAAAGACAGTTAATTTCTAAGAGTGTTGATTACAAAAATTAATTATTGTTTAAACCAAATGCATCAATGATATTGAATAACTTTTATGGTAATACTAAAAATTATTGTTATTATTATTTTGTAGATAACTTCAAAAAACATGAAACCGAACCGTCCGACGGAAGTCCATGTGAGTCCAGGTGGAAGAAACTCCGCACCACTGTTCAACTGGGCAATGCTGTTACTCACCATAGAAAACCACCCCTCAAAAGGGAGGATTCTTTTCTAAAGCGTTTCTCAACGCGACCTCCAAACATAATCCTTTGTGACAAAGATCCGGCAAAAGCTCACAACTGGATATACCGTGTCGCCAGGGCAACAGTTCTCAATCCGGACGAATCCCTCAAGTTCTGGTGGTTGTGGCTCGTAACGTTCTGTGGCCTTTACAATAGCTGGACTCTTATTGTCCGGCAAGCCTTCCCGGAATTACAAGAGGCCCACACTGTACTCTGGAAAGTGCTCGATGGGTGTTCGGATGCTGTGTACTTTTTGGATATCGCTGTGCAATTTAGAACTGGATATCTGGAACAGGGTATCATGGTTCGCGATGCGACTCAGCTGGCTAAACACTATGTTATGTCACGTGATTTCTTCTTAGATGTCGGGGCTCTTCTCCCTCTCAGCTATATACCCAGTTTAGGAGAATCTCCACTACTACGTTTTCCAAGGTAATCTTATAATCAAAGTTTTTTATGTACACTAAATCAATATAATTTTATTTTGTCAGACCTGAAGTGAAAAACTTACGATGCATCACTTTTGAGAGACGTGTGGGGAGAAATTGAAGATACCCAAGTCGAAATATTTTACTGTTTTCCATTGAGGGATCAATATAATCTTGATGGTAACCATAAGTAATTCCATCATGAACCACTATATTTCTGGATGGTAACCAACATAAGTAACCATTTACCCAATGTAGGAATTCGGACTGATTTATGATGGCCCAACAAAAGAATAGCTACAAATTTTGATGGTTTGTTCATGTTGAACCATCAGAAATTTCCGGGTCATTTTTTGACATATTTCTAACCCTTTTATTCAGCCAACTAAATTTAAAAAGACAGCAAAAAAGAAATGAACTTTAACTAATGCAAATAAGACATTTACATACCTAAATAAGTTGATACATGAAGCAACTTTCATGAGTAGTCCCGATACACTGAGACCGAGTTGTAGCGTCGTAAATACGAGTCGTAATACGCGTCGTAAATCTGTCTTTTACCGATGCTGTCAGTTTCAACATGGAAGTATTTCTCGATCCCACTTCACAGTTTATGGTGTATCTGAAATAAAATTATCTTTCATTTAACTAAACTTTGGGATAATGAGAAACTTCGCACCAAATACTGGTTAAAGATTCACCCAGTTTTCTTACATTATAAGTGACCATGAAAATAAAATATTTTCGTATCTTATACAAATTATTGACTAAAGTTACTCTTACAAAATATTTTGAAAAATCATTCACTGTACACCTATTCCAGAAATGCCTTTTAACAGTTTAGATGTGAAAAATTAGACAGAGAAAAATATATCTGCAGTTTTAAGTCATATAATTATTGAAAATATCGCTGATAACATACCAGGAAAAAAACATTTTGAAACTCAAACATACATTTTTAAACATATTCTCTTCTTTACTAATCATCAACATAATATCACGTATAAACAAACCAACCATGGCTGACTGATGATAAAGCCTTTGATAAACTTTTAAAATAGCGTCCGTCTTTTCCATGCGACCTTTGTGCCGCTTTCGATTTTGATTGGTAGTCACGAATCACGTGTTTAAACAGTCGCTATTTTGTTGACTGGTTTGAACGATGAAGTATCATTGTACTCGATCTGTTTTTTTTTCGATTTTCGCTTTTCTTTTTACGTAATTTGTTTCATGCTTTTAAATTAATAATGACAAATTGTTGCGAATTAGGGTGTTCCAATGAGTCAAAATTAGACTTTAAATTATATCGCTTACATGTTGAAGATCGCAATAAAGAACGATGGAAATTATGGCTGCATAGAACTGGCAGAGATAAATGGATTCCAAACGATACTAAGTACGATAAAATTTTATAGTAAGGAAAGATTTTTTTAAAAAAGGTAATTGTTCCGTTTAGAATAGAAACTCAGGCTTTCTACATTGTGAGTTGCGGCTACAAGAGAGTCACCAAGATGGCGGCGTGTTGCTACTTGATTTACGTATCCAGGGCTTTAACTGACAAGAGTAAAAACTCCTTCCAAATCTTCAATATGCAGGGAGCTTAGTAATTTATCAGTACGAAATCTTATATCCGAAAGTACATTATTCAGAAGGATCCTTTTTCTGAAAACGTCTTAACAATGAATTCCGATTTATGGAATCATATGATTTTAAATATGTTTAATGGAATTGAATGGTTTTAAATTGCTAAAACCAGTGTGAATTCATTCTAACAACAGTGATATTAATTAAACTTTTTAAAAAATTCTCCATTTCATTGCATGTTATTAGAATTCTGTGGCAGTAAATTGTATTTGGTGATAATCTTCCATAAGACCTAACAATTTATAAGACAAAGCATAAAGCACGAGAATTTAAAAATTACTGTTATCCGGGGTTACTTAGTGACAAGCACGTTGCGGTGTTAAATAGCTTTCATCATCAACAACAAAAGTTATTTTTTTTGCAAATCTCAGAGAAAGTATAAGGTTGTAAAACAGCTGTCATATCAGTGATAATTTATACTTGTTGACCTACTAAAATTTTTAGTTGATTGTGTTTCGTTTGCTCTCAGCGATGATCTTTGTCACATCTCATCTGAAGTACATATTTACAGTATCCATCAACTAATATAACATTCTAAATTCCTTGCATAATGAACATATTTCAGTTAGAAATTTAAAGCTTTATAATTTGCAGTTTATTTTATATGTTATGATAACCAACGGCATTGAGAGTTAAGATGGTGACTCTGTGTTAATTTTTGGTTAAGTGTTGATAAAAAATGAGGGCGGTAGTCCAAACTGTGAAGATAAACTGATGTGGACAGTGTTTGGTATCGCACCAATATGTGATGTACCTTACTTAACTGTGTAGTACGGTAATGGCTCTACTTTGTTGCTTTGCACATTTTGTTCTTCCAATATTTTCTCACATTATTTTTGGTTTGCGTTTTATATTTATTAAATTTATTTTATTAAATTTATTTTATTTTATTTAAATTATATTTTTATATGCTAATAACTGTTTATATATTGTTTACATTTAATTTTTATTACATTTATTATTATGACATAAATAATATTTTTTTAAAAGTGTTTTGCAAACATTTTTGCAGCGCCGTCTATCGATCCGTAAAGTTAACTGTGTAGTTACACAGTTAAATAAAGTGGATCGCATATTGGGATAATCCGGCACCACAATATCAATAAAAAATGTAAAGAAAAATGCCTGATCCAATGATGAAACAGAAAGAACTAATACGTATTTTGCTGTTTACTATTTTTAGCAAACTGTCCGCTAGACGGATGCTTGCAGATACCCTTTTTGTTCACGCAATGTGCAGGGATGAGATTAGCCAAAAGGCAAAAAAGCTGAATTTCCACGATACTAAATTTTACGCAAGCGCAACCCTTTAACAATAAATTCCAGACAGTTTAAGGTAATAAATAATGTGTTGACATACAATTGTGTACTAATCAATTATTATATAAATGATTACATTGATACTTAATATTTAGTGAAAATAGAAATTTCCAATTGAAAAAATAAAGCTGGAAATTATATTTTTCCTCAGTTCACATAAGAGACAATTATTACTTGAAAAACTACCTGGTTTAGCAAATTAAAACTACTGAGAATACACATTAAAATTTCATTTCTTTTAATAAATACTGTTATGTGATTTATAGCAAATATATCAGTAATATTACTTTTTAAATTATATTCGGAAAAAAAAAACTTTAACAATGGACCGAATCATTATGTTCATATTATAGTCTAATCTAACTAGAGCCCTCTGAAACATATCAATAACAGTGAAGTAGAAATATATAGTAACTCCTTAACATACAAAAATTGCTATTTTAGTTTGAAAAATTACATGACAATCAGCAACTGTTTAGATAATGGTTTTTTATTTAATAAGAATTTTGCATTTTATAGCATAAATAACGGCAATTATAAATAAAATTTTGATGATGAGTTAATTAACTCTTTTTCCAAAAAAAAATTTTTATTAAATCTCTTTTTAAGTGATTGCTTTTGTTTGTTATATCTTTTATGTTTGCTATATTAAGTCGTTAATCTATCTTCAAACATCTTGTGACAAATCCTATTTTTTCTTCCTTGCAAAGCACAGAATGTAAGTTTTGAATATATTCCCTTCCAGTTTCTCTGATGTTGTAACACTTACATATACTAATAATCGTAGTTAGAAAAACAGTCACCTTTATAGTAACTAATTTTTAAAAAAATTTACTTCTTACAAGAATCGCGATAGTTGATATTAAAATTGCGTGAATATGAATAACAATTATGGATTTTGAAATCACATGAATATGAAACTAGATATACGATTTTGAAAATGAGAAAATACAAACTGGGATATAGAATTTTTAAAACGCGTAAATACAAATCACGATTCATAATTTTTAGATCGCGTAAATACGAATCATGATGCGTAATTTTTAGATTGCATAAATAAGAATTATGATGCATAATTTTTAGAATGCGTGAATGCGAATCCCAATGCCTTATTTTAAAATCACGTATAAATGAAAATCAATGTTTGATATTATAAACAGCATGAGCAAATCAAGACATTGAATTTTAAACTTGCGGGAATACGAATCGCTTCATAGGTTTTTAAAAAGGCGTAAATACGAAGCACAACGTACAATATTCAAATCGCGTGAATAAGAATCTCAACACGCAAATATGAAAAGCTATGTTTGATATTAAAATCGTGTGAATAAGAATCGAGATATTGGCAGACTCCAGGCTTGGGACCTCTAAATGGCTTGTCAGAAACAGCGTCGTTTGAACTACAAAAATCGGATCTATCTGGAGGGCGGGTAAAAAATTCGGAAAATCTTATCTGCTGCGAGTAAAAGGGGAGAAAATAGCTAAAATAAGTAAAAATGAGAAAGGATTGGTAGCTATGTAGTTTGAATTTTGTGTTTCTCTTTGAAAATGGGTGAGTTTTCTGAAAAAGCGGAATACTTATAAAAAAAAGTGAAATTTTTAGAAAAATCTGAATTTTTGAAAAAAAAGCTGAAATTCAAGAGATAAAAGTAAAAAAAGCGGAAATCAGCTAAAAAGCGGAAAAATCTCATCCCTGACGTGCGTATGGTTGACTGAATGTAAACAATAACAAACTTCCTAAAACCGGAAGAGATTTAGAAAACTGCTAGTGTATCCTTCCGCTTATGTTTTGCTTACGAAGACATGTGTGAACAGGCTTAATATTCTAGGAAGTTTAATTATTTGGACTCATATTTAAATTTACGCTTAAATTTACCATTCATCAGAGTCCTCAAACAGGTCGTGCGCTTAAAACAAATTTAACAAAATTAGTATCACAGCATAAATAAAGTGTAAGGTTTGCCATGTTTTGAGTGTTATCCCTTATTTGGCTATAATTGTGTAAAACAGCGCCGTTTGTTATATTTTGGGTAGCATCGTAGCAAGCATGCGGAGTCTTCCAAATTCATTTGTTGTTTATTTAGTTGAAAGTTAAATTGAAAGAACGCGTTATATTGAAAACACTATAAATATACCAATATTGCATGGAGCGTTTTTTCAAGCTTAGGCATAAAATTTTGTCGGAAATAGTAATCCGGAAGTCTTACGGCGAATTTTGACACAGCGCCATCTGCGCTTTGTTTTACACGGTCAACCATCCGTTGGACATCATTGGACCAGCAGATTTTGTCGGGTGACGTCGAAGCAATTTTTAGTGACGCCGAAGCAATTTTTTTAAATCTCTCCTTACCATCTGAAATAAAGTTTTATTCATCAACCTAAAGAGAGTAGTGTAATTATTATTGTAAAATAATCACTCTATAAGAAATTTGAAGTTAAAAAATGAAGTCGCATTACAAGTACTTTATACCGAAATGGTATACTGAAGTACAATAGACCACTCTTGGTTCTTGGTGCTTCATTTCACCCAGAGAACTATTTGGCGCACTTTTTTACTATTTGGCGTAAACTATCTGCCACCTTTCTTAGTATTTAATAACATTAAAATTAGTTATTACAGTAGGATATGAAACTCATAAAAGTCAATACAGTTGGCTACAAAAAAGAGTACAAATTCATAAATTTATGATGTATACTAATTCTTAAAATACAATTAGTTAGTAAATCAAACTTAAACCTATCCCAGAAGAAATACTAAGACGAATTCAAACTAGGTTTAACGAAATCGAAGCAGATAAAAATAATACATTACAAAATCCTTCAATACAGTTCACAGAAATTTAAAAATTAAGATGTAGTTATTCTCATTGCACAACTAAAACGAAGCTTAATTCCGTCCCTCCCCCGTAGTGGTCATTCGGGGGGGGAGTGGATGACCCAAAGTGCGCGTTTGTAACTGCTCAGTAAGAAAATAGACACCCAGTACAGAAACTCGCCTACTGTGAATGGCAACACTAAGCATCGAGAGCCAAGGAGGTCTTATACGAATTTATTTTAGGTTTGGGATGGCACAAAAGGGTGCCAGATGTAAGGTGCTGTACGCGCAGAGCAGCAACCCCGTAACAATCGAAATCAGCTTCCTTCTGGAGGCCGAAAGTAAAGTTTATTGAGTTAAAGCGAATTACAAATTACAGGCAAAGGTTAGACATGTTCACAATGCCATCAAATTCAGAGTAGAATAGAAAAATAAAAAACAATACAAATAGCAAAACAACAAGAAACGTATTTACAGACGTAAAGTTGACGTAATTATAACATATTTACAAAGCTATTTACAAGGTGAAGACACAAGATCTATTTGCATGACTATTTCAACGAATTAGTTTGATTTCAATTTTTTTCTTCTTCTAACCATAATTATCGCTCTTTTGTAATTGGGTTTAAAAATCAAATTTCTTCTAGAAAAATAAATGTATTTTTTTACCTGGAACAGACATGATTAAGCATTTATTTTTCGCCCCGAAAAATGATAATGAAATTAATTTTTTTAATGAAAATTTGCTTTTTTAATTAAGAAGTTATAGAGTTACTATTATTATTATACAATATTTATTAATTTAAAATAAACTTATTTATTAAAAAATTATTTCTTACCATTTATATGATCATTATATCAATATTAAATACATATGTTGCATCAACTAGGCTATAGAAGAATCAAATCTTTAAAAAAGTTTTCACTCTGATATTTTAAACTCTTCTCCCTCTTCTAAAGCCAGTGGGAGATTTTTCGTATCGTCAAACATTTAAATCTCATTCCCTCAAAAGTATTTGGGAGTGTGAATGCCATTCAACGTGTCGAAAAATAAACAAAAATTTCAAAACCGATACTCCAGGAAAGAGCCATAACGACATTCAACGGTACAAAACTTTTTTATTGGCAAAATATCAGGAGATACTTTTTGATTCTTTCGTTATTTCCTTGTGGAATACAGACGATTATTTTCATCGCTCCGAAATCGTCTGCTCGGAAAATTGAAGAAAAAATCGGTAGCGCTTTGTTGACATTTAAGTTTCAAATACTACTAGGAAAGAAGGAATCAACATTTTCTCTGTTCGCTGCCTTTCTTTCTTTAATTTTTTTTCTTCTTTATCGAACTTTCTGAGCTTGAAAACTAGTACCATAAATAGAAAACGTCGAAGAGTAGTGAAGCAGAAATGGAAAAGAAAAGCTTTGTGTCCCTCTCAAAAAGAAATTAAATTGCTTATATTCAAAAGAAAATATTCTTTTTAATATGCATATTTCATTGTAGATAGTTATAGCCTTACGATATCGTCTGACTTTTACGAATATATTTTATTAAAACAAAACAGAACGATTTTGATGGTAGGAAAATAGACGGGAAAATGCAAGCAGCGAGTTTCTTTTATTTGCAATAAATCATTTAAATGGGGATATAAAAACATATTGCTATGTAGTAAGTATAAAAGAATTGTGAAAGGTTAATATGGTAATAAAGAAGATAATTGCTTAGACGAGTGGAAAATATATTCGAAATTGTAGTTTTTCCTTTAATCGAATAGTTAGGAATGAAGGGTTAGTTTAATAAGGATTAGTTTAATAAAGATCAAATCAATACGTAGATATGTTTTAAAAATTTATATTTTTAAATCAATTATTATAAAAATCTTGGCCAAAATATATTAAGTGTTAAAACGAGAACTTTTCAAGAGTAAAAACTCAAATCCATAAATCTAAAATTTCCCGTATTTAAAAGCGAATTTTATAAACATTCTAAATTTAAAGTTTCAAATTTACGGATCATTTTTCACTTTTATTTGTTATTGTTAAAAAAAGGTTCAGCTTTGAACTTATTGCTTATATGTTTCCTAAGTTACGTATCGGAAAATACCTGCACTGAATTTTGTCAAAAATGCACTTTCTAAAATAAAGCAGCCACAAAAGTATGTTCGGTTTTTTCAAAAAAAAACCTAGATTTGGTATTGAATTTTCACAAAGGAGTATCATTTTTTAATGAAATAACATCTTTTGTTGGCACACTGTGAGTTTAATCTGACGTGCACTAATTTCTTACGCAATAACAAAAATAAAATCTCTTCGTCGTGCAAAGAGAAAAACTGGGGTAAAGTTACAATAAAAGTTTCTTAAAAAAGAAAAACTGGTGTAAAGTTACAATAAAGGTTTCTTAAAAAAGAAAAACTGGGGTAAAGTTACAATAAAAAAACAACTTCGATCCAATTATCAGATGATTATATTTTGTACTTCAAAAGCATGTTCAATATGTTTTGTTTTATCTAGCTTTTACTTTTGTCAACATGTTGGTTGTGTTGTGACCAAGATTCGAAATTCTTGGTGATCCATTAATTTCGAGCCCGAAATTCCAGCCACCACACAATAATAATCCGTAGTTCATGGGACCAGCAATCAACGCAGAGGAATAGTGTGCTGTTTTAGTTTTTCGATTTCCTGTTATGGTCTGCGTTTTTGTTCACAAAATAACATATTTTATAACAATTCTTACGCCGACCGGCCTGTGTAGGGGTTAGGGAACTGCCTTTGCATCAAAAAGGTTCTGTGTTCGAATCCCGGGCGAGTCATGGCTGTTCTTTCCTTCTCTGTACTATCTGTCCTTACCGTGGGAGCAACGTTGGCCCACCTAATATGGTGCCCCTGAAAGAGTGGTCAACAAATCTGCCCTTCCGGTGCCTATATGACCTAGATCATTATCCAGGTGGGCATTGGAAAAAATAAATAAGTAAATAACATATGTTACATTGTACATTCGTTTCGTTGTAATTTCTCACTTAAATTTACTTTATTAACTCTTTTCAGAAATAAAAATGTAATAGAGAAGTGTAAAGGAACCAGATGAAGTGTTTATTGACTAATAATGTCTGTTAGTTACTGATCTCTTGAACCAGTGACTAAATTTTCTAAATTTCTACCCCTGATTTTGACCATAGCCACTAAATCAAGGTCTCTCAGTAACTTTGCGACGTCATCACAGAAGTGCTCGGAGGGCATATTTGTATTAAGAGAAAATTATAATAAATGCTCAAATCTTTCATGAGCTGAGTACAATATTTTTGCTTTAACTAATTTACAAGTACTTAAATATTTGTAAGTGGTGAATTTTTCGCTTTTATTAGAATAATAATTAGAATTAAATTATTAGAATAATTTATTAGAATTATGCATTTCATTATAAATCAAAATATAAATAAACATTTAGGACTATTTGATGTTGTTATGAAACAATATTAATTGCATGTCATAAAAGGAAAGGTTTTTTACAAAAATTCTTACAAATAAAACTCCACAACTTATCTAAATCTAAATAAAATCAAATTTGATTTTAACTCCTCAATGATTAAGGGATCAAAGTATCATCAGAACAATTTTTTTTTTCAAATAAAATTAAAATAAACAACCTTTTAGTTGCATGACCTGCACATTTTAATAAAAATCAATGAATTTTCAAAACTTAATAATATGACTCAAATTTTTTTTTAATTTTGAAAATGTATAAAACTCTTCCACTTTTTAAATCTTTAAAGCTTTTGATTTTTTTTCTCAAAAAGAAACTTTTTTTTTGCACGCTTTAAGATTCCTGCTGTAAATCTGAGCATTCGATTTGCTTATACATCAATTATAACAATTTCTATAGTTCCCTTTATTTTATTTTATAACCGTCGTTGAACAGCTGTTCTAATTTTTTGGGTTTACGACCAGAATCCAGAAGACAAGCTAGCTCCAGGAATTAAGTATTGGGAGAAATTTGCCTTCGTGGAGGAATTTTTGATGGAGCATGGTTAGCCTGATGGAGACTGAAAAAGAATCTAACCCATGATCTGTCTACCACTGAGCATATTTTACGTCGGCACAGTGACTGATGCGAGCCGGGTGCGGATTTGTATCGACCAGACTTCGATGGGATACGATCTCGGTTCGCTTTATTGGAAGGCGAACACTCTATCCCCTGAGCCACCATCGCTCATGGTTCCCTTTATATAAAACTGAAATGAAAAAATTTAAAAAATATCAAATGCACAGATATCAATAACATGACGTAAAAATTTTAATAACATTCAAAACGCTTATTCAATGCATAATTTGATTTTAGGCTGATTATGAAAAAAAAAATTACCTTAAAGTTCCATCTTCAACATAAAAAAATCGAAGGAGAATCGAATCAGAAATAGGGATTTAAATAACAGGTAAACGTAAAAAAAGGCGTGCATGTGAAAAAATTTTGTTTTTGCTGGAAAAACCACTGCCTTTTTTCTAAAAAACGCTCAAAACTTCATAAATAATGCAGATAGACAAATAATTTTTTTTCAGCGTGTTTGGAATTATTTGAAAATCTAACAGAAGCAATAAATTATTTTTCAATACTTTTGCCTATATTTGGTTAATGTGATTCCATAAAGTTAAACTATGAAATCTAATAACTAATTTTTAATTGTCTGAAAAAATCATTTACGACTTCGTCACAAGATACACTAAAGCAATTTGTCTCTGTTAGAAGGAATGTGTAATGCTATATGAAGCATGAACAACAGTTTCATTAAAACTCATTTAAAATTATTACCCAAAAGAATTTAAGTGACTAACAATAACTAAATTCCAATTTATTATTTTTTTGTTATTTGTATAGGAATTTTTCTGTATTCTAGAAAAATATTTGTGAAATTTAAATCAGATAATAGCATACTATCATTAAGAATAAATTAGCTTCAAGCGCCAGTCAACATGGTTATTAAAGTTTTCTTTCTTTTAGAAATAAAATTAAACTGTTTATGTTAGTAGTTTCTTAAATAATAAAAGTTTAGCTCTTTAATGACATCTGTAATTTATTTTCGAGGATAGTTTTGTATTTGGTTCGAATTCATAATTACTTAAACAAGCAAATGATGTTTGAATTTCTTTCATTTTTTGGCAAAAATTTTGCAAAGTATGAATGTTTTGCTAATTTTATATTTTAATATTTACTAACAAGTAATAATCAGTACCCGAAGCATTGTAATTCTTAAATACGATTTTCTTTCATTATGTAATAAGAATCTCTGGCTGCTGTCAATAAGCGGGAGGGTGACCACTTTGATCAGCCTGTGTAGAGACCGTGTGTGCACGGTATCGGTCTTCGTTCAACTGTACTACCGTCGGTCTATCAAATCAGGGGAGCCATCCCCTCTGCAGGGGATCAAAATTGCGATGTCATGTCTTCGGATTATCCTTAGGGATGTTTCCCAAACCGTCACCAATAGCCCATTGAGCAGCTCTAAGTGTGACGTAAAATAAAGTACCTTCCTACCTACCTAAAATTGGCGGCTACTCAATAAAAAACTACTATTGTGACGTCACTGAAAGACCTTGGTGATCTCAACGGCCTTATTTCTCGGTTACTATGTTCTGATCCACAAGGCAAATCTTAAGTACATATTAAAATTGATAACAAGTTTAAACATGAAGTTTTGCTCTTCAACTTAACTAGATTAGTAAACTAATTGTCCCTATCATGACCCATCACCATTCCTAGAGCTCTATCTTCGAACAGTCATGGTAGGAATGCCACGTAATTTTGACCCTGTCAGACGACGTGGACAGCGCCTGCGCTAATATAGCTTTCTCAGCACATCAAGTTTCAACTTTGTATTTGCATTCCTGCGATCTTTGGAGTGGCTCACACGGTATTTTTTTACAATAACAGTTAAGAATTCTGGGACTTATAATCGAATGTTTCTTTTATTTCACCGTACTCTTTGTGCATACATTTCATTTGGAACTTCGTAATTTTAAGTTTCTAATTCTAATAGTTTATAGAGAGATAAATCCAGGATGCATTATCAAAATAATTTACAATAATCGTATTTTCAGATACTTCTAGTTTAAAAACAATAACCTTCATATTTATTTTAAAATATTTAATGAGAAATATTGTATTTCTGCGACCCATCTTATTTTTAATTCCACGCTTTTTCATTAAAAACGTTTTATCTACTTATACAATATTATCTTTGAAAAGGCAATAAGAAATAAACTCTATCATTTTGAAATTTAAAGGCATTCAATAACATTCGGTATTGAATGACGTGATTTGATAGAAGTATCGCCCATTAAGATAACAAATCATTTCGGTTTTGGCGGAACTTTTCTCTTCCACTTAGTCCGAAATACGTATCGAGTAATGACGTAGTACATCATCCATCACTGGATTCATTACATCACGCGACAGCTTTAAAATCGCTATCAGTTTGCTGACATCATTAGAATATTATAAATGGCACTCACTTTTCAAAATGGCAGTTTTCTCAGAAAGTGCCTCGAGCATAAAACATATAAACAGTTTAGGGCTCAAAGCAAAGCAAATTTATAACTAGCGAATGAACTTTCATTTTGATCAATAAAAACAGATTTTTGTAAATTGTTAGGTTCTTGAATAGAATTCGAAATTTGAAATTGAATTGAATCGTGACTTCGTCTAGTTTTAAGATCGGACTCTTTCCCTTCCAAACTTAAAATTCATTTGTACAAAATTAAAAATTCATTTTACACAATTTACACTTGGTTTAATGAAAGCATTTTTGACGAAGCAGCTTACGTGTATTTTATGAGCATTTGAAATGTATTTATCATCAAAGATAAAAAGGAGGAGTACCAAATTTATACTCGATGAAATCTGAACAACATAATCGTAATTAACATCATACAAGATTCCAGCCGTTAAAGATAGATGAAAAAGTTTTAAAAAAAAGCGGAAGGAAACAAATTTTTGCAATAGTATATGTGCTACTGTGAATGACCGAAATGGGTTGTTGTTGACTTTCACCGGTGAATGTTGATAATCACATAATAGCTTTGGTAAATGTCTGAAATATATACTATGTCTAGTCTGAAATATATACTATACTATGTAAAATCAATTGGTAAATCAACAACTGACGCAATACAGTACGTTTATTTATGTTGCCCTAGAGATGCAAAATGGGCTATTGGCGTCGGTCTGAAAAACATTCCTGAGGATGATCTGGAGACTACATACGTACGTCACATCCCGTTTTACAGGGAAGACGCATTCACACACCATCCATCCTCAGATCGTAATTTTGACCTAAACCAGAGCACGATCAATCTCCGGGTTCAATACCCCCAGCGGTATTAATTTGTTATTGGAACTTGGAGAACTTTGTGACCCTGATAGATTTAGGGAGCACCAGTCACCATTTTGTACACGGGGGTTCTTCTACCAGCGGGGATCGAATTCACGACCTCTCGGACGTGGTCCCACTGCCCTACCAGCCAGGCTATCTGAGATACGCAATACAGAGTGAGAACATTGAAAGTAATTCAAATCGGTCTTAATAGAACAGAAATGATAGAACTTGAATCTTAAGAAATTCTGTAATATAATTGACATATACTGTGTGGCCAATTAACTATGGTTAACTTATAGTTTCGTGAAAATAAGTTGTTGCGACAAAATATTGCCGCTAGAGAATTACTATTTAAAAACTGCGTTCTAACAGCTCTCCGAATTTCATGTTCAATAACCCAAAATATTGTGTGAAATCAAGTCGAGCATTCATATACATTTCAAAAATTGTAGTTACCTATATCACAACAGCAATAAATGCAAATGCTTTACACCAAACTCGCATACATTCACACCATTTGAGAATATTTTCGCTTCTAAAAACATCAATTTTAGGGTATTTAGTGTATCATCTGTAGATTGTTTACAATCGAGTACGAAATATCGTGAGTTTGTTGTTGTTTTGCACGTTGGTATTCATCTGCAGAAACGAAAATTCACCGTTGCATAATGCTTGTATGTTTTTAGTTGTGTAAAAAGGATATTATTTTAGTTTTTAAAAATCTACCCTTTTCTAATAATTCCTGTTAACTTAAGCCTAATTCGAATTCATCTTAACATTCTCTCTGCACTGCGCTTAAGTTTGGTTAGCAAGAAAATTTATTTAACGTGGATATAAATCCTAAATGAATTGTTCATATTTCAAATTTTGTAGTAAAAATAACTTTACGTACACTTTGTGTCATATCTCAATGTACTTTTAAATTTTAGTGTTATTAAACATCAAAAATGGTGGGCAGCTACTTTTCTACCAAGGATAAGATAGTGAACAAGAACATCCCTTGTATTTCTTTTCACCAAACACCAAGGAATTATCAGTGGTGCTCCATTACACGCCTCTAAAAGTAGTTGCCTTTATTTTTGGGTTAAAATACACTACAATTTTATTACAGTGTACGAAACAAGGAAAAAGTGTATGAAACTTTACTTTCTTCGAGTATTAGGTTTAACTACATAGTAATTTTTTATATAATGAACACGGAAATGCTTTAAAAATCACAACTGTTCAAATGAAATAATTTATTTTAGTAATGTAGTTAAACAGCTGATTTTCGTACAGTGTTTAAGGTTATATCATAGTTCAACTCATTAACTTGTAATTTTGAACTCAGCCCAGAAGACTTGAGAACTCTCGTATCAAATATTGGAATAAACTTGTCTTGACCAAGTTCGTTTTGAGAGAAACTGGCATATATTTGCATTACATAAACATGACAACCTCCCATGGTTAGCCCGACAGCATGGAGACTATAATCCTTGATCTGAGGATATCTTTTGTCAGCACTGTGGTTGGTGATAGAAGTACGAGAAGTGAACAGTTATCACCGGGATCACTCCTCGTGTTTGACCGCTTTATTCACTGAACTAACTCTGCTTTCTAAAGAAATATTGTTAGAAATGTTTGCTTCTACTTAAGACTATATCTAATTCCAACGATATTTTTATAAAGTTATCCTTACTGCATCATTTGTTTTGCTTTGAAGAAATAAGGAAACATTTTGGATTTTTTAAAGTCCTTCTAGGATTTAAAAGGTGTTCCACTTTCTCAACATTTTTAGAATGAATTTAAAAACTTTATCTTCATTAAGAGACATTTCCAAATATTTAAAAAAGGAGAAAAAATAAAAACTCTAACGAAATCTGGCAAATCACTGATGAAGATGTTAAAATCAGTTTGGTTGCCTAATGAAGCTTGAAGATGTTTCTAATAATCGCAATTTAAGTCTCCGTGTGTTTTCTCCAGCTTGAATTAACATAGTTTTAACATTTCTGATGTTAAAATACACTAAAATTTTTAACCGTGTAATGGTAGATGGATAAAAAAGAAAAAGAAAATCATTATCTGATTTATTTTGGGCCCTTTATTTCGAATGCACGGTAACCTTAATTAAGTCCTATAATGATGATGTTCTACCCTAGTGCCGTGGGACACTTTCATTAAGATAATGGGTCTTTGGGATTGTTAAAGATTGGTTTTTATATTTTCCCAGCATCTTCAGATGATCTAAACCCTCTTGAGCATTTGTGGAATGCAACTGAAAAAGCCTTTTGACAACTAGATTCAGAACTACTTTCATACTACAACAAAATTATACCCAAACTCTCAGTTATAGTTCATATTAAAAATAACGCCTGTATTAAAGGAAGCGATGAAATGATGCTGTCATAATACATTGTTATGTAAAAGTATCTTATGAGAAAGCAATTATCTTTATTACACCGACTAAAAACATATAACAGTTGACTTTAATTTTGGAGGAACACATTTGCGTTTCAATTAAAATGCAAATGCTACCTTTAGAGTGCATATTTTGGGCCATGTCAGACACCCCGTGTAGTAAATGGTGACTGGTGCACGTTAAATCTGTCGGGTCACAAAGTTATCCACGTTCCCATAACAAATCATACCTGTGGGTACTGATTTGGGGATGAATCGTTCTCTGGTTATGATCAAAAAGTGGATCTGTGGTTGAATGAATGGATGTATGAATGGTCTGCGATGTATAAACGGGCTGTGACGTATGTGCGTTTCAGAAGTCGTATTCTTGACCATAAATTGCGCCCCTGAAAATCATGAAACACATCCACTGCCATAAATTCGCTTGGCTTCACCAAGAAGGCCTTCTAGTATCGGCAAATGCAGGCCTGCCAACTACTACACTTTTTGAAAAATATTTCATACAGTGACATACATTTAAAAACTAAAGCTTTCAAGATTTTTGATAATTTTGCCAACATTTTACGAAAGATCTGAAACAATGTGGCGCTGCATATGAACTTTTAAATCATTTATATGTAGTGGTGAGGAAAATAAGTTTAAATAAATAAAATATAATATATTAGAGCATAAATATAGCTACCACTAGAATAAATATTTACAAAAAGGGTAGAAAGTTGGCAACCCTGCAAGTGGCTAAAGAAGCAAAAACAGCAATAAAATATGTATATGAACTCTGAATGCGTTGTTCAATTGAAATATAGTATTCATTGACATGTCTTTTGGAGTTTTTCAACGATAGATTTGGAGAAGTATTGCAGTACTGTTGAATAGCCTCAGTAAAACTTTCTGTACCGAACTTTTAAAAAGGTTGCACTTTAAACAGGCCGACATAAAACAATTTTCTTCGTAAAATGTAATTTCCATCTAAATGTAGTTTTTAAGCAGAATTTAAAAATTTCGCTTAAACTTTATTTTTTAAGGCATTTTTTTCATCTAGGCAGGCATGCTAATTTAGCAAAAAACAACGTTGTTTAAACATCTCAAGCAAAAAAATCCGTCAAAAAAACTTTCTGTTCAAAATTTTCAAAACAATGTTATATTTTGATAGCGTGTTAATCAGTTAAGGTCCATAAGACAATTGACTATCAGAAAATCAACGCATCATCCTTTTTAATGTATTTTTTATAATGTTCTTACATTTGTTTCGTTTCATTTTATTGCATTTTATTTATTTTACGTGCTTAAAAATATTCTATTAATGGCATATTTCAAAAAATGAGTTATGTTTTTTTAAACCAGCGAAAAACATGGAAATAAAGCTTACATTCTAAACAAAATATATATATGGAATTTTATAAATCAACTATAAAATATAGCTAAGAATATTTATAATTTTCTGTTTAAACAGTTAATTATTAGTCAATTCTTCTTTTGTATTTTCAAACTCTATAATTCGAAGTAATTTTGTGCTATTTATATTTGCTTTTTTCTTTCTTTATTTATTTTTTGTCCTTAAAAATATATTGAATATATTCTTTATAAATATCAAAAAATAAAGTTAATAATAAAGTTTATTATTCCTAAAATTAATAGTGTTGATAACATTTTAAGCATCTTGATGGAAAATAATGGAAAAGTGTAAGCTTATTCAGTTTATTGATTCTGTTAAGGTAAACTGAGAATAAGTGAAATGTAGTGACGTTGAATAATTCAAACATCACTAAATGCAAAACAACTCACTGGAAAATAGGAATCCGTTAGAAATGTTAACGCACGATCACTTCTTGTGATGGATGCAGGCACTTAACGTGGATACTAAAGTGACTAATTACTCCTTAAACAGTACTCTGTAGTCTGTAGTAATAAATATTTAGCAACGCTTATGGTACATGATAAATTGCTGTTAAAACATATATATTCGAAACCGCTGTCATACTCAGAATCAAACTTAATAGTTTATGTTATAGTATACACATGCTATCGTCAATTTCCGAAATCAGGAGAATGCTGACTTTTGCAAGTGTATGTCAAAAATCACATAGTCACTCTGGTAAATGTCCGAAATATTTGCTATATCCGATTTTATATTAGTTTATTCGTTGATATTATTAAATTTATTCGATATTTTAATATCTGCTGAGGATAGATTAGGAGAAATATCAGTGTTTGGAGTACCGGTTAAATGCATACCGGGCACTTAACTTTTTTAAAAAAAACATCAGGGTAGGGCATACCGGGCAAATTTAAACCAGGCAGTGGCACTGAACTTGAAAAAAACATTGACGTAGGGCATACCGGACAAATGTATGCCCTACATCAATGTTTTTTTTAAGGTGGATAGTAGCACTTAACTAGACCTAGTATATATTTCGAACATTTACTGAAGCGAGTATGTGATTGTCAACATTCACCGGTGGGAAGTCAACAACCACCCATTTCTGTCACTTTCAGAAACATGCATACTGTTAAATTTGACAATCAAAACTTGCTTTTTCTTCAATTAAAATTTAGTTACATGTATGTTAGACAAAATTCATGCATAGACAGGCATTCAGACAAAATTCATGCTTTTTTAGACAAAATTCATGCATAGAATTTTATTTCAATTATGCATAGTAACTATTCAGAGTTCTAATTTGTGTTTATCCAGGGTACAAAGTAAATCTGAGTACACTTCAATAACTTTTTTACGGCAAAAGTTTCATTGGGAACATGATGTCAAAACCTTGTGTTATCAAACAGAACACATCGATGTAATTGACGACGTCGAAAAAACGTCAACTACCAAAAGTGAAAAAATAAAATAAAATTATATCAACTACAATCATTAAGAGGTAGGGAAAATATAGCAATTATCATCATTAAGAAGGAGACAAATTCTTTTATCAACTATCATTATACCATCGTTAAGAAGTAGGCAAAAACTTATACCAACTACCATCGTTAGTGAATACGTTATATCGACGTAAATATTATATCAACTACTATCGTTAAGAAGTAGGAAAACTATTTTATCACTTATCAACTTTAAGAATTAGGCGAAATATTGTATCAACTGCAAACGTTAAGAGTAGGCGAATTATTATATCAACTACCATAGTTAAACAGTAGACGAAGTATTGTATCAACTTCATTCGTTAAGAGTAAGCGAATTATTATATCAACAATCATCTTTGAGAAATAGGTGAATTCTTATATTAATTCTTAATAATTTATTGTTAATAATTGTTATATTATTGATTGTATCGTAACCTAATTTATATTTTAATTTAACTTATTAAATTTAAGCTTTATTTTTATTCAATCGTTTACTTAATTGCCTTTCCCTTATACTTAAAGTAGAAAATTAAAGTAAAGATCCTATCCTGTTTTTGGAACATCTTTAGGTGGACGATCTTTATGTTTCCGATCAAATTGTTAGAAAAGTCCTAATTAAGTGATTGAGGATAATTGTTTGACCAGCGGGGTTTAATGTGATTGTGTTCTTAAGCTCTCCTTAATGTTTCAGGAAGTGTTTAAGACATTTTAGTTTTTATTTGAATTTTACTCTTAATCTAAGATGTTTTGTGGGACTTTTTAGGGGAGCGTGGTTTTGAAGGGCAGTAAAAAAAGGATTCCTGGGTTGTGAAAAGGAAAATTGGGGAAAAAATTAAGGATAGTGAAAACAAAATGAAGGATAGGTGAAATGTGAAAGCAGAAAAGGCTGTAAAAGGAAAATATAGTAAATAAATATTGATAAATAAAAAAGAGAATTGAGTGCATATATATATTGAAGAATTATAATTCGATTGGTGTTAGAGTACTTTTAACTTCCCTTCATTTTGATTGGTTAAAAATTTAAACGAATGTGTATGTAAATTTATAAATTTGTGAAGTCTAATTTTGTGTTTAGTCTTTTACTTTAAGCACAAGGAGCTACAGTATCCTGAATTCTTTATCTAAACTCTTGTGTATCCTCCATTCTAGATTTCTAAAAGCAAGAAGGATCTACAAGTTTTATTACGCAGTGGAATCACGAACAGCTTATCCCAACCTGTGGAGAGTTGCCAACCTCATCCACGTCCTGCTTCTGTTGGCTCATTGGTTCGGATGCTTCTACTACATGTTGTCTGAGCTGGAAGGTTTCAAGGGTAGCTGGGCTTATAAGCATCCAGACTATCCCGAAAATGAGCACTCGCCGCTGGTTAGGAAGTATCTAGGATCTGTTTACTGGTCCACTCTTACGCTCACAACGATTGGTGATCTGGCAACTCCAGCCACGAATTTGCAGTGAGTTTTTCTCTACACTATCTTTAATTGATTATATTATGCAATTATATATATATATANGAATGGAATAACGGCTATTAAATGAGATTTTTAGGAATTCATTTAAAACTCAATGATACGTAGAATTTGTTTGAAATCGTCCTGGGATAAACACTCAAAGTATATCATTAAACAAGTTAAATATATATATATATATATATATATATATATATATCAGGGTTACATACCTCATATCTTGGTTTGTATTTAGCTCAAATAAGCAAGTCGTGAACCAATTAGTTACTCATAAGTTTTATTTCAGGGTAGGCTGGTGACTATAACAGTTCGCACCCATTCTCCACACTGGTGGGGAGTGGACAACACTCTCAGACGATTCCGTCACAGCTTATCAGATCCACAGCATACTTGAGAAAGTCAGGCAAAAACTATTGTTCCTGCATTAAGAACTAACACAAAAGGAGGTAAAAAGGCTCAGTCGTGCATACCTTGTAACTCTACGCATCATCGATAATCATTTAAGGCTTCCTAATCCTTTGAAATATAAATCTAATTATAGTTCATTGGTATGTTTTCAGCCTTGAAGTCCCAAAATTGAATATATCTACACCTATTCTTTACCAAAGACATTTTATGAAAATGAAGGAGTTTTAATGCTTTTATTAATACAAAGGAATTTTTTATAATTTTTGTATTATAAAAAAAAATTTGGTAAGTCAAAATGAAAAAAATTCGTATACTTTAAATTTTTAAAATTTAGATTGGTACGACTGTCTTTTTCCCTACTACAAATAACATTTTTTTCAATTATGTGCAAAAAAAACAATTATTTGCAATTACAAAAATAACAACATGATAATGCAATTTACCTGTTTAGTCAACTAAACCGAAAGAAAAATGAAACATATTTATATAACTATTCCACTAAAATTTTCAAAAATTTTTTCACAAATATATACACAATATTTATGCCAACGAACTGGACAACAAGTGTCATTTAATCAGAATTTAAGATTCTGTGTGGTTAAGTTAAAAATATACACAATTTTTATGTGAACGAACTGGACAACAAGTGTCATTTAATAAGAATTTAAGATTTTGTGTGGTTAAAGGGGATATTTACCTGATGAAAATCTGTATTCCCCCTTGAAATGAAGGAAAACAGAATTTCATGAAGCACATTGATATTGAGAGTTCCAGATTGGACAATACAAAAATAGTTTACAATATTTTTCTCACCTTGTTGAGCGAAAAAAAAATTCGACTTTCTTCGCCCTCACATCCAAATGATGCTGAGGTAAACATCTCCACACGCGATTCGGATCTCCCTAAAATATAAGGTTTACTTCTTCCATTGAAGAAAGTAAAAAAGATATTTCCTTCCTTTTGGACACTATTCATG
The DNA here is from genome assembly GCF_043381705.1 of Parasteatoda tepidariorum. Taxonomy (NCBI): domain Eukaryota; kingdom Metazoa; phylum Arthropoda; class Arachnida; order Araneae; family Theridiidae; genus Parasteatoda; species Parasteatoda tepidariorum. Next base: position 88,699,022 of record NC_092208.1, read on the forward strand.
ATTGAATTTCAACATTTGTGGGCTGTGATATTTCCTAAGCTTTGATACATGTACTATTTCAAAATTTTGTTTACTTAAATTATTTTTTCTATTTATTTTGTAACTAGCTTCTAAAATTTTTTGAAGAATTTTATACGGTCCACTAAAAGGAGGTGATAACTTCCTCGTATTAGGATAAGTAAATTCTTCTAAAACATAAATAATTTATCAGTTTTAAAGTCTATATCTAAAAATCTAGCATCATAATAAATTTTGTTTCTTTCCTGATATTTTTTAGTTTTTTTTATCTTCCTCCGTATTATATATATA
>NC_092208.1:88699878-88716093 GCF_043381705.1 Parasteatoda tepidariorum
GGAACTATATTCCTTAATAATAAAAAACTATTAAGATACTTGTTTACAACTTTTTATGACGAATATATTTTTAACATGACACTTACTATTTACAATTAATACACAATCAATAAAATTTACATTACTTTACGAAACTTATCTTGATTAAATTTTTTATACAGTTAAAATTTAATGATATACAAATCATTTCCCAGCATATAATCATAAATGATATAAAATGCTCCAAGAAGGTAGAAAATGGTTTAAAAAATTTCTTAATGGTTATACTGTAATTTGCAAAATTTTTGAATATTATGATAATTTTATCTACTTGATCATGTGATATTTTTTGAGCCATTAAATGAAAATGTAATGATTGTATTTAAAGACTACTCTGTAATTTTGAACAGGCCAAATTCATTCTGGAAAACAGTCTTTCGACAGAAGCTGTTGTTGTGGGTAGTATTAAACTTAGAGCAAATAATATAGGGGAGAGGGGGGCACATGTGAAAAAAAAAATTTATTTCTTCATTTTTCAAAAAATATCATCAATTTCTCGCAGTAAAGAAGTCCATGTGTTTAAACAGTGTTTTCTTTGTCTTGTGGAATTTTTTGAGATTTTTCAATAAAATATTTCTTTACTTTATGATATTTTAGAAAAATGACTTCAATTGTTCACATGTGCCCCTATTGGAGGCACATATGAACATGCCTGGGGCACTTATGAGCAAGATTAAAAACACAAAGCAATCATCATATTTCAAAGAAAAAAAATCTTTAATATAACAGATAAAGATATGCATTATACTGAAGGGGTTGTAGCTTACTATGTGAATTTAAATCGTACAGCAATACTGTCAATACGAAAATAATTTTTCAGCTGTACGATAATTTTTCCTCTGTTGAGTTTTTCGCAATTTCATGTTCCTCAGAAGTTGTAATGGGCCTTTTTCTTTCTTCTCTAATACTCTCTCATGCTTTTTTTTTTTTCATTTTTTCTATCTTTTCATTTGTAGCTTTAGCAATTCTATCTTCCTCAGATGTATCTGTTAATATGCGTGATGCGCGATCAACCATTTAATAATATTAAAAAAAATTAATAAATTAATTATGGAAAATTAAATAATATTAATTTTAAATGCATGCATATTTTTTAAACTTATAATCTCATGAGGATAATAATCTTAATACTATGTAGGGGCACATGTGAACTGTTCATATCTGCCCCTGATGTTTTGTTCACAAGTGCTCCATCATCCTTCTTAAACCTAACTTCAAAAATAAAGAATTTTTAATTGAGTAAAGAAAAAAAAATAATTGTCATAAACTTACCTGAATGCTCATATAATGGTCTGCAATAGTTAATTTTATCTTATTAGTTGATTTATACTATGTTTTCACTTGAAGAAGTGAGTGATAAAAGTATATACAACCCCAGCTGATACAAAGAAATTGTCAGAATAGAACAACCAAATGTCTCATTGATCTGAAAGTTTTGTAGAGAGGTAGGACTAGTACTGCCATCAATTGAAAATTTTTCAAGATTTTTTATTTCAAATCATATTGGTAAACCATACTATGTTCACATGTGCCCCCCTCTCCCCTAATCAGTTTTGGAATTTGTCCTAGATGGTGTTCTTCCTTTCTGGGATTTTAAATCGCGGAAATACAAATAGCGATGTGTTATTTTTTAATTGCTTGAATACGAATTGCCATGTGTGATTTTTAAATTGCGTAAATAAAAAACTCGATGCTTGTTTTTCAAATCGCGTGAATACGAATCATGTAGCTTTTAAATTGCGAAAGGACTACTCACAACACTTGATTTTTAAAATGCATGAATATGAATCGCGATATATGGTTTTTAAAACGCGTGCATATGAATTGCTAGAAAAGTAGCAACGGATGATATTTTAAACGCCAGAACACGAATTGCGATATGTGATTTTGAATCCCGTAAATACGAAATGCGATGGATTATTTTTAAATCTCGTTAATGTTGATACGAAATGCGATGCGCAATTTTCAGATAGCATAAATACAAATTACGATGTATGACTTTTAAATTACATGTGACAACAAAAAGAATAGGTTCGATGTGTGTTGTTAAACTTGCACGTGTTCATGGGACTAAAGAATTATGCCGTTTTTTTAATTATTTTTTTTGCAAAACGGACCGCGTTTAATATAAACACATCTCGTTTTTTTTTCCTGGGAAGGTGTTGATTTGGCTAAGATACGTAATTACTTTTTAAGTCACGAAAAAAAATTAAAACTGAATCGAATTTCACGAGTTGTAATATGTGAAAATATCAGGTATATTCAAAATCACAAATAAAAATGCAGCAATAACGGGAAAGAAGAAAAAACACGTTCGTAAAACCTCTTAAAAATTACGTGTTAAAATCGGCACAAACAGAGTACGTAAAAAATAATTATTTTAATGCGCGATTCAAAACTCGCTTGCTGTCAAACCATAGTATTAAAAATATCAGAATCTTTTTAAATCAAGGGGAAATCGTAATAACTACTAAAACAATAACCAAAATACTTTTATATTTCAGATGAAATTGGAGTAAATAAAGTCCATCAAAATTTTATGTAATTTAAATGTGGGATTTGAAATTAAAATGTCGCAATTGCGTATAAAAAATATCGGTGCTTACAAAACCTTGTAGAAATGTGTAGCAATAATTTCTAAAATAACGATTGAAAAATAATTTGATTTTCGATAAAATCGTTACAAATAAGCCATGTCAAAAAATGGTTATCTAAATGAGCGATTCTTTACTCGCGATTCGTAATAATATCGTGCTAAAATATCGAAGTTTTAAAAACCGGGCGGAAATGTGCAGCAATAACTGCTGAAGAAAGGATCTAAAGTCATTTAGATTTTCCATGAAGTTTGCACAAATAAAGCGTTTCATAACTTTCAAAAATCGCTATGTCAGAAACTACTTGAAAATGGGTAGCAATAACTACCGAAAAGTCATTGGAATCGGCACATACGAAAAGCGTCAAAAGTGGTGATTAAAATTCGTAAATCGTAATAATGATGTATTAAAAATATTGGGATTTTTAAAACTATGCTGAAATCCGTAGCGTTAACCATCGAAAAACTACATTGATTGAGATTGGGTGCGTCAAAAACTTCAAAGTGTAAATTTAAAAAACCGAATTTTTTTTATTATTTTTCAAAAGCAAATATTTAATTTTTTTTTTCATTTTGTTCAGATTGCGGTCGCGGGCCGTTCATCGAGGGTTGGCGGGCCGCAGGTTGAGCACCCCTAATCTACACCATATTTTATCGAATGCATTTGTGACAAAACCTCTTGAATTGCACTATAGTGATTTCGGGAGAAATCGGCTTTTGCACCTATCGAAAAATCAAGAATCATTAACACAAAATACAATTTTTTCACTTAAAAAGGTCTTATTTAAATATTGGGTGGGATATATTAATGTTTAGTGTTATCATGACAAAATTGGAAGTGCAAAAACACAAAGTTAGGAAGAATTATATAAATAATACCGTAAAATTTTTTTTCCTCTTTTTTGGTTTTTGATAAGATTTTATAAAAAAAAAATGCTATCAGATAAATTTAATTGCTTAAAAGAAAATTCTACTAAAATTGTATGACTGTGATAGGTACTGCAAAATAGAAATAGGCAGAAAGTTATAATATATTTCTATCCAAACTGTATTTAACCTCCCTAGAGGTGTGTTTTTGAGAAAGGAAATGTGTAAGCATTTTCGGGAGTTAGATGGGCGCAGCGAGTGGATTGGGGGACCCTCTATTATGCAGCCCATCCCCAACCACATTTTATAAGTAAAAGAAATGTAAATATTCAAACACCATAGCTTAAAATCCTGCTAGCGGCAGCTTTCTGAATATTAATGATACCGCCATTTAAATCAATTAAACGTAACGTCCTTTATCGTTTCAGATGCCGATAACAGGTAGTGTAATTTCCGGTTTTCATGCTAACGAGGTTTTTCTTATATTTTGCAAGTTGATTAAATAACTAAACTCGAACAAATACTTTCTAAAATTAAAACTTCACTCTTAATAGCAAACTAACCTAATTCACTATAAATCTCAACAGTTTTTATTCTGCATTTTTATTATTATTTTTTATTTCTTAAGACTGAAAGTTAATTTAATAGAATAAATTTATTTCGTCTTGTCGATTTATTTGTATTCAGAACATAATGTATCTAATCAATATCTGATACATTTTTAGCTTAATTAGTTCACGATGTCTTACGTAAGTTTTTTAAGAGATTAAATTTGTTAAATTATTTACAGAATGGAATAATAAGGAATTTAAAAGAAAAGTGATTTAAAAAAGAACGCATTATAAAAGAAAAATAAAGGAATTAAATAATATTTTTTCCATGGAATATTCAAATTTAAATAAATTAGTGAGGTTAGATTTCTGATTTTGAAAAAAATATATATATTTCAGATGTTGAATTTTTCTTTTTAAAAAAAATAATTAAAAAACATTCTATCAACATCCTCTTTTTAACTTTTCAATGTATTTATGTTTCAAAATATTCTGACAATACCGTTCGAAAACAGACAAAAAGGTTTAAACGATTTATATCTTAACAGAAGACAGTGTGGAGATATATCATCTTTTCGTTATAAACAAATGATTTTATGTTGAATAACATGCTTTGAAAACAAACTTTTTATTTTTATAAAAATATTAGCCAACACTGCCCTGGCATTTTTTTTTATTGTATAGGGCTCAGTTCCTACGGATAAAAAATCAAGTATGCGAATTCGAAAATACGAATGAGAATTTGGCTAGCAAGTTTTTTGTGGGTTCTGCCAATCATTCGCATGGACCGATTTAAAAACGCAAACTTTTCACATGCAGTGTGAACGGTCTTTAACTTTTTCATCAGAATAAAAATTCATATGAAATGTATAATGTATATGTAAGAATGTACCCTAAGTTTCTAATGATCGGGAATTAGCATTTACTTAAATATTTGAAAATTACTTAAAATAATTAGTTCGAATTACTTAAAATATTTAAAAAAAATAATTATTATTATATAAAGAATAACGAAGTCCTGTTTATGCTCTGAACTGGATCGTTTGAAAATTCGGCCATCAAACGATTATTTACTTTTCAAAAGTTAAAAGAATTTGGAGCGAGCTCCAAAATCCGTCTCGCGGCACTGACCCAAAGTCATCAACATCTCCGATTTTAACGGCTTTTGAGCAATATTTTCTCATTCTATTAGAAATTAAATTTATGCTGTTATATATTTAATTTTGGGTTTAATAAACTTGATCCACTATAAGTAAATATATATATATATAACGTCGTTGCCGAGTGGAAGGATTAAAACAGGTCATAGGTCGGGAAGGAGGGTACAAAATTTATTTATTAATTATTAGACAAGAGCAGTCATGAGATTGAGTGAAAGTGCCCACGAAAAGTTGCGCTCCTTGGTTATATGTTAGGGAAAATCTTGCAAAGTAAAATCCGTAAAATGTCTTAATTTAGGGAAAGAGGGAAATCTTAGTAGCTGCTATTGGTTTATGAAAGAGATCGCGCGTTTCCCACACAAGAGCAAAGGGAAAAATGTCCTGCTCTTAATTAAATGCATACTTGAGCCAAAAATAGATTTAAGAACAGGATGTGGCTTTTAAAAGTGTGAGGAAGTATTTCGTTTAGAATAATTAATTAGGATGAAGTTTTATAGCAAAGAAACTAACATAAAAAGATTAATTGAAGCTTTTTATGTTACATATATATATATATATATATATATATTGACTACACGCTTTACCCGGCGCTGCTCTGATTAAAAGGTACTAATGACTCGCTATATAATTATTTTATAATGTGTTGTGCCAACATTCTAAAAGGGGCAGTGGGCAACAAACTGTTAAGGAACCACTGTTCTAAAAGCTCAGAATGTGATTTCCACAGCGTTGAGCGGTGTGGACTGAAATGCATTACGAATGGATTTAATAAAGCAGGCTTCTCTGTATCCAACGGGAACATTAGCTCTTTAGTGTAAAATTGCGTGGCTGAAGATCTTCCGAAGTAGATGGCGCTTAAATCGACTGCAACAGACAGCTCCATTACTGCAATATACAATTTGTGCAATTAGATTACCATGATATTACGAAAAGACGCATGAAATTATTTTTTATTGAATGAACCAATGCTTGTAAGATCACACGGTTCGTTTTTAAATTTCTTCAATACATTTCTTCAAATTCCTATTTCATGTCCGTGCTTTTAGTTCGAAAGTAGGCTTGAACAGAAAACAATGTCATCAGAAAAAAATTACTTTACTGAGTTTTTTTCCCTTACTCTGTGAGGTGCATAGTTTAAATATGTTGCCCCATTAAACAGAATACTTGTCCTTTCATTCATTAAGTTGAAAAAGTTCTTGAAAAATCCCACAAGCCATCGAAATTAAAGAAATTTAGACGCTATTTCGCTAACACGAGAAAAAATCTTTCGCAAACAGTGTAAAAACTGTCAACTATAGTGATAGTATAAGACTGGTACAATTTACGAAATAAATTTTTTTTTTTTTGCATTCAATCGAAATAAAAACTTAAAATCCAAGTTTTAATTATTGTTCTAGTTCGCTTTTTTTACCATTTAAGTTCCCCTATTTCAACTAGAATATTTTTTTTTCTTCCTAAAATACGGAAATAATTTTTTTCATAAAGAAAAAAAAGTTTTCTTTACTAAGTTTTTTTTTTCTTCTTACGCTACGATGTGAAATATTTAATTATTTTGTCTCATTAATCCGAAAGGCTGTCCTATCATTGGCTCAGTGGAAAGCATTCTTGAGAAATCCTAAGAGCTTTCTAAATCCTAATTTCCTATTAAATTAACTTACATTCTTAAGTGGGGTCTTAATTAAATAAGGACACACCGTGCTGCGAAGGCGAGAGAGGCAAAAACTAGTTTTTAAGATTTCCACTTATCGAGAAGCTTTTTTTTTTCTTCATGACAACATATTGGACTAATTGAAGCTTATTTGATAGTTAGTGGTTTTGATGAAATAATACAAAAAAAAAGGATCAAATTTTGTTGAATTTTTTTTATGTAAAAAAATGTGAATAGTATTTTGTAAGGTGTTATTCTTTAGGGAAAGAACAGGTGGTGAAAAGTAACACTTTCAATAGTTTTTGAGTGAGGCAATTTATCTGACATTTTGTGACTTCCTTAAATATTGAAAGTTGAAAGGAAAAATAAAGTAAAACACTGACTTTATGGTAAATAAAGACACTTATACGTCCATTTTTAACACAAAAGTACAAAAACTTTTACTACAAGACTCCATTATTTTTCTATGGGGTGTTTAACTTACGCATTTAAAAAGTACTGCTTTTATTAATAACCTTGTTATTCAAAAGATAGTTATTATTTGTTTAATATTGGAAGAAATGTAGGAAAAATAGTTCGTTCCTCTTCAACGAGTTTCCGCTCTTAAAAAAATTAGCATTGCTAGTAAGTAACTTACATTTTCAGAAAAATAGCTTAAATATTGTTCCACAATCTTGCAAATGTGCTTCAAAATTGATAAGGTATTAAACTGAATCCTTCCATTAGATTCATAGCATCGAGTAAACCAGTTTAACGCAGTTCAATTAAGGACGCAGCCAACTTGTAGTTCATTTGTAGTAGTTTATTGTAGTTCTAACTTGGACGATAATATGGCTTTAAAACTTCAAATAATGAAACGATAAAAAAGGATTTTGCATAGTTGTCACGATTTTCGAATAAATTTTTTCCTTATATTCAAAGAGGTAACAAAATTTAGGCCATTACATTTTATTCCAGTTTAATTAAGTTGATTATAAAAATTTTTGAAAATCACGACATATAAATAATTTAAACATGCATAAGGTATCGATCTCAAATTTGTTGCTAATTGAAAGGAAAAAACTTATTGTAAAATCGTTCTTCAAATGTTGGACCCGTTCTGTTTCAGAATGATTTACCACTGTTCTGGGTCGTTTTTTCAAGTTTTTCAGCCTTTTCGTTTTGGAAATTTTGTTTCTTATTTGCTGCTGGAAAAAAATACGTCCTTCTCTACCAATGATTCTGATAGAACTAAATAAAAACTTAATAAATAGTAGACTGAAAATATCCAACCCGCTAGAGGGCATATTCAAGCTTTGCGATCGCGAATCAAAAACAATATTTTAATAATGCAAAAAAATGCATTTTAAATACAATGTTTTCGTTCATCACTTTGTGCATGCATCTGAAAGTTAAGTTCTAAATCATTTAACGAATCTCATTAACCGTTAATAGTATATTAATGCAACTTGCACCAAAAAAATAATAATTTCAAAACGGTTAATAAGATCTGACACCTATTTAAATAACTTTATCTTAAAATGTGACATAGAATTACATTATTCTAATTATAATAATAATACGAGCAATCCTTCCATTACTCTTCATTTAGGAATCAAACAAAATCCAAAACGTAAAAATAACAATACAGGTAATTTTAACCTTCAAACCAGGGAAACAAAAATATTTATAGGAAAACAATAACTTTATGACTTAAATCAATTTTATACTGATGACAACCAAACTAATCTGAAATTTAATGTCGGAAAACTGGATCCTACCAAGTGATTTTCCAGCCAATAAAAATTTGTTGACAACAATGGAAAACTGCGACATCCTCATTAGATTTTCCTATATGGTAAAATACTTCTTAATCTTAGGATTCATAAAATGTTCTAAAAAAATATTTGCGTTTCATTTTTGCTGGTCTGGTTATTATGCCCGCTATCCTCACGATATTTAAATAATGTAAATAAATACATCTAAATACACAATATTTTATCTTTTTGCTTTTTTTAATTCTTAAGTAAAAACATTAACAAAGAAACTTGTTACTTCTTTGTAACTCAATTGGAGACAGTTTATATCTTTTCTTACAGGATTCTATGAGTTCAACACCAAATTAATTCCGACAAGAAGGCTGTAAAGTACACACTTTATTCAATTTTGCTCTTACTACTCATTAAAAAATTTCATACCGCACAAGATTTCTGACAAAATCAATATCTGTTTCTACACATTACAAAGAACAGTGATTTCTGTCTTTGTAAAAGAATAAAATTTTTAATACAGAAAAAAATATTAACTGGTTTTTTTAATTAGCTTACTTAAGAATGAAGTGGGAAAAAATATTTAAATGAGAATAAAAACATTTCCTTCTACCTTCCGATTTTCTTGTTCATTAAAAATTTTACATTTAGAAAAATGCGGTTTCGTTAGAGGAAAGAAAAAAATTTTATTCGCCTTGAAAAAAAATTAATTTTACTAAGTTCCACTTTTAAATATTGCCATGATTTTAGAATGGCGGAGAAGAATTAAATTACGTTTCTCCAAAACATAAAAGGAAACATTCTGTTCTGAAAAAAATCTGAACTTTTGCTTAGTTGCACAATTACAGTACGCGATTGTAAGTTTACGGACGAAAGCTTTTTTTTTTCTGTTTAAAGAAGTATAAAAACTAACATCTTGCTTTCCAAAATTAAAACTTGTCACGTTGATGTATTTAAATTATGTTTCCAATGTCCCACAGAAGGAAAATAAATTGTTAAAATGCCGAACCAGGTGGGGGTGTTAACGACATTTTAATGGTACAACTTTCACAACTTTTTCAGCATTAGGATTTTTTTTTTAGGGGGACACATTGCATCTTTAAGATTCTGGTAACATTATCCATGTTCGTTCTTGCACCAAAATAAAGAAATAAATTGTTTCGATTTTGAAAAGAGGAATAATTTAAGGAACGAAATGTATTTTCGATTAAAAATAAATTATCAGATCAGATTTGTAAAGATCTATGCAATTGAATGATCAGACAGTCTAAGTACGATTTGAAACATTGAATTTTCTTGGTTTTAAATAAATTATTTCATCATTAATACGAATCTCCTGTAATTATGTCTTTATATTCTGTTTATTATACTCATTTTATCCTATAAGAATAATATTTTGGACGCTCAATCAGGACAGGTCTTGTGGAGGAAGACATTCAGAAGATAGGGTAGCCAGCTTTATCTCCAGACCTGAAGCCCATGGAGCACGCCCGGAATGCTTTTTGGTTGAGCAACTGCAGCTAGGCATTCTCTTTTCAGTCTGTCTTTTTAGATCTCTTCAGTTCTTCTCAATCTGTCACAGGACCAGCAATGGGATACCTGAAAGTGAAGTAGTGTGGGTATCTCGATCCTGATGGGTTGTTGAAACGTGACATTTGTTTTCGTTAACAACTGTTTTTCCCATTCTATTTCGAGTAAGCCAAGCCCTTCAAGTATCGATTCTCTTAAGTGAGACATTCTAAATTCTTTCACAGAGATTCTTTTTCAAAGAATTCTATTCTTTCACTATATATTTACACAGAGACTTCACACAAATACGAGCACATAGCCATATAGAACACAAACAAACTAATTATCCATCGAAGTTGTTTGGTACACAAAACAAAAATATATCACTGTTACAATAAAATATGTAAACAAATAATAAATTTAAGTTAAGTAAAGTAGGCGTGAAGGAGTTATATTTCAACTCATTCGAGGCGAAATACGACTCTAACTTATCGTTAAATGACATTCGAATTTATGTAGAGCTTTAATAAGCCATTTTGCAAATAAAGGTTAGCTGGCGCATAGGTTACATGTGTGGGTATGGGAAGTCTGCTTCTTGAAGTGAAAGTACCCAATTGCCTTACTGGAGAACTACCTAAAATTTATTGTCTCAAGATATTAAATTTACTGTCCCACAACGGCAGTCATGCGCCATATTAAACCCACTACTAGGGTCTTTTCGATGCGTCATATTTTGTCTATCTCGCTCTGATCACGAGTAACTCATGATTCTGAGTTAATATGCATTCATTACCTTTTAGTTATTTATAGTCATTTAGTTATACCTTTTAGTTTAATACACAAGGGCACACCCGGGTGGTGCCCAGGGGTTCCAAGCCCTCAGGGGACCCTAGAAAATTCTACTTTTTATGAATTGCATTGAAAAAAAGCTAAGAATAAACAACATTGCCTAATATATTTTTTAAAATAAATATATTCCATCGTGTAAAGTGTGCATGCTGTTATTTTTTTCCCTACAAATAATGATTGATTAATGCAAACACCAATAATTTGAATAATCACCACGAAAACTTAAAAAGGCAACCGAAATCTATTTTTCTACGTTCGAATGAAAATTTCAGGTGGGCATTAAAAGATTTTGATAAATGTTTAGTTTTACAAAATAATTCATACCTTATTTATTTTTATTTTTTTGTTGTTGTTGTGCCTTTATGTTAATTTAATTCAATTTTTAGATTAATTTCCATGGTTTTGAAAATTATTTTATTATTCGAGGTTTGCAACTGATTAGCATCTCATTTATTTTTTAAATTATGCGTAGTTTAAAGAAGCTTTATTTGAGTTTTTGGGGTAATAAAAATGTGTTTAAATTTGCAAAAATTATTTCACATCTTAAAAATGATTTATTTTAAGTATGTGAATTCTTTTAGTTCGTTTTTAAACAGTATGGCTTGTTATAGGGGTGTTAAACATTTTTGTGCCCGGGGGTCCTGTCCAGCATGCTATTAAGACAGTCCTGTCGTACTCTGATTGATTTTCATATCAAATTTCTAAACTGAACTCAGCGGCGCGACAGCTGAGTCAACCCTGCCCAACCCTTTGAAAGGCTGAGTCAACCCTGCCCAACCCTTTTAAAGGCTGAGTCAACCCTGCCCGACCCGAGGATCGAACCAGGGACCTGTGGCACGGCAGCTCGAAGAGCTACCGCTCAGCCACCGGGCGTATATAAATTTTCACCTGGTTTATATTAATGCTTCTTGATTTGCCCGCAAAGAAATGCGTTGGTTCCATAACTTTTGCATATGAGTGAACATAACACTTTTGATTATGAGTTATCAAAATGTCTTGTTGCAGAATATTTATACACATTTCAAAAGCGTTAATATATATTTTTATTCAGGATTTTTTTTTCTTTTTCAGATATTTATTTACTATCATCAGCTACTTGATAGGAGTGTTTATTTTTGCCACCATAGTGGGTAAGTTTTAATTTTGACGATATTCATTCTTAGATAATAGTAGACAGAAATGTCTCAAAAATGAAACTTGATTCGAAAAATCAAGAGACCCAACCAAAAACCATCATTTAGGGTCAATTTGACCCGCTTAAAAATGTATGTCATTCCCAAATGAATATTATTTTAATTGATGAATGTTGCTGAAAATACAATGTGTAAGAGTTTTTAGAGGTAAAATAATATTTTTTCACTCTTTTTCATTATTGTAATGACAAAATAACAGTATAATATAATATTGTATTGCAGATTATGATTTCGCAGGAGCGCGAATCATACGAAAATATGTATGTTCGAATACTCGAATGAAAATACAATGAAACCTCTAGAAAAGACCACCTCTATTTAAGACCACTATCGGGAGGCACGGATTTTTTCCGTAGACTTTGTGTTGAAGAAAACCTTTACGGGAGACCATTAAAATCTCTCCCAGCGACCAGGAAAACATGTGCACCAAATGCGGAAAAGGCCAAATAAGGAAACACGAAAAAATATCACTAAAGACGATATACTATCAACAATTTACTTTTAGAGTTGAAAATTAAATTCGAAAAAAAAAAATTCTTTTTGAAAAACACGATCATCTCAAACAAGCAAACCCCTTTCCTCTTTTAAAGCTAATTAATTTTTATGATATAAAATTAAATGCAAACTTTAACGAAAAACATAATTGTTTATTTATTTAAAATAGATTTATCATTCATAATGGGTAAATTTGTTTTTACATACAATTATATAAGTTGGGATCATTTTTGTACACTCTATATTTTAATCATCGATCCGTCTTTTCATGAGGTCAACGCGACATTTAAGATCCAAGAAAATAACACTGACTGAAAATAAATTCATTTGCGAAAAATCATGTACCTTTAATAACAATTTTAAAGGACCCCCCCCCCCTCCATCCACGACCATTTTACTGCGGAACGAAGAGTGGTCGCTCAAGTGAGGTTTCACTGTAAGACGCATTAGCCCCCAACATGTTTCAAAATAAAGTTGTTGTTGTTCCTTTTACCACATGATTCAGCCCTTAGCTAGATCAAACCCAGAAGACCGTTCACCCGCTGAAAGTCATGAACCAGCAAAGGATTTTCAAAGAGATCACTCTTCTCCAGCTCTAAACAAGGTCTGGAGTAGATTGGCGTGACTTGAGGCACACAGGAAACCCCTTTTTTCCTTGCACGCATAAAAGTGCAGGAGTATGTCCACTTATGAATCTGGTAGTGGTGGCCTGTAATTTTCTATTCCTTGTGATATTTAAAGGTATGCTTCTTGTATAGAAACTGAAGTAATTCTATCAACTATGGGCTATGTGATGCTCAAATCACAAATTCGTAGTTATTCTTCAAAGACAAGAATGAATTCACAATACGTGATCATCTGACAAGAGATTTCTTTAAAACTATTCCAGAATTCGGGACAGCAATCTCACAAACATCGTTAAAGAAAATTTTAAAAAAAAACACGAAAGAAGCCTGCAAATCTCTCATCTTGTATGGATGGTGTTTCCTACACTAGGGTGCACTGCAAGCTCTTTATTGCCTATACTTCCGGATTACTGTTTCCGGCGAGTTTTAACCCCTTAATATTTCAGAAAAATTGACCAAAAATGGAAAACTTTTTTGACTGTTTCATTTTGTTATAAAAGTTAGAAAATGGTTTTTTATTTCAAAAATAAAAATTTAAATGCAATAATTACTGTATTTATAATTTTTACATGCACGTAAGAAAGTAACGGATTGCACACGCGCGCACATCTTATTCAATCAGAGCAAATGAAACAAAATTTGGAAGCTAAATATAATATTACTAGTATAATATTATAATATAAAAACACAACAATATGATTTTCAATACTTAAATTTTACAAATCTTTGACAGTATGGTATATCCCCAAACCCCCATCCACATTTTCCCCCCTCGACTGAAGTCATAATCGGTGAAAAACTAGGACCACTAATGCCATCTATTAGGAAAATAATGAATTAAGTATTCTAAAGTAGAAAAGAACTCAGCTCGGGCTTCACATAATAGAAACGTTAATTTTTCTCCTGCCCCAAGTCAGTTCGGGCATCACAAATAATGCACGTAGTAGTAATTGCCAGAACTGGATTCGGGTGACACTGGCTAGGCTCACAACGTCATCATTGGTGTTCTAAAACTCTCTTGAGTAGTATTTCTTGCATACGTGTATTTGTCACCTGATTTATTATTTGCGCTCAAAAAAAAAAAAAAAAAAAAGAATCGTCTTAGGAATTCTCATTTGAAGACCTGTCATTACAAGACATAAGAATCGTCCTCTGTAAAAGAAAAGAATAAAACACTACTTACGTTGTCAACACTATACCAACTTCGAAATTTAAACCTAAATGATAATTTGAAAAATGATCAAAATCTCGCTACTAGAACACTATGCTAACCCTAACGTATGGATTACAACTAGGACAAACAGTAATGAATAATTACGAAGAGGCCAAATGGGAACAAGAAAAAGCGAGTTTTCTCTATATCTAGCAATCCTGTATTAGAATATAATAAATTTAAAAACCTTGAAATTGAAATGAACGTTAAACGAATATTTATGTTAGGTTGCATATTTGTTTCTATCATGCTATATTTCTACACTTAAACTATGAATTTAGCGAGCTTTAAGGATATTTAATATTTTCTAGCCGCTTAGTCTGCTTCTATTTTTTTTAAAGTTTCATAAAGATGCAGCTTCCATAGCAGTGCATGTTTCAATCTAAATTAAAGGTTTTCTTCTCTGAAAATTCATACTTACTGTGTTCTAACCATGTAACACCGAAAAAAGGTTATTGTTTACAAACCATTCCTTGAAAATTTGCAAACTACTGAAAAAAACACGTTCCAGATCGGTGTTCCCATTCTTGAATTATTAGGGAATACACATCCATACAGAATTTTGCTTTCATATACATAGAGAAGAGAAGAGTACTTTTTTAAGAAAAACTCCCCAAAGTAATAAAATAGTTATAAATTTTCTGTTCATGCGTCTTTTTCTAGAACACATTAAATAAACTAGAAGTTATTTTTCTTAATTCTCATAAGCTATATTATAGTTGACATCGTGCTAGAGAATAATCTTTTTTTCCTTTGAAAGTATGTTGTTATTCTCATTCGTCTTACCATTGCTGCGTAAATGAAAAATGACAACGATTACCAATTTTTTTGGATCGTTGCCACAACAAGAAGCAAATAATGCAGATATTATGGTAATGGAGCGGATATATCACATGACATTCAAAGTTCTTAAGAAACATTTCATCAAAAAAATGAATAATCAAAAAGGAAAAGGTTACAGAAAACAGCATCAAAAAGTTTTCTTACAAAAGAAAAGTGAACGTAAAAAATTCCTGGAGGGCCGCTTAATAAAACAACCGAAAGTATGCTTCATATCAAGAAGTTAAATTGAGTTTTCTAGACCCTTACCTCCTTCCATTTTTCTTGCTTATGAAAAGGAAGAAAAAAATTCGATCCCTTCCTTTGCATTAAATCTCATCTTGCGTGCACCCCAACCGATTCCAAAAGAGCTTTTGGACGATTTCATCCGGAATTTAAATTACATTTCAAAAAATGTGAAGAAAAAAAAGCAAATAAATAAAAATCCGGTTTTAGAATGAAAACTTGATAGCTAATACAGTTGAATGGACGATCCATCAATTTTTATTAGTTGAAAAAGGAATTGTGTGTTGGTTGAGACACTTGATTGCTTTGCTGAATCCGTGAGAGGCATGTGTTAGTGAAAGGAAAAAAAGATTACAATCGATGGAAAAAAAATTACTGTTAAAAGTCTACTGGCAAAGAAAGGCTTATTTTGTTTCAAATATGACGAGGTAATTACAAAAATTGTGAAATTCCTTTAAGTTTTTTTAGTCGAAGAAAAAAGATAATAATAAACATTAAAAGAAGTTTAACAAAAAAAAAATTTTTAATATATACGTAGGCTTGTGTAACTCTTTTTTAGAAGTTTCATGTTGTCGCATTCATTGATGTGAGTTCCATGTCACAAATTCTACAAGTCATAAGATTACAGATATATATATATATATATATATATATGTGCA
>NC_092208.1:88716821-88749682 GCF_043381705.1 Parasteatoda tepidariorum
ATATAGATAGATAGATAGATAGATAGATAGATAGATAGATAGATAGATATGTATGTATGTATATTCTCATTTTAGGACAGGTGGGAAATGTTATAACGAACAGAAATGCTAGTAGACTGGAATTTGAACGACTTTTGGTAAGTCAATATTTTTGTTTTGAGTGTTACAATTTCTTTTTTAAACAATAAAAGAATAACAAACTAAACATTTTGACTTTCGAACCATTAATACCCAACCCTTATCTTGAAAAAATACTCTTTATATGAAAATTACTTATATTAATAAAGTGGTAGTACTAATTTGTTTAATGAAATTTCAGTTCCTTCTGTTATTTACCACTTAAGTTTTTTTATAAAAAGATGTTTTAATTCATGATCGATTTTAAAGATATATATTATTAATACATTATCACAAACAGATCTTTCTTGCTTCGGGAAAATAAATTTGAGTTATGAAACACTTGTATTGTCATTTTTTCCTTTCAGACTAAAAGCCCGTTCTTTTAGAAGTACTCCGGGCAGAAATCAGTTGATTTCGATATTCATAAGGGGAAATTAATTTCACGACAAGTATTACTCCTAAATGTGCATAATTTTCAATGACTTTTTTTGAACTTTCTTAAAAATCACTTAAGGGGAAATAAAGTAACATTGTTAAAAACTTTTAGAACAAATTCAATCAAATTCATTAATAAATCATGATAACATAAACTTCGGTAACCGATCATTATAGATTGCACACAAGATGCTTCACCTTGTTCCTTGATCACCAATCTAACAGCATTTTAAAGTCCTTGTCAAGAATGAAGTCGGCGAAGTATGCTAATTGAGTTTCGCAAATAAGTATTTAATAACTAGGAAAGAACAAAAACGTTACAAAAATCGCCCGAATCACTATCGAAAGTGAAATGGAAACCATAAAACGCGAGAGTGTTTTTAATGGTCGCTTTTAACTTCTTATCAGTTTCCTCTGGCAATCAAACATGCTTTTAAGTTCTTTTATTCATATAATTTATCAGGCTCTGATGATTCATTTACTAAAGTCTTCATTAATGATTCACCAGGTTTAAATAAAGTCTTCAATAATAAATTATCAGGTTTTAATTTTTTTACTGGATAATAATTCACTAGTAGGGGTGCACAATCTTTTTGAGTGAAGGGCCACTTGCACAGCAGGTTGGCTAACGAAGGGCTGCAGATATATTTAGACATGTTAATGACAAATGTAGTAATGTTTATTTGAACATTAGCGTTCCATTTTTTTTTTTATCAATGAACTTAGTAATATCAATAACTTAGTAGTGTTCCATTATTAGAATTCATTCAAAAATAAATAAAAATTATACCTTTTTTTTACAAAGAAAAACTTGCTGTTTTTATCATATGAACAATAGATTTATCAAAATAAATAAACATTGAAGAAGAGAAATGTTTTTTTTATCATATCATGCAATACGAAAATTCATTTGAGAATTAAATTCTAATAAATAAAAAAAAACTGCAATGCTCACAGAATGAAAGTAGGAAAAAGTTAAGTCATAATTAAGTAATATAATTTCAAATTAAATATTTTAATTGAGGAAAATTTATAGGTTTGAAACAAAAGCCAAAAATAAAAACAAAACTGTGATAATTCAAAATAAAATTCAATGCTTATTTTGTAATGGTACTTTATTATTTTATTAATTTAATAATGGTACTTTATTATTTTATTAATTTAATAATGGTACTTTATTAATTATTAGATTTCTTTATATCCTAAACATTTTCCTTTTTTTCTTTTGAAATAGATCACTTAAGCAACAAAAATTTGAAATCTAAACTACAGACAGTGAGTAGTTTAAAAATTCACGTTTTCCATCATTTTATGAATTTCTCAAGTTGCAATAACATTGCATTTAAATTAGGGAGGGATGTAACGAGTATTTGGCCCTTCTGTGAAAAATTCAGTTGGTTGAATGATCAGTCAAATATTCGGCAGAATATTTTTTAGAAATGTATTTTTCCAAGTTTTTTTTATTTTTGAGTTTATATAAATATTAATTTTTTTTTTTTTAAAATTATAATCAGACAAGTCAATTTTGTCATTTTTTCGATACTTTGAGAATTGAGAAGGATCCATTTTTTGCAGTTTTTATTATAACCCAGCATTTTAACAGAACGTCTCATACTATTAATTTATTATCACTCTTTCCCTGTACTGTAATATAAATAACCAGTAACATAGAAAAGTGTGATTTTCAGTATTAAAGTTTTGTTTCAGGAACTAAGAAAAATTTGTTTTTTCTGTTTTTCTTTTTTTAGGCATTTTTATTATGACTCAGCATTTTTTTTAAAAATAAAGTTACAAATAAAATTTATTTTATAGCAATTTTTTTTCTTCTAAAATTATGGCAATGAGAAAAATTTAAATTGAGATTTTCGGCATAAGATTTTCACTTAAAAAATTAAGAACATTTTTTCTATCTTTTTATTTTCTTTAAAAAAAAAAAAAACTTTTTTTAGACGTTTTCATTATAACGCAGTAATTTTTAATAGCATTTCTGTTGACTTAATTCTTTTTTCTTGGCTTTTTCTGGTAATTGAAAAACTGAGATGTTCAGCTTTAAAAAAAATTTTCAAAAATTAAGATTGATTTTTATGTTCTCTGTTTCGCTTTTCGACATTTTCAAAAACGTTCGTGATTGGCCTTATTTTTTAGAGTTAATTAATGAATGCGTTTTTCCAGGAAATATTATTCTGAGCATTGAAATTTTAGTTTCAGTGTTGTTATGCTGCTAAAAGATTTTGCTATTTGGTCCCAAGTGTACGGCTTCAGTCGATGTTTTCTTCTTTTTTTTGCCGAATATTTGATTTTTGATCAAATCACAATTCATTACTACATTCGACCAAATCATATTCGCTGCGGAAATAAAAACGAAGGAAAAATAAGTAGGATTTACGATAAAACTGTACCGAAATACCGTATCAAAAAGGGATTATTTAATTGCGTGATTAACAATCACGTGTCGTAATAACATCATAGTTAAATAACAGGATCATCAAAATCATGTGGAAAAGTATAGAAATAAGAGGGGGGAAATATATTTATGTTGAACTCAGCACGAATAAAGCGTGTCAAATGCATGATTTAAAATTTGTATGTCGTAATAGAACAATTGGAATTCTTTATAAAACGTGGGAACGCATAGCAATAACTGCCGAAAAAAATTGTTGAAAAAAAAAAGAAAGAATTGCAAAAAGAAAGATAAAAAATCATTTAGATTTAAGATGAAATCGTCACAAATAAAGTGCGCAAAAAGTGATTATTTAAATTTGCGATCTGAAACTCGCATCGTAATAAAAATTCGGGATTTTCGAAATCACGTAGAAAAGCGGAAATAACTGTTTATAAAAAATCATTTATATTTACGATAAAATCAGCTTAAAGAAAGCACGTTAAACGTACATTTACTAAAGAATCTGTTAAAATTGATTGTGTCAAAACGTGATGACTTAAAAGTGCGATTAAAAATTGCCATTTTTAAAAAAAAATTTTATTGTGTTTAGCGGGCCGCACTTCAGCAGTCGAAGGGCCGCATTTGGCCCGCGGGGCGCAGGTTGTGCACCCCTAAGATTATAATAACGTTTTCATGAATGATCCAACAGGTTTTAAGAAATTATTTTTGCTCATTTAAATACTTATTTACGATCTCTGTTTTACATTTTTTTCCCTTCATTTTTGAACAGGACTTTAGAACAAGAAAAAAATGGTGGTAAAATTCGGTACTGTATAGTAATAACATTTCTGGTAAAAGAACAATATCATAATTCTGGTTAATAAAATCAACTTATACTTTGTTTAAACCATTCATTTGGTAGTTTATCCGTCCATATGGTAATGATGTACTGGAAATTCTGGCTTTCAAAATTTTCGTTTTTATTACCACACATTTTAAAAAAACACAAAACTGAAAAGTAAATTTATCCAAATAAATGGTTGTTATTATAAATGTCAAACCGGCAAGATTGTTTGGTGAAACTAATCGAATTTAAGGCAAAGGGAGCGTTTCTTGTTTTTCAGGGGCGCCATCTATGGCCAAGAATACGACTTCAGCCACATATATGTCGCCCCATTTATAGATTGGACCCATTCATACAGCCATTCATTCAAACACAGATCATAATTTTGACCTGAACCAGAGAATGATCCATCTCCAACTCAGCACCAGTAAATGGATTCTATGACCTTCTCTAAGCTATCATGATAACATTGCCGAATCTTACCACAGTTTTATCACATATTATAAAACCATATTTTTTTGCTAATTTTACTAAAATCATTACCAAAGCTCTTCGGTTAAAATTACTGAATATTTTGATGTTTCCACAGAAAAAGAAATAGGATAAATTTTACCATATTCTTGTTGTTTAGATCAATTTTTTGCCTCAGTGAACAAAATAAGGGCGTTGATTCAATACCTCTTAGAAAAGAGAAGGTCTCACCACGGGTTACCATAAACAAGAAATTTGATCCTTCAGTAGATCAAACGGAATGACATCTTTCGTATATTTTATCCACCGCGCAGTTCATGTTCGTTACTTCGAACTACTAATTTGATCCGTGCTGAGGCCTTCTTTCTTCTAGGGGATGCTTTTTGATTACATAAATTAATGAATTCTGTCTTTAGGATGGTGCCAAACTGTATATGCGACATCACAAAGTGCCAAAAGGGATGCAAAGAAGAGTGCAACGGTGGTATGACTATTCATGGTCCAGGTAAGTGACACTATTCTTATATATTTACATTGGAGACGTTTAACAAGATTGGAGCCTTTTCAAAGTTAAAACATATTGTTGTTCTGCAATCGTCCTCTGATTCACTTCCCAAATCGTATAACAAAAATGCTGTCAGAAGCTGTATGTTAGTAATAAAAATGCTGTGTGTTCCTTAAAAAAATGTTCCTCGGTCACATTCCAAATAATGAGAACGATAATTACAATATACTCTCGATATCTCGAATATCTTGTTATGTCAAAAAATATTTTCCCCCATGGCATTACATATCTATGTAATGTTAATTTGAATTCCTATGTCGAAGGTTTTTTTTTTCAAAACCTTGCTATGTCGAATTTTTTTTTTTTTTTTTTTTGAAATAGAAAATGAATTTTTTTGAAAAAATCACAATATAAGTTTATTGTAAACCAATTATTTTCTACTTAATGCATAACTTTTTTTTTCTTGCTTTTAAAAATAAAACGATCATTGTTGTATTTAGAACAAATAGTCAACTATCATTACGTAAGCAATTATTATTAGTTATTTTTATGTTTCAAGACTCTACGTTTTAGAGTAATATTTTAGAATATATTTTTCTACTTTTTATAGCATATTTAGTTCTGAACTTGTTTTTATCGAAAACTCGCTCTCTCGAAATTTTTTAGGCTCCCTTCAACTTTGAGATACCGAGAGTATACTGTAGTAGGTGTTTTGGTTTTAAAATCGGGAGCTAGTTTTACCAAATTTACTAATATGGAAAATCCAATCCACGGAATTTTAAAAATAATAAAAAACAATTAAATGATAAAAGGTACCCAAACGAAGGTATGATACTTTATAACAAATTTGCATCATCTTAGACTTAACTTGCGATTTAAAAGTAACAGTTACGATTCATCTTTACTTCTAAGGTAATAATTACTCTTTGTAAAAAATTTATTCAAGATTTTATTTATTTATTTTTGAAAAAAAATCGAAGCATTACACGTAAAATTTGCTGCATTGCTCCTTGTAAATGTGTTCCCCGATTACATTTAAACCAATGAAAATATAATTAGTAGGTTTTTCGGTTAAATTAAGGTCGAGAACCAGTTTTACCGAATTTACTAATATTTAAAATCCAATCAATGGAAGAAGAAAAAAAACAACTAAGTAATAAAAGATACCCAAACCAAAGAATATACATAGGAGAAAAAGTCAAGCTTTCATTGACATAATGAAAGCTTGGCTAGGTGTGGTTCCCGCGTTTAAAGGAAAAAATAGCATTAAGGGACACAACAGCTCAGGTTATTAAAACGGGTTTACAACCTCCTCTCTTCCCAACTACTACTGGGGCTGGGGTGGAGAAAACAAGTTTTCTGTTTTTCTTTATTGTAAGTTTGTGCTGTATTTTTAAATTATTGGTAAACAGTACTGAACTATTAATTACAATGTTTCTCTGAGAATACATTGTAATCATTTTTGTTGATTAAATCTGCTATATTTTNGATATAAAAACCCTCTTTCCAAGGTCAAATGTGCTATTCTCTACCTATCCACCAGCATGTAAGGTTGTCATTCTGGGGCTCTGGCCCGTACTTTAATAAAATTATATTATGATTCCTGCATTTTCCTGTATCTTTTTCAAGAAGCACCGGCCACACTACAAACTTACAATATTTAGGCTTTCAAAGCGTAACATATATATATATATATATTACGATTTATTTTTACTCCTGAGGCAAAGATTAATTTTTGTAAAAATTTATTCCAAGATTTTTTTCTTTTTTAAAGTAATTTCGAAACATTATACATAAAAATTTGCTATGCTTTTTTATACACATAAAACTCAGAGCATTTTTATTCTTAAACTAAAATTGTATCCTGGCATCATAAATAACTTATCAAATGCTGAAACTTACCTAATCTATTAAAAAAAAAAATACACTGCTCAGGAAAAAAAAATTTTAGGTTTTGTGATAAATGATTGCTAAGGCCTTCTTCAAAAGATTTTAATGGTAGTTGGGAATAAAAGATTTCGAAAATGATGTCGTCTTTGTAAATGTAAATCACATTTTGGACGAAAGTATACAAAGGAATTTATCATTCTCCTCAGGTTGAAGATATTTTATCCCGAACATTTTTTGTGTATTAACGACAAACTTGAGACATTTTCTTAAATATTGTTGAGTTTTTGCCTTATAAGAAGAGGAAAAAAAATTTGTGCTCATTTATAGTGTCGACATACATTGGTTGAAATTCTTATAGGATGGCTAGATTAGAAATTTCATATCAATTCTTTTTTACTAGAAAGGGAACATTTATGAAAAAGAAATGATACAAGATTATAAAGGATCTAAGAGTACAGCATTCCCATTCTCAGCTTCCTTCCTATAAAAATCGAAAATAAAATATTGCTTTTTTGAAAATCAAATTTATTCTGAAGTATTTTTACCTGGCAATAGGCAATAGGCCGAACTTAAATTTTTTTATAGCTATCGGGAACTAAAGATAAAAGTAAATTTGAAATTTGATACAAAATTCACTTTTGACAAGAGTTTTTTTGCCTTATCAGAATAATGTATTTTACGTATGTAAATATGTAGAATACAAAAATAATTGCATTTTACTCATACAGACTTTCAATTTTTGTACAGTACTTCAATTTCTGATTTTTTTAAAATCAGAAACTTTGTTGAATTTGAAAATGTTGGAAAAATAGACAACTATAAAATTATATTGTTCTTCTGAAAAGAAAGGTAAATGCAATGAATAAAGAAAAGAGTATTTATTTTAACTTAAAAAAATATTCTCCGTACGTTTGTGTCGTATGTCCATATTGTGTCGGTAAATCTTGTAATCATTCATAAACAGAAGTTAAAGTATTTGCAATAGAAAACAAAAGTTTTGAAAGTTAATCTAAAAGAAAATCAGAAAGAAATAATGCTTATAGCAAATCCTTCCATATTATCTGTATCCTCTTCTTTGAAAACGTTAAGAAATCTTTTAAAGTTTTGTAAACAAGTTATGTACTTCTAATGTTGATTGACTGATTTAATGCATAACTTACTTGAAGTCTCGATGCAAGTCTGGAAACTGTAATCAGAACCTATCTTCATAAGTCTGGAACTTGCAATCAGAACCAATTTTAAAAATATATTTATTCATATTTTAACAGAATATGGCAAATATCTTTTCGTATTGAAATCAATTGCAGAAAAACTTTTTCAAGTTGTTACAGGCTGGAACATATTAAAGTTATCACTAACTAGAACCTATTCACAATTAATTGTGATATCTAAAAAAGATAAAAATAAAATCTATTTTTATGAACATACTATATACTTGATTTTCTAGCAAATTTGCACGATAAGCTACTCGTTATTAATGCAATGACACGTTTTTATATCAAACTGTTACACAGTATTATTAAAAACACATGCTGTTTTAGTTCTTTGCGAGTTTTTAACTTGCATGCTTTGTAACAACTCTATTATGTGAAATTCTTGTCAAAAATTTGGTAAAAAATTCTATGAATCTTTACTTTAAGAGTTCAAAATAAACAAATGTTGCGATAAAATAAAATTTGAAGGATTGGGTCCGAGGTCCGTTTGATAGTGCCATATTTATTCTCGCTTGAAAGTGTCAGTACTGATGCTCGTTTTAAAAAGAAAACTTAAATTGACACTTTCAAGAAAAAATATTATTATGTGGGACCGAGTTATGAAAACGACCCAAATCCATTCGCTCCTATCATTCATTAACGCTTCTTTTTAAAATATCTTTTTAGGGGTCGAATGCAGGGAGGAGGGGACATTCACTCAGCCTTAGGAATTCTTCCGGACAAACTGAAAACAGAACTTGCCATTCACGTGAACCTAAAGACACTGAAAAAGGTAAGATTTACTCTCGATATCTCAAAATTGGAGGAAAGCTAAATAATTTCGAGATAGCGAGTTTTGGAGATGTATTCTAAAAAAGAAGAAAAAAATTTTCTAAAAAAGTTCTCTAAAAAGTAGAGTCATGAAAATTAGAATGACTACTAATAATTATGTACGCAATAATAGTTGACTATAAATATAAATACTGCAGTGATAATTAATTTCATTTTTAAATGTAAGAAAAAAATGCATTAAAGAGAAACGAATGGATTGACAATAAACTTACATTAATAATAGCATTAAAAATACAAACATACATAAAAAAACTTGCATAAAACTTCATAAAAAATTCATTTTCTATTCCAAATAATATAAGACATAGCAGGGTTTTGAGAAGAAACTCTTTGACATTGAAATTCAAATTAATAGTAACTGGACGTGTAATACCAAGGGGGAAATTGTTTTTTGACTTTACAAGATTTTCGAGATATCGAAGTTCTAGATATCGAGAGTATACTGTATAAAAATTGTACAACTGTATAAAAATTTTATTCAGTAAATACAGTACTGTATATACTGTATTTGCTCTAACTGTCATAATCTTTTAATTTTCAACAATTATAATTAATGCCTATGACGTGATATTTTAAATAAACTCCGATTCGTGAAATGGGCTCAAAATTGGCATTTTTAACTTAATGCTTTAATTAACAAGCATTTTTTTGTTAGAAGATAGAATAAAAAATATATTTAATGTGTGAACTGAAAATCTATCGAACCCTGAAACTCACCGTTCCTTCTTTTGCGCCTCCGTAACATTATATTTGATTAAAATAACAACACATTTAAATAAAGAATGATTTTTTTTTGTTTAAAAAATTTGAATATCGTCAAAAATGTACATATTTTGTCAAAATTTGTTAATTTAGTATAGTTTAATCAAAAGAATGAAACTGTTTGTGAAAATTTCTGATCCCATGCGTAAAAGTATTTTCAGGAAAAGGATGTGTCGTAACTCACTATAATGAACAGGGAAAATGAACATGGTTACAGTGAACATGTATCCACGGTTGTAATAAGCTTTTGAACTCATGAACACGGTTGTAATGAACTTTCTTAGTGGTCCATTCAAAATTCCGATTCAATTTACGTCATTTTATACGCTTATAGTAAACAGTTGAAAAAAATGGAAAATCGTTTATCGTAAAAAAAAATTTCCGCATTTTTTTTCACTTCTTCAATTCGGCAAGAGTTGCGTTTGCATATGATGACAAACTCAAATCTAGTACTTTTAAACTTGGATGAAGAAGTTGTTAAGCAGAACATTCCTCCCCTTATGTTAAAGAAGGAAAAGAAATTTTGGAAACTTTTATCTCGGAAGTGAAATTAGCATTGGATGTTCTCAATTTTTTTTTAAAAGGAGAACGAGATAATATTGAATTCTTAACTAATTATTGTCACAAAAATAGGTAAACTCTCCTGAAAATCAAATAGTACAGTCAATCGAAAAGTATAATTTCTTTCCCAGAATATAAAAATTATTTCATTCATGTTCCTTTTACATATTTGATGTATTATCTATTTATATGGTTATTAATTTATAAACAAAATACTTACTACCGTAATAACTTTTTACAGTAATGATATTGTCAAAGGGCCATTTTCAAAGAATTCGGATATAGTGAACTACCGTTTATAGTTGACTTATTGCTGGATCCGCAAACAATTCATTATAACGGGGTTCTACGGTACATGATTTTGGAAATATTTTACTGAATATTTTTATTGTTGAAAAAATCCTGAAAAAAATACCTCCTGTTATATTTTTTGCAGTCTCCCTTGCTGCACACACAAACTTCTCCCTGTTACTCTCACCTATTACCAAGCTGATATTGCGTTGTAAGAATTGAGAGCGGCAGCGAGTAGAGGCAAAACACCCTAGTTGTATTATAAAATGTAAATCATGAAAGTAAAAGACTCACTAAACAAATTATTTTGATATGTACACTTTATTACAATTTCATCCATTAATAAATAAAAGATTTTCGATTATTTACAAGTTCAAATGCAGTTCTCCTGCAAAAATAGGGCATTCCAATGTTTTACAGTTAAGGAGCATTAAGACACATTTTACGAGCCTTTTTTTAAATGCTTATATTATTGTATTAAATTTTATTCTGCTCAAATACTTAATGAGGTAAAATTTTTAAAACAAAATATTTCACTTATTTTAAGAAAATTAAAATGTACAAAAATTAGCATTGCCAATTTTGAATAGAACCCATAAAATTATTTTCAAAAATTAAAAATTTTGTAATAATTTGACGAAGAAACTTTGTATGCCATTCGCTTCAAATTCATTTTTCATGCAGAGTGTCCTAAAATCCTCACTCTTCACTTCTATTACACTAGTCAAAAATGAAGACATTTTATTTAAAAACAAAAACACTATCGAAATGTGAAGAATGTTTGTCTGAAATTTAGAGATCATTCTATAATTGCTTACTCCCTTTTTGCTTTCTTCAGTCAGCAAACAAGGCTTGGAGCTTTCAACTTGACCTTCCTCGTTCACAATTCGTCAAGTTTTGATAATTTTCTCCTCCTTAATTTGAGACCCACAATGACTACAGTATTTTCCTCATTTTTGCTTCCTCAAAATTCCTCAAAATATACCGCTTGGTCTTACGACCTATCCTGAAGAAAAAAAAATGAAATAAAAACGAAAGCTACGCTGTTGACTTCAAACAAAATCTGTAAATACTTCGGCTGCTTCGTTTGTAAAGATTTCTACAGATGCCACAAATTGCTAACTAATTCTTTTGTAATAAAGAAGTATAGAAATTATGGCAGATTACGTTTACCAGATAAAATAAATATTTAATGTTCGCATAATTTTAAACTTAAAAAATTTCGAAATTTTGTGTCTTTTGCCCCTTTTCAAAAACCTAGCTAGTTGTCCTACATTTTAGGTAACGGAACAATAACTCATTAACAGAAGATACATTTTAAGAGTCCAAGAAATGCAGAGGTGTTTTGTAAATGCTGTAATTCAAGACTTCTTTAAATCGTCCTTTCAAAATGCTATTTACTTCTTCGGAAAAGTACGTCAGGATGACTTTGCTGTTGTAGAGAGTTTCTATCGAGGAGGGTGACCTCGTTTGGGCACCCACAATATCTATGGCAGCTGTTATACTGATTTTGCCCACATCGTCGACTGAATAATCAAGGATTGTTGGAACATTGTCACTTAAGGTAGATGTAACCTTTAACGATAATTTCGTTTGTTTGACTGTAACGATGAGTTGGAAATTATAAACTTCACTGCCATTGTGAGCTTCGGCTTGGTACTTCAAAGTTAATTCGTCGAATCCAAGAGAGCATTCAAAAGTAATGTTTCTTTCAATGAATTCGGGAATGCTGCATTCGGAATTCCTCCTTACGTTGGACAGGTGTTCAAGTTTGCCCGTCTCAAGTTTGAGGAAATTTGCGTCTTCATTTTGAGAATCTCGAACAAAAACTTTCTCCAAGCGAGTGCTACTCAAAACGAGAGGATCCAACTTGCTATACTTCGATTCGAACAGAAAACGGTTGGTGAGAACAGAGTCGATGTAACTGTTAGAATCCTCTATAGTATATTCTTCTTTGCCTACAGGAAAAAATGGGATTTCATAAATAGTATAAAAACCAAGGATATTTAAAAATTAAAAAAAATTATTTAAAGGTAATTTTCATGTTTTATGCCCTTGTAAAGGAAATAGGCATCTTCAGCAAATTATACTCTTTACCCTAGCTAGAATATCTCACTTTCTGATTCACACGTACCTTCGTAGGGAAAATGCAAAATTTACTGAAACCATGGTAAAGGAAAGGGGAAAAATATGGAGAGAGGGGTAAATCACGTAACTTTGATACGGCTATTATACTTACAAAGAAGATGATAATTATTGAGCGCTATATAGAAAACAACATTAAAAAATATGGCTAAAATTTGAGCTACATGATTAAAAAAATTGAGTTAGAGAAATATGTAAATATTTCCCTCTATCATCTTAGAGAGGGAAAAAGTTTAACCGATTCTATTACGCAACAAGTTTGCTTGTTCGTGCATAAAGGAAAAAAATACGAGTTCCTGTCCAAATATGGGAAGTGATATTTTATGTTGATCAAGATTAAGACAAATATTTAAATTATGGCTGTAAGATCAGTTAACAGTTGACTATGCTACACACAAAATTAATTTTCTAAATCTATAGAGAATAGTGTTATTCCTTTTATCTGGCTAAACTTGATCAGAATAATTAAGTGCTGTTTATGACAACAAAGCCAAAATTTTTTAGCCTTTCAAAATTAGAAAAGAAATTCTATTAGTAGAAGCAAACCCAACTTAGAATAGAAGAGGAAATCAATGTAAAAGCAAACCCAACTTACAACTTACCAACTTATAATATATTAATTTAATTAAGAGGAAATCAATAAGAAAAACTGGAAAATGGACGAGACGCGTACTATGTTTTAGTACTTAAGTATTTTAAAGGATTAGTGGAAGTCAGATCCTAAGCCAAAGATTGTAGGATTGTTGATAAGAAGAGGACGCGCGTTTTATGACGAACATAAAGAGCTTAAGCAAGTAAGTATGGCAGCAATGCATTTTCCCCATTCATTCTTGTTGCTCAATAATCATAGCCAAGAAAACTTTTTTTAACTCATTTTGTTACGTAACAAGTTTTATTTGTTCTTGTATGAAGAAAAAAATATCAGTCCCTGTGCAGGTATGGTAAAGGGTATTCTTTTATACCAGGGATTTCCAACTTACGTGAGGCCGGAGGCCGCAATTAAAAACACCAGTCAAATGGCGGGACGCAACTATATCAAAAATTTATATAGGACTCTTTTATGTTTGAAGGAACGTTAAATATTACTGTCAGAGTTTTATCAGGTTGTACAAAGCAAAAGTATAGAATTACAAATTAAAATAAGAAGTAGATTTTTAAAAATATTTAAAAATTGCATATCAAAAAATTTCGGCTACAATAACTTTAATGTGCACCTATGTATCAAACAATTAATGTGAAACAGATATCAAATTGTTAAGATATAAAACTTAAAAGTATTTAAAACCCATATAGATTTTCTACGAAAATTGTTCTCAAAAAATTACAACTAATATATTTTGGTTCGCGGGCCACAAAAAAAAAGCTTCTCAGGCCGGATGAGGCCCTCGGGCCGTCAGTTGGAAACTGTTGTTTTATACGGAGCAAGAATTAGGCTAATACTTAAATTTTGGCTATAAGGTCAGTTAATATTAATTTTGCTACGTCAAAAAATTAGTTTTCTACGTCTACGGAGGAAGGTGGTGTCCCATCTATCTGTCTAAACTAGATCACATGAACTTGTAACATTAATGCATTGTCTCCTTTCATTCTTTTTGGTATCGGTAACCAATTAATCGATTAATGCATGATGGAAGTTAAGGTACTCTTACGTCTTGAACTTCTATATTTAAAATGATATATTAAGGAAATAAATTTTGATTGCTTACCACGAGGTGTTGTTCTATGGTCTTCAGTTACTGGCTCAATTGTCGATGCATAAACATCTTCTAAGTCTTCTATAGAAAAAGGATTCTTCTGAATATCCTCACTGAATGCTTCTTTCAGATGATGATGAGTTAAAGTATTAATTAAGTTAAAGAATAACTCTTCCACGTTTTCTTCCATGGGTTCCCTTATCCATTCCATCATACCCAGACCATCAATCCAAACATTCATGTTCGATATGACGGTTGGCCTGTAGCTGTCCAACTTGCCATCGTCACCTGATGAGCCATTAAATGAGAAATCCATTTCGATTTTCAAAGGAGAGGTAACGGCGTCTACCATGACGTCAGCGGTTGAACCGATAACGGATGCTTTGCCAGTAAAATTGAAGTTAATTTGTTTGGTTTCGATTTCTGTGTGAATTTTCAGTCTTCTGTTATGAAAGGATATGGAGCATGCGCCCTTTCGATGAAGATTGCCCAATCCTGTAATGTGACCCTCTGTCAAGTTGGCGTAGCATTTGAATGGATAGAAAACTACTTTCTTCTTAAAGTTAAGTTCTCTTCCGTAAACGGGAAATGATTCCAAATTATTATTTTTCACGGCGTTCACCAGTAATTTATCCACATATGTATTGCATCGTTCGATAGCATCTATGTAGCTGCTTCTACCTACAAAAGAAATAATTTGTATAAAATTAATTTGTGACTGCAACTCTGTTTCTACGCAATGTCAAAATATCAAAAACTTATCAATATCATAAATTACACTGTTAGAACTTTTAAAAAAATGGTTAAATAACAATTTATTTAATTGTTAGTTATTAATTGTTACAGTATTTGACCCAAACAGTCAAATAACGATGAAAATTGATGATATACAAACTGCTAAGTGTTAGAAAAAATGTTTATTGATTTTTTTCACCTAATACGGTTAATCAGCCAGAATTCTATCCTATCTTGTTCTGTGGAACTAGGTACATCTGTAGCTAAAAGGGTTAATCGGATAATTTAAAGACCGGCTAAACAGGGGTTCGAAATCGAGAGTCGATAATACAATGTTTCTTTCCTTACTTCCCCCTCCCACATCAATATATGAAGAGTTTCTAGTGTCCAGCTCTATCTAGTCAGTGACTTTGGACTATTAGAATGCGAAATTATCATTTTCCCGTAAATGGCGCAGTACCCACAGAGCTCTGCTGTCCGTTTAAGTTCAATTTTTATGGTTAAGAAACTATGCTAGTTGTAAATGGTTACAACACTGTATCATTTTCAATTCACGTTTTGAATTCTCAAACCGTACCTATTGTAAACGGTTACAAAACTGTAAAGGTAAAAAAACTGTTCCAAACAATAAGCTTTATGTTTAATTGGAAGGACAAAATACAGCCGAAAATTTTACAGTAACTTCAGGTGGAAAATTCTAAATGTGTATGTAAGACATTTATTACTGTATACTGTATTTACTATCTACTATCCATATTTTCGATTGATAAATTTTGTTATCTATCTATTTTCCAATTGTGAGAAATAGTATCCCTACAATTGTATTTACTAACATTTAGCAAAGAACATTAATTAGTAATAATAATTGTACAATTTTCACATCAACATTGAAAATTATTTGTTTGAAAGTAGTAAAATTTGTAGGATTTTACGATTTTGGAACCCAAAGCAGAAAAACAATAAAACATCAAAATCTGTGATTATGTGAAATTTCTATAATTGTATTTGCTAAATTTTGAGATTAAAAACTAATTTTTTAATAATAAGTGTCCAATTTTCTAACTAAATAGCAAAATTATTTTTTGTTTGAAGGTCATAAAACTCGTACGGTTTAGGAAAGCAAGACAAAAAACATCCAAAACTGTTATAATATGAGATTATAAAGAAAAAATATCCCTTCAATTATATATTACAAATAATGGCGAATTAGTTAATTAATAATAATTATTAAACTTTCTACATAAATAACGAAAATATTTTTGTTTAAAATTCATAAAATTATCACAATTTTACAATTTTGGAGCCCAAAAATAAAAAGTTAAAAACATTAAAATTTTTAATTATATTAGATTCTAATAAAAAAGTATTCCTACAATTGTATTTCCTAAATTTCAGTGAAAAAAATTTATTCATTAAGAATAATTGTTCAACTTTCTAGCCCAACAAAAAAAGAACAATTTTTAAAACATTAAAAGTCTTAAAACTGGTACAATTTTCGTAAAGTAAAAATAAAAAAATGCACAAAATTTGTAATTATGTGAGATTATAAAAAAATATCTTTACACTTAAAAAAAGTAAAATATTTCTCACTCTTAATGCACTTAGACATTTTGTTATATTCTACAAAAATAAACCAGCAATTTGATGAAAAAGAAATCTCCCAATATTACTTTAACTTTGCATCAATTCTGACGCTCTCTTCCTTAAATGCTTTTGGAAAAAAATTTACTGAAGAAATAAACCTATCAGTTAGAATCTAAACTAAAGTATTGTTCTTTGATATTTCAACTGAACAATGAATAAGCATGCAATTTTAAAGCAACTTAATTAAAAAAGAAAACTATTTATCTGAAAATAAATATTATTTTTATTTTAAAAAAGAATGTAGCTTACCAAGAGGACTACTAGCCACAACCGTAATGGAAGCAATCAAAATCAATAAAGTCTTCATTTTTATAGTATTTTTCTGAAAAGAAAGTATCGTTGTATAAATAAGATAACTAAATTTTATAAAAACCTTCTACAATTTCAATGCTTCGATTGATTATAATAAAATTAAGGCTTTATGCTGAAGTTTAGAATTGTATATTTTTTTTCCAAATAAGCAATTTACTAAAACCTTAAAATTTAATTTTGCTCTCGACCCAAATAATTATTTTTGCAATTAAGTGATTACCTAGGTTTAAAGAAACAAAACAAAGTCTCTTTTACTTCATTCATAAATAATTATTGTTTTCAAATTACAAAGCAAAATATTTTGAACAATATTTTTGTAAACTTTTTATCTGAAATTTCAGACCATTTTCAGAAATACTTTAGAAAAAGAAAAGTATCCTTAAGTGGTCACGTTAACTCTACAAATTAATACAAATTATTACAAATAATTATCACAAACTCTCATGCCTCAAAAAAAATTTGATAGTAGGTGAGTGTAGTATGTGTTAAAATAAACAATTTAAAAAATTTTGTTTCGTAATTTCCTTTTGCTATTCGTTTCAATATTCTACTATAAATGTATATTATTAGAGTATTTTTCATTGCTTGTAGTTTTGCTTTAAATTGCGTTGATAGCTGATGAATTATAAAATTAAAAGCTCAGAAAATGGAACTCCATCATTTTCAATCAAAACCTGTTAAGGCAACAATCAGTATCAGAACTCTTAGTAACGAAGAAATTACATATACATACTATTAATTTGTACACATATTGATTAAAAATTATGCAGGATATTCGATGAGAACCATTTTTGTAGTCAAAAGAAGTCAAAAACAGTGTATACACATTGCCAGGTGAACCGCCTAATACATTTGAAATATATATATATATATATATATTTATTTGATTTTTTGCTATTCCATTTTAAAGGTAATAAGTTNTATATATATATATATATTGATAGGTAAGTAACTAATGTCTTTGAGAAAAAATTGGAAATAGTATTTAGTATTATAAAAAGTATTATTACTATAACCATAAACGAAAAAATTTAATTTTATCATATTTTACTCGCCTACTCACAATATAAGCTAAACGGAGAAGAGTATATAGTTTATGCTAAAAATTACCTGAAAATTACAAATTCCTTACTCATAATTTTTACATACTATTCATTTACTAACTCATAACAAATAAATTTGTAGAGAAAAATTTTAATTTTGATAGCACTAAACAGTATTCAAATATTAATAAGATTAAATTTTATTGTAATATTATTTTTTGATTAGATCAAATCTACTCGCAATATTTTGGAGGATATATTTAACCATTTACTAAAGAATTTTTATTTGTTATTGACTAAATAACTAATAATTATTCATAATAAAAAACTGATTAGAATAACCAAAATTTGTATTGTATTGAATCATTTTCAAGTATTGTTTAGATAACATTAACCTAAAGTTTAGCGTAATACTATGCAAGGATAATATAAAACCTGCACACAATATTTCGCTATTTAGAGAAACGAAGAAACCAGCAAGCATAAACCAAAATTGACTAAATACTATTATGTTAATCATTTATCATGAATATTTTACTTATTATTTGTTAAATAACTAATGAAAGAAAAATGACGCATGTTAAAAAAGATTTAGAAAAATCAAACTTTCAATAGTTATCAAATATTAATTAGATATTAAAAAACCTTAGTTTATCATAATTATTTGTTGTAAGTAAATAAAATCTACACGCAGTAGTTTGTTACACAGAGACAGGAAAATTCTAGCAAAAAAATATTTCCTGATATTGACTAATCATTTACTATTTTTTTTTAAATTTACTCCCAAAATGAAAAAGAAAAAAAAATACTGAGAAAATTAAAACTTGAATAGCGTTTAATAATATTAAAATATAGTTGCATCAGAATTAAATCTGAGCTTTACTTATTCTTATTCGGATGATATTATTCGGATGATTCCTATTCGGAAAATATATTCGGATGAATTATATCTTAGTATGAATACAATAATTATCGAAAAATAATAAGTTAAGAATAAAGTTTATTTCATCATAATTATATGTTATAAATAAATAAAATTTACATGCAATAGTTAGTTATACAGAGAATGGAAAATTCTGACAAGAAGTATTTATCTGATATTAATTAATCATTTACTTTATAATTTTTTTTTATTTACTATTGGCTAATGTAGAAAAAATGCCCCAAAATGAAAACAAAATTCTGAGAAAATTGAAACTTTAATAGCGTTTAATAATAATAAAACATAGTTGCATCAGAATTAAATCTGAGTTTTATTTTATCGTAAAAATATATTCGGATAAATTATAACTTAGTATGTATACAATAATTAGCGAAAAAATAATAAGC
Source organism: Parasteatoda tepidariorum (assembly GCF_043381705.1). Classification (NCBI taxonomy): domain Eukaryota; kingdom Metazoa; phylum Arthropoda; class Arachnida; order Araneae; family Theridiidae; genus Parasteatoda; species Parasteatoda tepidariorum. The sequence goes on from NC_092208.1 coordinate 88,736,031, forward strand.
TAAGTAATTAAACACAATAATTAGCAAAACAGTTTGCTAAATAATTCTTTACAATAACTAGATACACCTAGAAGAGAAATTCTGATATTTAATAATTTAAACTAGTATTTTTTATTCCCCATAATAAAACTAGCTATCGAAATTAAATTACTACAAAACGGTAAGTTTTTAGAAAAATTAGAATTTGAATAGTATTTAATTTCATTCAAATTTACTCATAAAAATAAGGTAGAAAAAATATCAACAAATGTATGCAAGAACTTACCTAAAGTATGGATATTGTTTGCAAAGAATGAAGAATTGCAAGAAGTAAAAGATTGTAAGGAACGAGGTAAATATTCAGGTATATTTATATGAGATTCTTAAGTGACCCATGAGATCTGGAAATTATTAAAATCACTCCCTTATCATTCTAATTGTCCCTAAATATAGTATGTGGGCAAAGGTTAGTTTTTCAGGATGCTATCTTTAGACCGGAATTGTAAATATATTTGATATCATTAGAAAAGAAATTAGAATTCAAAGGTTAGAACCGAACGTCACCAAAAAATACAAATTGTGCATTAATCTAGAACTTTGTACTTTCTAATTCACCTTTAAACGGAGAAAAAGGATTCGAAAAAACCTATTGAATGATTAAAAAAAAAAGAAAATCATGAGATAAAAATGGATGACATATCCATCTTTTAAATATGTAAAATGCAAAAAAAGAAAGGGAAAAAAAGAAGAAAATCTTCTTATTGCTAAAATAAAATAACTATTTTGCAATTAATAAGAGAAAATTAGTATAAATTTAATATCACTTCCAATAAATTTAAATATGTATACTTTGTAAGAAATCAATAAACCAATTAAATATTTCAGCAATATGTGTATAAATACCTCATAAATAATCAATGAAAAAACTTAAATATTTCAGCCCTATAGGTGTTACGTTATGGGAAATCAATAAAATAGTTAAATATTTCTGCGAAATTGTAATTTTAAATTAATAAATCTTAAAATGCTTACTACTTCATTTTTTGCGTAATTATGTATGTTGCGTAATATATTTGCAAAAAAAATAGATCCTAAAGATTTTATTTAAAAATAGTTTTATTATTTCGCAGTGATGCAATTTTATTGGAAAAATTAATTTAAAAAAAATAATATCACATTCTATAAAATCAAATGTGTACACGCTATTATATGAAATTAATAAAATAGTTATGCTTCTGAAAAACGGAAATTTTAATTGCATAAATCTTTAAATGTTTGCTACCTTGTTCGTTTATTTATTACGTGAATTGTAATAAATAGATACTAAAGTTTTTGTTTTAAAAGCAATTTAATTATATCGCGATGATACAGTTTCAGAAAATTTAGTAAAAACTTAATATCACCTTCCATAAATTTAGACGTGAATATGCCATTGTAAGGAATCAATAAAAAAGTCATATTTCTTCAAAACGTCGGATTTAAATTAATGAATCTTACAATTTTTTTGATCGATTCTCTTTTTTTATTTGTATATTACAAAAAAATAGTATCTAATTGTTTTAAGGAAAAATAATTTAACTTATTTAAAGGTCGTGAAAACTGTTTAAAAAGTAATTGTCATATTTCAATCATTGCATTCGTCGATTGTTCTATGCTGTCAATAAAATAAATATAAGTTCCTGCAAAACTAGCAACTTCAAAAAAATAAACAATTCTTGAAATGCTTAATGTTTAATTCTTCTTTTTAATGCGTATATTGCAAAAAGCTAGAATCCAATTATTTTATTTAAAAAAAAATTATTATTATTAATTGATAAAGTTGCCTATGAAAAATTAGAAAAAAAATTTAAAATCACATTTGTCGAAATTAGAGCCAAGTCAAGTTCGATCGAAAAAAGCACCTTGCCTCGAACTATAGTCTCAAAAAACTGGGAATGATTTTATTTCACTATGAGTATCTCAATTGGGTACTTGCGTTAAGAAGAAGAGGACTTCCCATACCCACACGTGTGACCTATGATGTCAGCGCTAGCTAATCTTTATCAGCAAAATGGCGTTTTGAAGTTGAGCTAAGTTTTTCTGCATAAATAAGAATGTTAATAAACGATAAATTAATTAAATACAAATCCGAAATTGAGCCGAATTAAATAGAGAGCCGCACATCAAATTAGATTAAATATAATTCGTTCTCAGTCTACTTCTCTTACTTAACTTAGATTTATAATGTGTTTATGTATTTTATTGCAACCGTGATATATTTTTGTTTTGTGTACCCGGCAACTTCGATGTACAATTAGTTTAATTATGTTCCACATTGCTTCATGCCTGTCTTTGTGTTAAGTAAATATATTGTGGTAGAACTGAAATCGTTGAGAAAGAATCTTTGTGAAAGTATTTAGAATGTGTCACTTAAAATAATTGATACTTGAAAGGCTTGGCTTACTTGAAATAGAATGGAAGGAACAGTTGCTAACGCAAGCAAATGCCATGCTTCAATAACCAATCAGGATCAAGATACCCATACTACGTCACTTTGAGGTATCCCATTAAGAATACTACGGTTTTTGAGGTCCGTTGAACTTCTAAGAGCCAAGACTGCAAAATTTTAAGAATTTTTTGTCCAGTTTTTTGCTTTATAGCATTTAAACGCAACATCGTACACAAAATCAAAGAGCATTGAATTCTGCGTTGAATAACATCTTCGAATATTATAAATTGAATGATTTGGGCAGAATAAGCAGTAGTGAATTGAGCCTAATTCCTCACATCTGATGAAAAAGACTTCATCCTCACTCTCTAAACTTCGAGACCAAAACCTGCAACTCTAAATAAATGAATAATAAAAAAAAACATAAGCTACGAAGTTATTGGGAAGTAAATTATATACTTTCTAAAATTAATGTCCACTTTAACAGAGGTGTCTCAATGACTGTAATCTGCTATTTAATTGATTCCCTTAGCGATGGAGGGAGGGGAGAATTGCCGTTATATTAAAACTTTAAGCCTAATGCTTGAAAAATTAAGTTTAAGATTTCATAATATTACGTAAAACTTTTTATAACAGCGTTGAACAGTGACCCAGTTTTGAGTTTAAGACAATAAAGGTTCAACTTCAAAAGTTTGCAATGTTTAACCTAACCCAGAAGACAGTAGAACTTCTGAATCAGGCATATTACGAACCTGCCATCGCGACACACAATTCTTGTTAAATTACCGTATTGCTAAAAATGACAATTTGGGTAAAAAAGTAAATAAATTTTTAAAAAAACTATAATTCCGATGATAAAAACTAAATATAAGGTATTTAAACCATCCATTTGGCGATTTTTTCCATTCATAAGGTAAGAGTTTACTAGAAATTCTGGTTTTCAAAACTATAGTTTTTATTACCACACTTTTGGTAATTAATAAAAAATTGAAAAGTAAATTTAACCGAATAAATAGCTTATATGCCATACTTTTAGATCAAAAATTTATAAGTTTTGCTCATAAAATTATTAGATTTTACCACGTATATCAAATTTCACCGCATGTTATAAAAACCACATTTTATTTTTAATTTAACCAAAATAATAACCAAAGCGCTTCGGCAAAAGTTATCGAGCTTTTTGGTGCTCCCATGGAGCCAGAAATACAATAAATGTTACCATATTCTGATAGTTTTGGCCATAATTATTTTCTCAGTGTGGAGGATTTTTTTGATGGAACTAAAAACTATTTGCATTAAACGGAGGGGAAAACCACGAAAGACAAGCGATCCGCTGATCAATGAGAATATATTAAGTCAGCACTGTGGTCGGGGACAAGCCGGAAGCAGAATCTGTATCGAAAAGACATCTTTGGGATTCGAGCATAGGCCGCCTCTTCGGAAATTGATCCATCACGGCTCTACGTAGAATATCTTTTAAGAAAATCAAAAACATAAAAGAAGAGCCTATTTAAAAATGTACTAGGAACTATAACTTCATGCTAAAGTATAAATCGCAGCACATCAACATAAAGAAGAGAGACAAGAAAAAGAACCTTACGGAAATTTTGCTTGTCTTTAAAGACACCTTCATATAACACGGGAAAAGGAAATATATTAATATGACTACATATTCATACATCTTTAAACTCATAACCCTCAAGAAATGAAAGTTATCTTTCTTTTTTTCTTCTTTTTTTTAAAAAAAAGGCGGATTCTATTCTACGTCACTAACAAACTACAGTTCCCAAGATGTTTTCGGAAGACCCGATAAACATTTCGAATATTTTTTCAAACATGAAAACTTATTTTTGACTGATATTATTTAAATCACTTTAAACTACGGTAAAATTTGATGAAATGTCCCATCGCTAGCAAAACATTTATTTCAAATAGATATTTGAAACTGTTAATATTTTCTCAAGAGTTGGTAATGATTCGTATTATTAAACTAATGACAGGGTTCCTGCGGTCCTTGAAAGGTTTCAGTAGTGGTAGTAAAGTTTGGTTAAAGAAGCAAAAGAGCGAACACTTCGTGAATTTTTTTAAATTTTTTGAAAAGAGGGAATCTCTTGAAACTAGTTCCATGTTAAAATATGTTTCTCCAATTGTCTGAAAATGCCCAAATTTGTCCAAAAGCGCTCAAAGAATGTTTTTTAATGAGATGTGCTTTTACCGAAACATGATATTTCCATATTAAAGAAGCAAAACAACAACAGCAAATAATTGTAATAATGTATCAGTAACTAACAGTAAGCAGTCATGCTTTCAAAAAGTGCTTCAATTGTTACAATGCTTCAACTTACAACTATAAACTTATTACTAACAATTATACTTACGAACTCTCTTTACTGATTTAAAATAATTGCAAATAGCTTTACTATTAACAGATATTGAAATAGTTTCGTCTTCTGTAGGTGAGCATATTTAAAGAGTGCCAGCCGGAATTCCTCCATGATCTAGTGCTGAAAATGAAGGCATACATATTTACACCAGGAGATCTTGTCTGTAGAAAAGGTGAAGTGGCTCGAGAAATGTTCATTATTGCAGACGGCATATTGCAAGTCATAAAGTAAGTCACTCACCAATGTTTCCATATTCTAATGCGAACGTCTCCTAATCTCAAATCTTTGGTTTAGGGGCAACTTTAAAATTTTAAATAGGAATCCTTTTTGCAAATTTGGATTCACCAAAAAAACCTTTTTCAATTAGACTTAGCGGTACCTGCATTTTAATACAAATCTCAAGAATTTCAAGATTTTGTTTAATGGTTTAATACCGAAAAAAAGTTTGTTTCTAGCCCAGGAACAATATTTTCATGGGGCACATTAGGACCCATAATTCTCATAGTACAATCCCTGACGTCTGTAAGTTACTTGAACATAGTTGCAGACCAGGTTCACCCATTCATGGCAACAGTTTTTCCTGTGGGGGATGGTGTTTACCAACAGGATAATGCACCATGTCATAAGGGTCGAATCGTCGAGGAGGTAAATGTCAGAAATATATACTAGTTAAGTGCCATTGCCCGGTATACCATACACTGATGTTTTTTTACGATCAAGTGCCATTTTCCGGTATACATTTGCCCGGTATACCCTACACTGAAGTTTTTTTCTAAGGTCAAGTGCCATTGCCCGGTACACCCTACACTGATGTTTTTTTAAGGTCAATGGTCACTGCCCGACATACATTTGTCCGATACTCCAAACACTGATGTTTCTTCTAATCTATCGTCAGTAAGTATTAAAATATCGAATAAATGTAATTATATCCACGAATAAATTAATATCAAATCGGATGTAATAAATATTTCAGACATTCACCAAAGCGACTATGTGATTGTCAACATTCACCGGTGAAAGTCAACAACCACCGATTTCGCTCATTCACAGTAACATGCACATCATTTACATAATAACCTCATCAGGACGTTTATTTCATACTCTGCCTAAATAGCATCCGGCATTGTATAGAATGTCTAGGCATTCTATACAATGCCTAGGCAAGTATGTAATACTTCTCACATTTCATACTTTGCCTAAAACGTCAGGCATTCTATGCAATGGCTAGGCAAAGTATGTAATACTTCTCACATTTCATACTTTGCCTAAAAACGTCAGGCATTCTATACAAGGCCTAGTCATTCTATAGAATGCCAGTGTTTCATACTTTGCCGGTAACATATGTATAAAACCGAATAAAAAACGGAATTCATGAGTAACTTCGAATGATGAGATTTTCAAGAGCTACGATGCTATTATCATTGTACGCTAATTCGTGAGAACAGATGATAATTTAAGTTGCGGAATCAGACACAGAAACATAACTTATTGTGTTGATAGCCTTAATATAAGAGTAAATTTGAAAAATGACGAAAAATTGCAAAAAAAACATTTGAAAATTATGAGAAACATAACGTAATAATTTTAACGCGTCATTTTACCCTCTATTACCACCCCAAAAATATTTTCAACGCATTATTTCGTATTATTTAATTGGTACTGTAATCTTAAAACAAAATTTTAGTGCAAATTGTTTTCATTGTTCTTTGAAAAATACGGGTCAGATCTAAAAAATTAAAATAGTCTTTTTTCATATTTTGATATTCGTATAATATCAAACTCAACTCTTATTATAAATGGAATACTATGCATCTTAATTACTTTTAAGTTAAGAATTTTTAATAAATTAAGAGTAGTTATGATCCGAAATCATTTACTGAAATAATGCGATTGAGCTTTTGTGTACTTTTAATCAAAGTAAAAGTTTCCTTTTGTTAAATTTCCATTTTAAATAATGCGATAGAACTTTTGTATACTTTAAAACAAAGTAAGATTTTATTTTGTTAATTTTCTACTTTCGATCGTTTATATAAAGAAAAAAACATTGCCATTTAAATTTTTCAAATATTTTGCTTAGCTAAGACGTATCTCAGAAATAGAATCTTGTTATTACAACTATTTTATTCAAAAAGTGTGACCTGTCTTCAAATGCTAACATTGAGTTTTAACGAATTAAGAACTGACGATAACATTATAAAGTAATATAAAAGGGTTTTTTTTAAATAATAAACATTTATCTACAACTCAAATAAATTGACTAACCATTCTGACGTTGACTTAAATCTATTTGAAAGCGTTCTCGTTTTAAACTTAATTCCCGAAATCTAAATCAATTACCGACTATTGCTACGGTTACATACATAAACCTCCGTTTCGTAATCTAATTGCCAACTTACAGGAGCGCCCGAGATATTTCATTCGGTATTAATTGCAATTAGGAAAGCTTAGTACAAAGAGCAGAGAGAGACTTATTTAATTAAATTCAGTCGTTCCCTGTTGTGCGTGATAATATCTGTCAGATTGGAAACTGGAAAAATATACTTTACATTTAAAGGTTCTTTTTGCTAATCTGTTAGTAAATGACATTCAAAAGTTCATTTGCAGTGGCTGATGACGCAATCATTTGAAATCTTTGACGCCATCTTGTTTGTGTTATGACCTCCAACTATTATTTTTCAAAAAAGTAGATTAATAATGCATTGCAATTTTCTGAAAGATTTCATAGCGGGTAAAATATTGCGTTGAAAATATTTTTGAGAAGATCATAGTGGGAAGAAAATGCGTTAAAATTACCACTTTCTATTTCTAAATTTCAAATGTTTCCGGCTATTTCTCGTTATTTTCCAAACTCACCTTTATATTGAGACTCAAATATCAATGAACAAAGGTATGTTTTTGTGTCTGATTTCGTAACTTAAATACTGATTTCGTTACTTCTCACTAATTAGTGTACAGTGATAATGGCATCGTAGTTCTTAAAAATCTCGTCATTCGAAGTTACTCATACATTCCGTGTTTTATTTGGTGCACAATTCGTATTAGTACTCTAAATTCTCACAAATTGTTAAGAATATCATTTTCAATGATTGATAATCTAAGCCGATGCTTGGTCAATATGTATATATTTGCGTATTCTGAACGTTTTTGTTTTCGGTATTGAACCATTAGACAAAATCTTGATAATTGTATTTTTAAAATTCCTGAAATAAATTATGTAAAACTAACGCCATAATCCTTACGATCTTTTCTGCGTGTAACGCCATTTTGATGTAACTTATCGCAGAATAGTTTTACCACCAGATCAGAGAGTATGTATTTCTATGAAATAATAACTTCTTAGCTTTTTCTTGGGTTCTTTTTATGTAAGTTACGAATCATATATTTGAACAATTTCGAACAGAACAGAAATCCATTCGGATCATCCTGATTTTAAGGTAAGCGGGACTTTTACTGCAAATTATTCAGAAATAAAGACTTATATGCACGACTGAAACAGAAATGTATGTTTAATATTAAGTCTTGCCAACTTCACTATGATTACAACGTCACAAACATTAGTAAAATGTAATCAGAGAATGACACAAAGATGTAATTGCGGAAAAATACCTCAATCGCAATTATCGATCAGAATTAATTCTGACATGAGAATAATTAGTGACAAATTATCGTGGGAAATTAAACAATGGATTTAATTAAGTTAATTGTTCAGAGATTTACTAGCCTTCCTTTTGAATTTAAATGAAACTCCTTATATTCTATTATATTGTAGTTGCTTTGTTCTAAGAGATGTGCATTTCTTTAGATTTTGCAAGCTCTTCAAAATATCTCATAATTAGTGTTCGTTACATTTAGTGTATTTATGCTTTGCTTTGCAGTGACAGGGGACAAGTTCTAACTCATATGCGAGCGGGGGATTTCTTTGGAGAAATTGGTATTCTGAACTTAGATGGATTTAACAGGTATTTAAATTACATTTGCATAATTAAAGTATAACACCTCTCTATAATATCGAGTGATAGGAACACAGCATGTAACACTAGTTTTATTGCTTATTGAAGTTTCACATATCGCCCCATTTCAAGAAAAAGAATTTTTTCAAGGAACGCTTAGCTTAAATCTTTGTTTCAAGCCGTGGTGGCTCAGGCGATGGAGTGTTTGCCACCCCATGATGTGATTTAGGTTCGAATCCCAGCGATGGCTGGAACATACTAATTCTACGACCGGCTCGCATTGACAGCATATAAAACAACATTTTAACAATAACTTTTAACTTTTTAAGCATTAACTTTTTTCCACGATAATTTTCATATGAAATATTATAATTGGCATGTGGATCATAATTAGAACCACCCTACAGTCGAGCTTACTGTAAGATTTTTTAGTGGTTGTCCTCTCCATGCAACGCACATGCTGGATAGTTTCATCAAAAAGTCCGCTTCGAAGACTAGTTTAATCCCGGAATTTCTTTGTCTTCTGGGTCTGAAAAATAAGTCAACTGTTTAACGCCAGTTATTAAATAAAGTGACACCTTTGTCTTCAAGATGAACCACATCGGGATATCCATTTAATTCAAGTCTAGTGAACTAGGTGATCATCATTCTAATGCTGTGTGATAATCACTAAAATGATCCTTGAGTACTCTTAACTATATGTCTTGGAGCAGATTCTTGTTCTAAAGTATTAGGTTTTAAATTTTTTCCTTTTTATTTTGTGTCAGTGTTCTGAGTGAAAAATTCGACAAATTGAGGGAATGACTGTCTTTTCTTGTTTATAATCGAATATCGATTACACAATCGAGTTGGAATTTCAACCTAAAACAAAAGAAGTATGTGTAACTGTGTACTCATTTATAGCCTAGAATCTAAATCGAGAAAACTACTTGAAAAGCTACAGCACTAGCCTCTGCACCATCCCGCTATACAGTGTTAGTGGTTCTACACTCAAATAAAAATTGTTTGAGAACTCCCAGAGTAGATTCAGATTGTCTTAGAGAAAAAGCAGTATCTGGAGTTCGCGTTTCGACAAAAATCCCGTGATTTCGAGATGAAAATCAAAAATTATGACGTAAATTTAAGAGAAACTCAAAAATATTTCTCACAGTAAAATATGTAATCATTTGAAGTAGATTATTATTACATAAGTAAAATATGTAATTATAATTTATTTCATTAAAATTTTGTTTAAGTGTTTAGTTATTCATACTTACAAGAATATTCAAACAAATTTTTTTCCGACTACCATTTCCAGAATAACTGGTTTTACAGTTTATGAAATGTAATTATAAATAATGTAATTATAAATGATGTAATTATAAATAATGTAATTATAAATAATGTAAATATAAATAATGTAAATATAAATAATGTAGCTTAATGGACAAAAAAACGAAAATAAAACGGAATTGTATAATTTAATGGGGGAAAAAATTCTCATTTCGTTAAAATAATTTTTCCATTTTTAATCTATTGAATTATAGAAAATGTAATTTGCGATAAACCTATTCGAGATACTTTATTGTAAAACTATATTAAAGCGAATCAAAGTTAAACAAACCATTTCCATTAAAAATCTAACTTAAAACACATAATAATCCAGAATTATGTAAACGACTTTATAAAAAACATAATTAGTTACTCTTACAATTAAATTTGTTCCCTAAATGATTGCTTTCCTTTGATTAATCTATTTTTATTGTAGAAACGTTTAGATATTATCCTTTGATTATTAGTCTCAATAAATGTTTTTGTTATTGCTTTTTTCCCTGATAAACCGGAATCCTTTAGATTAGATGCATCTTTTAAGAATTGAATCTTTAAAAAAGAGAAAATTTTAAACCGCATCATGGGTTGAAAATAAATGATACCCTAGGAGTCATTCATCTTATTGAAATAGTATATTCTCCGAGGAATTGCGAACTTAATTCTGTTATTTTTCTTTAAACGTGGTTCGTATTTCTCTTTTTGAATAACTTCCTTAGAAACAAATTTTTTTCCAAATCGCTACATGGCCGATTTGACAATAGTTAATTAATCAATAAGATTTGAAATAAAGGTAGATTTCGAATATAATTTGTAACATTGATGGCAAGATTTTTAAAAAGAGTACTTTAAACTATTCTTTTCTGGAATTAAACAGAGAGATAAATAGAAATTTATGGACTTTTCTGTCACTAGAAACGCAAGAGAGGAAATTATCTCTCGAGTATTGGCAGCGCTTTGCAATCATTAACGCTGTTGCCAAATTTCCCTTGAAAAGTTTCAGTTAGAATCGATTGCTAAGAAGGAAAAGTACAATGATATGATAGTTTTGAAAGAAACTAATTTAGGCATTGATCGGGAGATTTTATCCCACTTTGATTTGTAAGTTGGATGTCGCTGTGCTATCAATAGCGCAGTTCCCGAATTTTACGTGCAAAGTTTAGTTTAAAATCGACTGCTAAGGTAAGAATAGTTTTATGACGCGTTAATTGGGTACTTGCACTTCAACAAGAAGAAGACCATGTATAACCACCACACATGTGACCTATGACGTCAGTAGAGACTGATCGTTTATAAGAAATGGCGTGTTAATGCCGAGCTAAGTTTCTGCACATAAGTTAGAAGGTTAATTAACGTGAAGTTATTTAAATACAGGGCCTAATCACACATCGAATTTATTGAAGTATAATTCTTTCTCTTCTACGTCTTTTACTAAATTTATATTTATTGTATGTTTATGCATTTTATTGTAACCGTGATATATTTTTGTTTTGCGTACCTGGCAACTTCGATTCATAATTAGTTTGTTTGTGTTTCATGTTATGGGTTTCATGTCGGTCTCTGTTTTAAGTAAGAAATATATAGTTAAAGAAATGAAATCTTCGTGAAAGAATCCTTGTGTCAGGAAAAAGAATGTATCATTTAAGAGAAATGATGCTTAACGGGTTTGGCTTACTCGAAATAGAATGGAAAGAACAGTTGTTAACTTAAATAAATGCCACATTTCAATAACCAATCAGGATCGCGATACCCACACTACGTCACTTGCGGGTATCGCATTGCAGAAGAAACCATTTAATGCATTAAATAAAAAATTTCCTTTCTCGGCTGTTGAAGCTTTTCTAGTTTTGTTTCTCACCTTTATTTTTTTCACTCTTCGTTGGCAACTTTACATTTCAAATCCCTTTTGATTCGTCTCATTCACGTCTGGCAAGTCTTGAAAATGGTCACCAATTTTTGAGCGCGTGAAACATGCAGGCTGATATTTCCGATTCGTATATTTTTGAAAAAATTAAATTCTTAATTCAAGTAACATTTTATACATTGATTTCGAAACTTTAATTTGTAAGTTGGATATCGCTTTGCTATCGTTTATGCTGTTGCCAAATTTCACTTGAAAAGTTCAATTTAAAATTGATTTCTATACAAGAATAGTTTTATGGTATGATAGTTACAGAGAATTGATGGCAAAATTTTATCTAAATTTGAATTGTAATCACGTATGTTTATATAGTCCTCTATATCTTATGTCTTATTTTGGTTGTAGATCCGCATACTTAAAAAAAGATCATTTCATTCCGATTGTAAGTGACGGAAATTTATCATATATTATATGCAGAGTGCCTTTCTTTTTCAATCAAATGTTAATTTTCTAAACTCACTAAAATTTTATATTTAAATATCAACCTTATTACTCATAAATTTTAAATTATCCAGTATGATGTTATTACCTTGCGCACATCCATTTTCGGGCCTATCCTTGGTAATTTACTAATCGAACGCGCTTCAGTACTGTATTATACTCAGATATGACTGCAGAGGCTTCACGGCCAACACTTGAATCTTTTTTTGCCAGAACCATTTAGTCTCAGCTATTATATCATTTCATCAGAAGAAGGAGTGAGATGCCAGCTTCACGGGCAGGTACTCTGCTAAAATACATATCAAGTCAAGTTAGTACTGTATTAAGAAAGCTCTATAAAAAGATCCTTCTAGAACTCTATTAAGATTAGAACTAGAAAGGTTAGAACTCTATTTGCGCTTCTATTTTCATATTTTGTAATCTGGCAATCTTATTACGAAAATATTTTAAATCATTCTTGAAAGATTACAGTACGTGTAAGTTCATTTGATTTCGCTACTCACTTGTTTTTTTGCTTGATATGCTTTATTTCGTATATTTTTTTTTACTTAATGTGTTCTATTTTCGTTTCAATTTTTTTGAGTGCTACTAACTCTGCTATATTTTGTATATAATACAATGTAAGGAAAGCATTCTTTTTTGCAGATACAATAGTGTGAGCTGATGAGATTCTAACTTCCGGCTTTTTAATATTTTTTTTTCAAGTAAATTATTTTTTTTAATATTTTTTAAAAAATATTTTGTTTTAATAATTTTAATAAATGTTTTAATAATTTCTTCTTTTTCTTAATCTTTATTATTTTTCATGCTCTCTCTCTCTCTGTATATATATATGTATATATATATATAAACACAAATAAACATGAAAAACATGAATAAAATAAAAATAAAAAACTAAATGGTAGAGAAACAAGAATGGTATAAGCAAATAGTCGTTGTCAAGACACATCTAATTGCCATAAATAATGCGATATTTCTGAATAAAGAATAATTATCCTAAGATAAAAATTATTCTTTATATGTGTCGATATCGCAAAAAACCTTATTTTGAAAAAAATCATGAAATAAAAGAAAAATGTAATAGGAAATCAAACTTACCGGCGTGAATTAAAACGCGGTTTAGGTTTAAAAGTACAATAATAAAACAGTTAACAAAAATCGCGAAGATGTAAAATATTGCTTATAGCTTGAATCGAATATAATAAAATTAAAAAAACATTTGATCGAAGAAGAAGAAAAAA
>NC_092208.1:88750190-88763642 GCF_043381705.1 Parasteatoda tepidariorum
GTGAAAATAATTAATTTACTTATTAATTAATTTGAAAAATAAATTAAAAAATTAATAAATTAATTTATTAAATTAATTAATTTATTTATTAAATTAATTAATTAATTATTAATTATTATAAATTAATTAATTATAAATTAATTATTTAAAAAATTAATTAATTTAAATATTAAGTATAATTTATAGGATATATACTTTCTTTATAATGCCATTACATATTTCTATTAATATAAAAAGTTTCAGAGCTTTTTATTCACTTTACTTTTTCGGGATTTTATGAACTGAAAAATGACAGTTTTCGTGAGAATGACCCATATATATATACATACATACACAGCAGAATTTATCAATGCAATCGTGTGCGGAACACCCGAAAAGAGTGAAACGGAAATAGAAAATAAAATGCTAGAAAAATACAGAATAAAATACAAAATGTAATCTATAAGGAGACTAGTAAATTCAAATAAACTTACACTCTCCGGATATATATATTCATGAACGTTACAGTGTATATGTTTTAAATGTTGGGTATATGTTGTAGGAGAACGGCCGATGTAAGGTCCGTTGGTTACTCTGAACTCTTTAGTCTCTCTCGGGAAGATGTTTTATCAGCCATGAAGGATTATCCTGAAGCTGAGGTAACTGAATATTGCGTACCAAAAAGCTGGTTTATATCATTTATTTAACATAATTCAATGTTTTGATATTCTTTTCAGATTTCACATTACTTTCCTACATTTTAGGGGTTTTTTACTATTTTAAAATAAAACAAAAAGGGACTTTTGGGAGATTTTTCAACTAATTTTACAGCATTAGATAGTGTGTATAAATGAGGTCCCACATTTTTTTTTCGTTACCTCCACTCCTCCTTCCCTTTGTCACAAAGTGACCAACTTCACTATACCCACTACCCTACCCTCATTGTCACAAAGAGATGACGCAATTTAACGTAAGCATATGCTTGCAATAGCGGATCCATTTTGAAACTCAGAAGCAACTTTATAGATCATATTTCAAGTTTTATTTTGAAGCTTGTTTCAATGATATTTGTGTGCATAACAATGATAATTCTCATATTTTGATTTAAATAAATTAAAGTAATATAATAATAAATAGGATAAAAATATTAAATCTGATGATCTAAATGTTTTTATTTTAACCAGAATGCTTGATTTCACTCTTCTTCTTTCTCCCTCTTGTCAGGAATCTCACAATCAACCCTTATTCATTAAACACCATTTCATCAACCCCAAGAGAGACATCATTTGTAAACCCTTATTTAAATCTCAGAGGAATAAATATTGTTAACACTATATCTTAGTATCTTATAACAATATCAATATATATGTTAACAATATATATGCTCCCGGCTAGCACCGACCACAGTGCTGACGCAAAATGTCTTCAGTGGTGGACGGTTTAGAGTCCTCTTGACGCCGGGCTAACTGTGAGAAATTTCATTGGTTTTTCTCTTCATGTAATACTAGTCTTAGTTCCTCCAACTTCTCGAAGATTAGTTTATGCCAATGCTTGATCCAGGAGTTCCCTTATCTTCTGGGTTGGTTTCAATAATAAACCTTTAGGGGGTTGATCATTTATAAGTATACAAGGGGGATAAGCCCCCTATTCGCTGCCACTCACCAACCCAGAAGGTTACATAGCAATAATTGTTGTTTCTTGGCAGAAAACAGTTTTTCTATTAAGGTTATTCACTTAATATATATGTACTAAAAGGAATTAATTTTCCTTACGCTTATGCCCCATTTTCCCACGTCCAAATATTATTGCCTATTAATATCATAAATATCTAAATCTGTTGGTGAACAGAAGTAATTTTTCTAAGTAATCATTTTTTAAAATAACATTTATATTGTTATAACATTACATTGTTCAAACAAATTTGGTAAGTTCACAACCGTAATTTAATATTTTCGCTTACCAAACGGGCGGATTTGCTAAATACTATTTTTGCTTGCATCTCATTGTGAATGAAAATGATCGTCAAGTTCTAAATCATTTAACAGATCACTTTAACTGTAATTTATTACTGTGTATTAATGTTATTTGCCCAAAAATAATAATTATAAAACGGTTAATAATATTAGACCACCTTTCTAAATAGCTTTATCTTAAAATGTAGAGCAGAATGTATCTTAAAATGCAATATTTTAATAATAATAATAGAGTGGATCCTAGAATATCCACCCCATGGTGATTTTTTCGAAATCTCGCCAAACTATGTTTCTAGAAGCAATTTCGGGGATATATGTTGTTGTTGATGTAAAATAAGTTATTTTCTATTTTATTTTATTGAAAATATTATAATAAATTTGTAATAATTTAAATTGATATTTAATAATAAAAAAACAACGTTGATCCAAGTAATAATCGCCAATTTGGCGAGATTTCAAAAAGTCACCACGAGGTGGGCTATTCTAGGATTTTACCTAATAAAAAAACAGCAATTTTCCTAGTTTTTAACTCTTGGCTTAAATGCGTGACAATAGCAGTACAGGAAAATAACTTTAAATTAGAGATACAAAATTATTTATAAAAAAACAATACCTTGATGACTTTTTTTAATTTTATGCTGATGACAACCAAAACAGTATGGTAATGAATGAGAAAAAATGGATCCTACCACGTGATTTTTCGGCCCAGAAAAATGCACGGACAGCAATGGAAAACTGCTGCACCATCATTAGATTTTTATATATAGTTAAGCAACCTAAAAAATAGATATCAACAGTTCCACCGCTATTCACAAAACTAAATAATTCTTTTAATGCACATTCAAAAGATCGAAAATAAAATCAAACTTACTAGAAAAACTCAATTAATGCTGCCAAGTATGTAACTAAGTTATTCTCTCACAATGATGAATGATCTTGTTAAAATAGTGTGGAAGGGAATAATAGAATCTATTTTTAGGAAATTCTTCAATCCATGGGCAGACGGCGCTTGATGGAGGCTAGACTAGCCAGTCCTTCAGACAAATCACCTTACCAAGAAGACTCAGAGTAGGTGTGAATGGCTTTCTTTCCACTATTAACAATCTTTTTTTGTTGGTGACTTACATTCTTTGCTACGTCTAATATCTAAAGTTCCTTTTTATTCAATTTATTCAAGGGGGGAAAAAAGCATTTTTCTTGCTGGATTGTATTTATTTATTTTATGAAGACGATAAAAAAAGAGAATGAATGCAAAAAATAATTTACTTAAACAGTTACAGTATAAAACAGTATATTACAGTTTAAAACACGAAAAATTCACTAAAAAAATGATGCCTTTAATAAGCGATTCATAAAACAAGTTAACTGTTTATTAACGGATAACAAAGATACAAATAAGTTAATTAATAATTTAGTTACTGATTAATAATTTATTAAAGAATTACGCATTTTGCAAATACTTGTTTAAAACAAATAAATTAATTTATAATTTAAGTATTGATTAATAATTTATTAAAAAGTTATAAATATATTTTATCAACAGGCAAATGAATTGCTTGTCAAAATATTAAAATAAATACAAATTAATTAATTCATGATTAATTTTTTACTAATTATTTATTGAAGAATTATGTATTTTATAAATGTTTCATAAAGCAAATATACAATTATCGATAAAGTTGGATATTGATTATATATATTTATTTAACAAAGACTATAAGAAAAGCAAATGAATACAAAAATACTTTATTTAAAAGCAGTTTACAACGCGAAGAATTCATTAATAAAACTATGTCTCTTATAAACGATTCATAAAGCATATAAATTGTTCATTAAAGGATAACAAAAATACGAGTAAATTAACTAATAATTTATTTACTGTTTAGTAATTTATTAAGGAATTATGCACTTAATGCTCTATTAAATGCACTTTAATGCTCTATTAAAGAGTTATAATGATATTTTATAAGCAAATTAATTGGTTTTAAAATATTGCAACAAATACAAATACATTAATTCATAATTGAACTTTTTATTAATTATTAATTAAGAAATTATCCATTTTGTAAATGTTTTCATAAAGCAAATAAATTGATTAATAATTAAATTGTTGATTAATGATTTATTAAAGAATCATACTTTATATAAATATTTTTTAAAGCAAATATACAGTTGCTGAAAATCAGAGTTCTACAACTCTGCCAAGTATAAGTGCCCGAAACAGTGTTCAAAACGCACACAAAAATAAACACTCAAAATAACTTTTGCTCTATTGATCTGATTTTCAAGCTAAGACTCAATCTTAATGATTTGGGGTCTAACTTTAAATATGCTAATTAATTACAGCAGACGTAATTTTAAGTTAAGAAATCGAATAATAAAACGTACTTTCTATGAACAAACACACCTTTTTCTTAGTCGGATAATGATTTGGGTTATCGACTCTCAAAATAAGCCGCAATCTGAAAAGTATGATTCCAATAGTTAGGTCAGGAGGGTGCACCAAAGTTTGGACCCCTTAATGTTAATTTTACTTTTGACGCATTTTGCCATTTCGCGAGAATTTCTGTAGAAAATAAAAAACTTTTTGTACACAACTATAAAATTTGTTTATCCAAAGATAGTTCCATGCAAAAAATAATTTTTAATAATTATGTATTATTTTATTAAGTAACAGTTGAAAATAATTTAAATTGTAAAAAGAACGAATCTTAAACAACGTTATTTTATGTATCAAAATACAAATTTTGAACGCAATCGGTCGAGTAGTTCCTGATTTATCAAATTTAAAAAGGATCATATCTTTCCTTTCTTTTCTTCCAGACGCGGATACGTACATAGGTTAGTGAAACCCTTACCCGTATAATCCGCGTCTGGCCCCTACTTCCAGCCAACCTCAATCAATTATTTAAAGTTTCAAAAAAAGGAGGTTAAAATTTTGTTTACAAATATACAGAAATATTAATTTGTTTACAAATATACAGAAATATTAATTATAGTTTAAACAAAGAATTTTTTTTAAATATATATATGACATATAGAAAGTGACAATAAATGAATTTTGAAAAGTGAATTATTAAAGGATCATATCTGTGAAATTTTATTTCACGAGAACTATTTGACCGAATACTGTATGATAATGCTTTGAAGATCCCTAATTGTGTTTAAATTTAATAAGCCATAGACGACTTGTTTACGAATTTTCAACTCAAATTGCTTCGAACTATCGGAATTGAATCTGAAACGTTCCTTTATTTCAGTGCTGTGGTTTCAATTTGTTCGTAGAAATTCAAGAACTGGTACTGAGAATAACAAAAATGATCATCGATCGGAATATAAAGTATTATTTCCCCAAACTCAGCAATATTCCGAAAATAGAGTCTTAAAAAAAGTTCTCTCTCGACATCCTTCGATCCCTCTTGACCATTTCTCACTGAAATGCCAGGAAATAAAAAAAAGAGAAAGAAAATGACTTCCTTGATCTCCCAATGAAAAGTTTCCCTTTTTACCCCTACTTCTGAGAAAAAGTTTCATTTCACCCATGTAAAGAAAAAAAAGGAAGAAATCGGTACAGAACTCATAGAGAAAAGGTTGGCTGACTTTGTGTTATTTGAAATCTCTTTTTGAAAAAGATTTCAGAGTTTATCACTTTCCCAATCCGAAATTCGGGAACAGATAGATTGAAATGAAGTTAGCATTTTATGTGTTTCCTTTTCGAAAATCTGAAATTCATATTATTGTTATTTTAATTGAAAGGCTTAAAGAGATAAAAAAATGGTAAGCCTCATAAAATTGGGAAAATAAAGAGTCGAATGCATGAATGCCAATGAATTAACATATTAAAGTAAAATAAAAATTTTAAAAAAATATGTTTTCAAGTGGATTAAAAAAAGAAAATAATTCTTGAAAGAGATGAGAGGGGATTTTCATAGATGATGATAGAAGTAAATTACGAAAGTAATGCGCGTTTTGCGTTTCTAGCAAAACTGAAATGGCCCACTTAAAAAAGTAATTCATAATTTTTAAAATATTTTCCCTATTATTTTCTTCATTTAATTACCTGTCTGTTAATTTGTTTATAGAGGATCATTAAAATTTCAATTGCTGATGAAAGGTGAAAAAAATTGCCTGCTTATTTATTTAAAAATATAACGTGAATGTGTATTTGCACACAATTTTCGTCCAAATTTTAGCATCCTAGTTTGTTAAAAAGCAGTCGATACTTAACTGATAATTTCCATTTGGCGATATGGCGATCCATTCTGCTTGCAGGGATTAGAAAACGATTGAAACTTGTGATGACTCCCAATGCAGAGAGCTTCATTTAAAGTTTTAGAGTTCTATCTGATCTTTAAGTGATCGGAATTTTGATTGACGATGCATCTCCTTTAACGATAATATCTCAATAAATTCTGCTTGTAGTAATCAAAAAAAACAATTGGAACTAATATTGCTATCTAACACAAAGTTCCAGTCAAAATTTCTTGAGTGTCCTAGTAGTCAAACTTTTGAATTTAAAATAAATTTAATTCAGCGATAAAATAACGATAATTTCTTCGATAAAATGATAATAATTTCTACGATAAAAAGACGATAAACTCTTATTCATAATAAATACTAGTTGCATCAGGAACTTGTAGTGTCATCTAGAACAAACTTCTGGTTAAAATTTAAGTGTCCTACACTCTCACTTTTGTCATTTCAGCAATCCTTCAGTTGCATTTTGTCAATTTTGAGAATTATTTTGTCACGAAATCACGTGAGCTGTGGTGAAATGGGAACTCTCAAATATCTGACAAAAAAAATTTCCTCTTCTCGAAACACCATGGTAGTGCTTTGTAGGAAATGGTTACGTAACTAGGATGAAAACTAAACGAAAGTGACGAAATAAGCCGATCGGCCGGAATAATGGTCAAGCAGTTGGGCTAGTGCAAGGAAGATCCCGGGTTCGAGTCCGGGACCTATCATATGTGCAATTTTTATCGTTGTTCTATCTGTCTTGTGTTAAGGTGACATTGATCGAGCTATATAATGCCTACGATAAAGTGTTCATTGGAAAAACTAGGCACTACAATGTTTTTTTTTTTTTTTTTTTTTTTTTTTTTTTTTTTTTTTTTTNAAAATATTTCTTTCATTATCTACGAAATTCGTTTGCTCCAAGAAGTGACTATAGCTATTTCGTCACTTTGACGAAACATTCACTCGGAGCATATACCTGGAAACATTTTCGTCAAAAACGGAGAAAGTTTCATAAAAATTGAATATTTGTGTACTACAGCAATGTAGTTAAAAGATTGATTCAAAAAAATTATTAATTTAGCAATAAATTCAGCAATAAAAGAATGATTTCTTAACGATAATATCGCAATAATCAATAAACAATTTTAACTTGCTTTTTTATCTGGCAAAAAGCTCTGGTAGAAATTTGACCACTTTCACTAATCGGAAATAAATAAGAAATTTCGATTGCCAGATTCCATCACCTAAAGCACGAAAGCGAGATAATAAAAATACAAAAAAAAAATCATTCTTTTTGTGTTAACTCTTTGCTCTTCACAAATAAAACAAAAATAACAACATAGAAATTTCATAATTTAGTATGTCACCGTATAAAGCTGATAAATGATTCAAGGGTCAAAATATTTAAGTTTTTTATCTTTAATTTTTCACCAATGACAGTCTTAAATGTCTGTATATTCTTTGACGTTTATTGTCATGTGATGAAGTCCTCTGTGATAAGCTAATAATAGTAAATAATAGCTCAAAATTGTAGTAAATTTTTGTTAGATACCATGCTAAGCACCTAGTCTTTGTTTCTGTGTGATTCAAAAGTTTATTTTTAAAAGTTTAAAGTTTTATTGAAACTATATTTAAAGCTTTTGAAGCTATATTTTAGAGCTATATTTGCTATGAACAACTGTTTTATAAAAAGAAAAACGCAATATTGTTGTAAAAAATATTTTAATGCGATTTTAACTTCTCTAGTCAAATGCTGAATAACTCGAAATTTCCGCAACAAACAATTTTGATACCGAACGCGGGTTTTTAATAGCAAATTGGGAAAAAAAAATTATTGAGTCATCGGCTGAACATTATATGATTGTGTATGGAATAATATAAGGGATAACACTATTTGTTTTTTAACACATACACACTCTTTTTGTGGAATTTTTTAATGACTATTTTGTGAAAATTTGTGTGAATTTCGTTAATATGACGCTCAATTTCCAATTTCAGGGCTTGATGGGTTTTTGTGGAATCTTTCGTAAAACCTTAAGATTTCAAGAATTTGCATGATGTGATTCGATATATATCTGTCGATTCCAATCACTAAAACAGAAAATAACACTATCAGGAGCAGTTGGGGCTCAGGGGATAGAGTGCTCGCCTTCCAATAAGGTGAACCGCGTTCGAATCCCATCGATAACTGGTCAATGCAAATTCCGCACGCGACTCGCACCGACCACAGTTCTGAAGTAAAATATCCTCAAATGTAGACGAATCATGGGTTAGAGTTTCCTTGCTGTCAGACTAACCGTGGGGTATATTCGTGGTTTTCTTCTCCGCGCAACGCAAATGCTGGTTAGTTCCATCAAAAAGTCCCCCACGAAGGCAAATTTTTTTTCTCACAATACTTGATCCAGGAGTTCCTTTGTCTTCTATATTGGGTTCAAAATGACAAGGCTACGGAGTTGAAAATTAGAAAATCGTAAACCCAAAATTGAGTGGCGCTTAAATGACGGCTATAAAATATAAAATAAAATAACACAACCAGAGAATGACTCAATAATGCTCAAGTCATTCAACAATGAAATCACGGTGCCCTTTAATATCTCTATTCACTGAATAACTCTCAACTGTTCGCATTACCACTGTCTCTTTCCTTTGGCAACATTTTATTGCACAAATGGCACAAATTTCACATTGTGTCAATTTTAAAACATCTATAGTTTTATCATAAATGTTATCACTAAAGCATTGAAATCAGTTATTCTATAGATTATCTACCTAATGTGCCAATGAACGAGGATGATCGATTAAAATATAAAAAGAATTTTCTCATATTACCTCGATAATTTGCAAACTACCTGGACACCAGTAGTCTGAAAAACTGCATTATTTTTGTAGTTTACTACAACTATAACCACTTTGTTACAAATGTAGTTAACTGTAACTACTTTTTTCAAATGTAGTGACTGCAAACCACTTTTGGTGACTACTTTAAGGAACCGAACTTTGTTGGAGAAATTAATTTACACCTAAGCTCAAAATGCTTTTGAATAAAAAATTGACTTATATTAAGCATTAGGAATATTTTTTACAAATATTTTTTAATGTTTGCATGAGCCAGTTGGTAATTCTAAAGCACTTTTTCGAATTTGTTCATTTAATTCAACTTTTTATGCCCTTGGCGACAGTGAATATTTAATGTAAGAAAAGGCTAGAAAGTTATCAAATATTTGCCACTTCGTGAAGTGTTTAATGCTCTTTTATTTCTATTTCTTCTATAATATGTTTTCCTTCCTTTGAAGTAACATCACTGTTTCAAGAGTGTACATACGAAAATGTGATCCAAGTGATAACTTATATATTATTCGCTAGCTTAAATATTAATTATGCGTGTCTCTAAATACTCGATTATTGTTAGCCATAGAGGCATTTTAAATTTGCTGCGTCCGACCCACGAAGACCCATCAAACTAGAAAAATTTTTTGTTTTAGAACTCTGTTTCCTTTCTAAGATAACGTAAAAAGTAGTTGCCATAAATAGCTACAAACTACTGCTTTTTTTTTTTTTTTAAGTATCTCACTACTCACAACTCTATCTTTTAAAAGAGTAGCATACTACAAACTACAAAAAAGTAGCAACTACAGCAGTTTTACTATTTGCAGTGCGTTACTTCCGATCTGCACATTAGATATTCGTTAAAGTGAAAATAAGATTGTTGCAGAAACAGGAGCAACTTTTTGCTCACTGCAATTAACATAATGTCCTTGCTTATTTATCAATTTCTAAAGAATCAAGTCAATTCATGTAATCAAACAATTAACAAATTAGTGTATAGAATAAGCGAAGCACACTTTTGAACTTTAACTATCTTCTTCTTCTTCATTGGCTTGACAGCCCAGGATCGGCCCTTGCCTTCCGCAAAGTTGAACTCCAGGCTCTTCTACACTTGGCCATAGACATCCAATTTGTGACTTTTAGAATATTGCGGATTATTCTTTCTTTGGGTTTCTTAACGGGTTAAGGTTTTCCGGGGTGGCGGTGTCGGCCCCACGCCCAACCCCCAACCTGGAGGGCCAGTCCCCTGATATAATCCCCAGGGGCAGGGTACAACTATACGGGAACCATTAATGCGCATACTATCTAAGTAAAATGCGAAAAACACTTGATCCCTCATTTTAATGCTCTATTTAATCTGCAGATTAGCTAGGTAGTGTGCATAGTAACAACGTATAAAGGTAATATGAACAGGAAAAACATTATAAATCATATGCATTTCCTATATAATCTGCGAAATGTCAAAAGACTTCTCGAAAATATAAACGGGCAGCAGAATTAGCTTACTATTTTTTATTATAATTTCAAAAAGCTAATTTTTCGTAATATATATTGTCTTGAATAGAAATTTAAATAGAAATCTATTTTGTTTAATTTAATTTATTTAAAGCTTTAGCTGTTATGTGTCAGCAAACTCCCCTAATGATGCGTATAAAAACCATCTCGTCATTATTTTTTTCTCAAGGAAATTGAGCTGATAAATTCTAATTTTTTTTATATATTGGACATTGCAACCATAAGACTTAGTTCTAAAAAAGTCAATAAAACGTATGGAAGAAGTGTTTTTTCTATTAAAAAAAGAAATGTACAAAAAGTTTAGCTATTTAGCGTTACTGAGGCAAAAAGAAATACAGGATTTTTTTTAAATCTCATTATCGCGAAAAATAAATTATTCAATTATCTGCTTCTTTATTTTTTTCTCTCGATCAAGTGCTAAATTACGGTGTTTTTAAACTTGAATAATAAGATAGTTTCTTTAGCGAATACTTTTAACGGTTCTAAATTTTAAACCAAAATTTATGACGCATCTAAGTAAGTTCGATTAAAATGAAGTACTCATATGCTTTGTTTCATGATAGGGCAGGAAAACAAGAAAATGTGATTTTAATGTTTTATAACTGGTATGCTTTTATTGTTTTTTGAAAAGAAAACAATCTTTTTAAGGAAAATAAATAAAGATACAAATGTCACATTTCTGGGAAATAGCCCGTGGTTATAAATATCCAAATTATCATCTGAATTCTTAGAACGTTCGAGAAACTTCAGTAAAATCCTTTCTTTTGTTAGTGTTTATCTCATAAACTATCGAATATATTTAGTTCTTGAAGCTGGCAATAATGACGAAATAAATATGCTGCGTCATAACCCTTTAGGGCAAATCCCGAATCGTTCTGTTATGGCTTTCGCTGACTCGTGTCCAGAATTTTGATTGACCATGCATTTTAGCTGTGTCAAATAAGTTATGTACTGTAGAATCCTTTTGCTAGCATCAAAATATGTTATTAAAATTTCATCGGATGTTTTATTATTTATGCATATTAATCAGAATGAATAGGGGAAAGCGTTGTGATTTTCATTAAAATATCTTTTAGTTAATTCATAGAAATTAGTGTATGTATTTATATATATATAAGCTAATACGTATGCCTCAGTTAATAAAACTTATTAGTTTTCTTCGTTTTCTTTCTCTCTTTTCTTCTTATCCTTTTGATCTTTATTGTGCTGTGTTTTAGTGATCATATTTAATGCAGTTTTAGCGCTTGATGTTATCTACTATTAATTTACTTTCTTTTTCTTTCCGTTTTTAGTTCGGTTTTCTATTTTCGTGTGTTAGGGGTCTTTGAGCCTATTTTTAAGAACCTCAACATTAATAATAATTTTTCGTCTGTTAAAAATCAGTGCAAAACGAGGAAATCATGAGTTGTTTTTTAATTAACTGTTAATTTCCTAAATTCATTAAAATTGTATAATTAAATATCATTCTTATTCATTATAAGCTTTAAATTATCCAGTATAATAATATTATCTTGCGCACATCCATTTTCGGGCAAACTCAAGGTAACTAACAAATTAAACGCGCTTCACTATTGCAATAAGAATGTGCCTTAGGAGATCACTTTATTTACGCTTCTGTTTTCATATTTTGTAATCTGGTAATATTATTACAAAAATATTCTTCAAAGATTCCGGTACGCGTTAGTTCAGTTGAATTCTTTACTTGTTGTATAGATTTCCTTTATTGTTTTGTTCTGTATTTTCTTTACATTTTATTTTCTATTTTTTGCCTTATATGTTTTGTTTCGTATCTATTTTTTACTTATTGTGTTCCATTTTCGTTTCAATTTTTTTTAGTGCTCCTCACACAATTGTATTGACATAATTTGCTTGGGCTATATTGATACAATATTAGAAAGCGCTTCTTTTTGCGGATATAATCGTGTGAGCTGATAAAGTGATTATATCTTTTCTTCATTTTGTTTTCCAGATTTTTAATAATTCTTTTTTGGATAAATTTAAAAAAATGCTTTTTTTTTCTTCTCTTGTCATTAATATTTATAATTTTCCCTGTTTTCTCAATATTTTAACTTATTTTATGAGTTCCACATACTTGCAGCTTATGCGCAGTTAATGAAACTTATTAATTTTCTTTGTTTATTTCTCTCTTTTATCCTTATTGTGCTATATATATATATATATATATTAATACAGTAAAACCTGTCTATAACGATACTGTAGGGACCTAAATAAAATATTGTTATAGGCAGGTTATCGTTATAGACAGGTTTGAAATTTAAAAGTATACGTTTAAAACTAATGATAAATTAAACTTCTTTTATAGGCTCCAAATGAAAATTTTACTTAGAATTATGAAACAGCACACAAGAAAAATTTACTTACAATTTTATGAATCAAAACAGAAATTATTTAGAAAAATAATCGGTTAGTTTTGTTTGCTTATTTTTGGAAGCAATTGCCATTTCCATGCACATAGATTTCAGTCCATCTAATGAATTCAAATGAACATCAGTTACATTTGGTAATGTTGCAACAAAATCTTGCAAAGTGTTAATTAGCAATATGGCATTCTCGGGTGAAATTTGAGTCCTGTTTTGAGAACAGTCAGCTGCTTCTTCCTCATCACTTTGATCACCCGGGATAACTTCTGCTAAAATCTCTTCATCACTTGCACCACTGAAAACCAACACATCATTATCTAAATTTAAAAATTCATCTGCGTTAAATAGAAATGATGTATTAGATGATCTTTGGAAATCACTGACAATCGAATTTAAGCCTGCCACACATTTTTCTTCTTCATCAGTGATTTCAGTAAGCTCAGTTTCTGCGTTTCCGTTGCTTTTATCCTCAAAGAAAGAAGCTTTCTTCCAACAATTTTGGATGGTGGATTGTGTCAATGAATTCCACCCTCCGGAAA
>NC_092208.1:88763853-88810821 GCF_043381705.1 Parasteatoda tepidariorum
ATAAAAATATATATATATATATATATATATATATATATTATATCTTTTCATTTTTTTGTCTTCCGTCTTTTTAATTTATATTGTTTTAGTATTTTTTAAATTATTTTATTTAATTTTCTCCATTTTCTTCATTTTTCCCTGTAATTAAAACCGATAAAAATGCTACCAACAACTTTGATAATAAAATGTAATTGAAAACATTGATAGTCGTAAACCCAAAAATTAGAGGACTGTTCTACAACGGATATAAAATTGAAACTAAAGACGCTAAGTCTAGATATTATAATATTCCTTTTCTTTTTACTCAAAATTTTTGTTTCCAAAAATTATGTTACATCCTGCTCAAGAGCATGAACTTTCGAACAAATCTCATTATCGTGTGATCACAATCAAGAGATTCTCTATATTTTAGCATTGTTAAAATAAGTATTAGTTACTATATATACCTTTCTTTTGCTCAATACCATATTTCTATTTTTTATTTTAGGAATGAGTTTAGCATACCTTCTCCGCAAAAAAGAAACCCAGTACGATGTAACGAACTTTCACACTCAAAAATTTACAAATGTTTCAATAAATAGAAACAATCTCCTTGATAAAATTTCAAGTGCAAGTATTGAAACGTCTAAAATAGAGACGAACCAAAGTGCATTAATTCAGCTAAATCATGTGGAAATGAAGCCACGTCATTCGACGGATAAAATAAACATAAACGACAACCCAAACACTAAGAATTTAGTTGAACAAATTACGTCGAAGTTTAAAAAACGCAACAAAGCGCCTCATTTCCGCGTGCGGCGCAAACACTCATGGTGGAATAAAATATATCATCTTGTTCATTTGAAAAGAAAAGCAATCGCTGCGACGACATTAAAGCATTCTGAAGTGCAACAAATTAATGAAGAGCCCAAAACGAATAAAGACACTAAAAGTGACGTACTGTTAAAACCAGAGAACTTAGGACTGCAAAATAACAACCGCACAATAAGTGGTTCTATAAGAGATAGTAACTCTGGTCGTAGAAAAAGTTGGCAGCTTTCTAAGCCTTCTGTAAGTAACTGGACACGAAGTGAACTTATAGCGCCGCCCACTGTTAAAGTCAACGCCAAAACTGTCAAAAGTAGGAGGAAAACGTTGTCAGACGGTATGCTTTTCAGCTCCAATTTTAACCGTGAGAAACCGTTTTCGTCGCATGAGAAAGTACCTGGCATTCTTATGACTGGGTCAGATTTAAATTGTAACGAAGTTTCGCCAGATATCTCGCCAATGTCTTCAAACTATTCTCTGACACCGTCCACAACTGATGAGGAAGAAGACATGGACGACACTCTGGGGAAGCCAAGTGCCATGCGCAAAGTTACTTTGCAAAGTTTGCAATGCCAAACCACGCTTTCAGAGACTGCTGAACTGCCAGTGGAAGTGAAAGAAATGATTGCAAGCATTGTTTCTGGAATTAAAGATAAAGTCAATTCTATTATAGTGAGTGTTTTTTTTTATGATTTGCTTGTTCTGTGAATTTAAATCTTAACATGCATATTAAAATTATCACATCCTAAATATATTTCATATAAGCTGAGTTCCAATTATTACACAAGAAGTTACTTTCACAGAAAACATGGGTTTTAATTTAAAATTGTAGTTTAGAATAGCTGCTCTCAATTTTCGTCCCAAACCAATCGAGAAACTGTAGACTACTTCCCTCGGGTTAATCACACAATGGATAACCTAGCGCAGCGAAACCTAGCTAAGGAACCTAGAGCAGGTGACCAAAGTACCGGAGTCGGTATGGCTCAACATCCGCAGTGAATATCTTCAAGAACCTAATTGGCTCTCTTCCTGCTCGTCGCGAAGCCATCCGTTCGGCGGAAAGTGGTTAGTCTGTCTTTGAACATGTGGTTGCATTAATGTGACTGATGACTGCACTGTATATGTTTACAATTGAAAGTAAACTTTATTTATAAAGTCAGGAATCCGTTAAAAGAAAGTCGATTAATTAGGATTTCGTAACCAAAAAATTGGGAATCTCTAGTTTAAGGTTATGTATCTCTAAGAGGCCTCATTTTCTTATTCAAGGCATCTGTGATCATAGATTTCAGGGCAAAATCCTTAGATTTTTTAAAAAAAAAAGTCTAACAATTGTAAATGCATTATCTGGATAGTCAATCAGCTAAGACTGGAATCCGTACAGTTAGAGCCCACGACAAATTGTCCTCGCGACGAATTGATGTGTCAGCATTTTAATTATGAGTGGAAATATTTCAGTCTTATGACTGAAATATTTTCTTATTTTAAAATTATTATACATTTTTTCTAAAATTATTATATATCGTTTATATTACATTTTTAGGTTCAGTCTGAGAAGAATACTATTTTAGAAATCATTGATCTGAGAGAAAGAATCAAACAACAAGATGCCCTCATACATTTTTTGGAAGCCCAATGTTCTCAGCAAGTAAGAAACACTTACTTAAAGTTACCTTTTAACTGTCATTCCGTGTATATAGTTTTTATTGGCAAGCGCTTCCGTACTTAAATAAGCTTGGTTAATCTACTTTTTATTTATATATATATATACTAGGAGGCTTCGCCCCCTGCTCGCTGACGCTCACCAACCCCCGGAACTGCTTTCGCAGTTCATTTCGGATTGCTTCGCAATCCGATGCTCGCTTTGCTCGCTCATTGGATTCGTTCTTAACGTCTAGTTTTTGTATACTTTTTTGAATACTGAAGTTCCGAAAACTTTTCACTGTAGAAAATTCTAAACCTGTACATTTCAATATTAATTTGAAATTGCAAACAGTTCACATATTTTTCTTAATCACACTATTCTAAATTTCAGTTGTTGAGAAAAGTAACTGTTGTAAGTTTTGTTTTAAAGTCTTTCCCANCAATGTCATCAACAAGAAGAACTAATTGGACATCTACAAAAAGAAGCCGAATTGTCATATTGAGAGAAAATGGCCTCTCTTATGCTGAAATTGCAAGACAAGTTGGTGGTTCAGTGAGTTGTTCTGGTGTACGAAAGTTCTGTTTACGTTATGAAAAAACGAAATGAGAGGAAAATAAAGCCAAATCAGGCAGAAAAAAATGCGCAAGTGATACTGCCGATGGAAAAATTAAACGACTATGCCTTCAAGATAGAAACATTTTATCGGATGCCATTGGATGCGAAATGAATGCAGCGGGCATTGCAGTAAGTTCGAGAACAATGAGAAGCAGGTTATCAGGATTTGGACTACAAGCTAGAATTTCAAGGAAAAAACCATATTTAAATCAAAAGCAACGCGAAAAACGAGTTAAGTGGGCAAAAGAACACATTAAATGGTCATAAAATCAATGGACGCATGTAATCTGGAGCAATAAGAGTAAAATATCACTCTTTGGTAGTGATGGTAGCAAATACATGAGACGTAGAGTAGGTGAAGCACTTCATCCTGATTGCATTGAAGCAACTACAAAATACCCAACAAATGTCATGATTTGGGCATGTATGTCTGCAGATGATGTGGGCTGAATTCAAGTGGTTGATGGCATCCTGAATGCCAAGAAATACGTCGAAACTGTCCTGAAACCGAAATTGATACCTTCCATCAGGGATCTCTTCCCCAACAACGCACCATTTATTTTTCAGCAGGATTCAGCTCCATGCCACACAGCAAAAGTATGCAAAGCATGGTTTCAAAATAAGGGCATAGATATATTACCATGGTCAGGAAACAGCCCTGATCTCAATTCAATTGAAAATTTGTGGTGACGTTTGAAAATTCTTGTTCGAAAAAAACGTCCATCTAATAAAAGACAACTTATTGAAGCTATAATTGGTTCTTGGCACCATGTGATTACGAAAGATGAATTCCAAACACTCGTTCACTCGAAGAAAAGACGCTGTGAAGCTGCCTTAAATAATAAGGGTTATCCTACTAAGTATTGATTGTGTAAGTATCACTTTAAAAAAATGCAAATCTAAGATAGTTCTTACTATTAGTTGCATAACTTTTTTTTCTAATACAGTCATTGTAATACTGTATTTATTATTAAATTCTACATTAAATTACCTTCAATTTGATGTATAAACGTTTGTATTTAAGTGAAAATTAATATATTCTACAAGCACACAAAGTTGAAAAATATGAAACTTTCAAAAAATGTCCACACTTTTGGCCACCACTGTATATAATGATTCGCAGGGTGTTGTGTTCATTTCTTAGCGGTCGTAAGTTCAATCCCATCAGGCGGAAGAAGAGACTCTCCGTGTAGTAAATAGTGATTGGGGCATGTTAATTCTGTCGGGTCATAAAGGCCTCCAAGTTCTCATGACAAATCAATACCTAATCTTTCTCTGATTCAGATCAAAATTACGATCTGTGGTTGTAGGAATGTGTTTGCCCTTTAAAATGGTCTGTGACGTGTGTGCGGGTGAAATCATATTCTTGGTCATAGATGGTGCCACTGACAAACAGGAAACGCACCCTCTGCCTTAGATTTGGTTTAACCCAGCAAACTTGCTGTTAGATGGAGAAAGTGGCATTAGAAACAACAACTATATATAATAAAATTTCTCTAGATTGAAAAATCTAAATATCAGCCTTTTTTATTAGTTTAGCAACTTTTGTTTTTACTACTCAAAAACTGTTAAGTCCAAGAAAATTGAAATCAAGAAAGTTCGTAAAAATTTTACATAGCATACGATGAAACAAGAAATAATAATAATACTTGATAGTTAGTAAAAGAATTATTAACAGTTAAGCTTGTAGCAAAAATAACACAGACCGGAAAATGCAACTACACAATTGAAATTTGAATTGCTGAAAAGATGATATTCATTTGTGAACTTGGGAATTTATTAATTTGTTTGTTTTTTTTCAAAATCTCATTTTGTTCAAAAATTATTGCTATTTTAAATGTTTTTGTAATTTGTTTGGTTCAACTTTCTTGTTTGAATTACTATTCATTGTCGTAGAAAAATTTATATCTCTCGACATCTTCATTTTATAAGCTCTTTTTCCCTGTGTAGTAAATGGTGACTGGCGCACGTTAAATCTGTTGGGTAACAAAGTCCTCCATGTTCCCATAACAAATCGTACCTCTGGGAGCACTGTGGAGATGGATCGTTGATGAATGAATGGCTGTATGAATGGGGCGCCCTCTAACGAGTGTGACATGTGAGCGTGGCAGAATTCGCATTCTTGGTCATAGATGGCTCCACTGGAAAGCAAGAACAATTGCACCCCTTGCCTTCATGGCCTGCAATAACAACAACATAAGCTCTTGCTTGACTAGATATCAAAAGTAAAAAGAAAATAAATAAAGATAATAATTAAATAAGAGAATATATCACATGGCTGGATCCAGTTTTCCCACATTAATTTTCTTATTGGTTTGGTTGTCATCAGCATAAAAGTCATGAAGGTATTGTTTTCCCATATCTATTTTTGCATCTTTAATTTAAAGGTATTTACCTGTACTGCTACTATTATGTTTTTGATTTTGTTTGTTTTCTAAATTAAGAGTTTAAGAGGATTGTTTTTATTATTATTATTTTAGAATAATGTAATTCTATGTTACATTTTAAGATAAAGTTATTTAAATGGATGTCTGATCTTATTAACCGTCTTATAATTATTATTTTTTTGGTTCAAATGACATAAATGTACTTTAATGAATGATGGTTAAAGAGATTCGTTAAATGGTTTAGAACTTAACATTCAGCCTCACGCACAAAGTGATGAATGCAAACATTGTATTTAAAATATGCATCCGCTCGTTTGGTAAGCAAAAACATTAAATTACAGTTGTAAACTCACCGAATTTCTCATAACACTAAACTTTTAGTTTTAAATGTTATTTCGAAAAATGATTACTTTAAAAAATGATTTATGCTCACTAATAGATCTTTTAATAGTGTAATAAAGGAAATAATTGGAAGTGGGAAGTGGTGGCACAAGTGTTCTTTTCAGTACATGTATTTTTAGTTGAATAATTTCAACTGTTTTAGGCCAAGAAACAGCTTTTTGCAGAGCAATCACCGGAGTTGGTGAGCGTCATCGATCAGGGGGCCGAGCACCCTAGTTCATATGTACTATTGCAAAACATTGTTCATCTTGCTCTTTCATCTTGTATGATGCTAATTGCGACTATCTTGTTAAAATTTATTTAAGTTAAGTTTAAAATTTGAAACCTCTTATTTTTATCCTTGAAGGGTGATACATTTAAAATGCTGATAAAATGCTTGCAACCTATCACCAAAAAATAAGATTTTCTACACGTATTCAATACTAATTTTATCTATAGTTTATATCTATAATCTTTCTAGCACCCCCTAAAAGTTTTCGCTGCTCACTGGGGGGGAGGCGATAACCTATGGGTCGGATACTTATGTTTTAGATTCCCATACACTGTCGCAAAAGTAACAAAAAATGAAAATTTTCAATATTTTTTTACCTAATTAACTGTTATGGCTTAGTAAAAATAAAGCGTTTCTTTTGTATTTGTTTCTTAAATTCTATAGATACTAATTCTACCACATTGCCTACTTAAATTTTAAATTAAAATCTTTTTCTTCCTCTGTAACGAATTCAAAAATTTTTAGAATATTTGAGCGATACAACTTGACAGTCAATGCCAATACTTAGTTTTTCTAATGACCCTCTAGTTTTCTAAAATCTTTTACACTGATTAAACTTTCTAAAAGAATTGTAAAGAAAAATATTTAAAAGAATGAAGATTTCTTTACATTCTTTCACAAAAATATGAGCATTTCTAAAGCTAATATTGAAGCAAGACTGAAAGTGATTTCATTTAATTCATTCGAGAAAAAAAAAATTAAAGATCTCCTTTCATTGATAACAAACGTAATTACTTTTTTGGGTTAGAAAAAAAAAT
The DNA here is from genome assembly GCF_043381705.1 of Parasteatoda tepidariorum. Taxonomy (NCBI): domain Eukaryota; kingdom Metazoa; phylum Arthropoda; class Arachnida; order Araneae; family Theridiidae; genus Parasteatoda; species Parasteatoda tepidariorum. Next base: position 88,770,736 of record NC_092208.1, read on the forward strand.
TAGCTAAGACAAAAGTTCCTTAAATTCATCCTTGAATAAAAAGAAAAGTAACTTCGGCTGAAGTTTGAACAATTTAAAAATAACTGGGAAAAGTAATATTCTTTTTCTAGTTTTTACTTACACGTAAATTTTATTTTTTAATCCTTTTTCAGAGAATTGTTTTAATTTTATGAGTTTCCTTCGACTAAGTTGCTGGTTTACTAAAAAAAAATCAAGGAGTATATTTTTCAAATATAATTTGATGTAAAAATATGAGAAAATTAAAATAAATAGCATTAACTCATATTTTAACTATAATATTAACTCGCACTTCAACCATAATATTGAGTCATATTTAAACTATTGACGTACATTTTAACAATATTACAACGATTATAGTGACTGATATTTCGACTATAATATTAACTCATAGTTCAACTATAATAACAATTCCTAATTCAACCATAATATTTACTCATATTTCTGCTATAAAATTATTTTTATTTCAAGTTTACCATGCATTTCAACTATAATATTGATTCGTATTCTAATTACAACATTTACTCATATTTCAACTATACTAAACTAAACTCAGTGGCGTGACAGCCCATAGAGGGCCAATGCTTACTGTGCCCATCTCAGTTTTCTTGACCTTGGGCTCTGGGGTGCAGGAACTGATGTTCTGGTCAAGTGGTCAGCCGATCGTGGAACCCCCAGTGTTTAGTTCCCAAGCATGCTTGGGAACTAAACACAATTATAATATTAACAAATATTCTGAATATAGTATTAATTAAATAAATAATAATTGTAAAACGGTTAATAAGATCAGAGACCGATTTAAGTAGTTTTATCTTAAAATATAACGTAGAATAACATTATTCTAATAATAATAATAAAAACAGTCCTTCTGAACTCTTTATATAGAAATTAAACAAAATCAAAAACGTAATAATAACAGCACAGGTAATTTTAACCTTTAAAATAGGGATGCAAAAATATTTAGAAGAAAACAATACCTTTTAAAACAATACCTGACTTATATTAATTTTATGCTGATGACAACCAAACCAATCTGAAAATTAATGTAGTAAAACTGGATCCTACCATGTGATTTTCCAGCCAATAAAAATTTATTGACAACAATGGGAAACTGCGACATCATCATTAGATTTTTATATAGAGTTAAACATAATCTGCAACGCTTTTTTTGAGCATCAACAGTATTATAATTTTCCCCAAAAATCACTCCCTCCGATTACCTTATAAAATGGAATTTCCGAACTCACTGGGAGTCTTGCGCAGTTTTACAGGGAGAAAGGTAAACCCCCTGCTGAGTCTGTGGTTAGGGCCTAAACTGATAGTCACGTGGTACTAATTGATGATAGAATTGAAAACCTTTAGGCACCGCAAACTCTCAATCACCTAATTAACTTTAAGCAAATATTATAATATTGATAAATCTCGATAAGTAAATTTTACTAATTTTGTCGTCAATATTATCTATATAATTTTCTCAGTTTGTTAACTTTTACATGATTAAGCAATATTTCTCATTAAAATATTTAGTTTCGTTATTCAATAGTATGTTTTGCTTGAATTACTTCCACAGAGTATAAAACAATTTTTACATTTACAAAATTACATTTTTTAAGCTAAAATATAAATAACATGTCATTACTGTTCCTCGTCCCTAACTGAACTTTTTAAGTAATTTACTATATTATGAAACTACTATTTTATTTTGTAACCGTCATTGAACTGCCAACCCAATTTTTGGGTTTACGACTGCTAATATTCAACTCCGGAGCCTTGTAATTTTGAATCCTATCCAGGAGACAAGGGAACTCTTGGATAAAGTATTAAGTGTAATTTGCCTCCGTTGAGGACGTTTTGTTGGAACCAACCCGCATTTGCGTTACTTGGAGAGAAAAACCACGAAAACCTTCCACGGTAAAGGGGACTCTAACCCATGATCCCTCTACCACTGAGGATATTTTACATCAACACTGTGGTCGGTGCGAATCAGGTGCGGAATTCGTGTCGACCAGCCATCGCTGGGATTCGAATCCGGTTCACCTCATTGAAAGGTGAATGCTCAATACTTTGAGCCACCACGGTTCATGAAACTACTATTGCTGCTCACTACATATGCTATGTTATTACTATAGTATGAAAATGTTAGAACTATGAATGTAAACATATTCTTATGTAGTACGACTGCGGATTTGATCAATATTCTCAGAATTATGTGTATATTTTGTTCCACACATCATTTAGTATATGTTCCCAATTTTTGTAAAATTACAACCCCGAGCACGAAAAGTGCCAATTAAACACTATATATGGCTCTAGTTAAATAAAATAAAAAATGTCAGACTACAAAAAACAATCTTCCCAACAGAGCAATAAAGTTCAATTGCAATACCATTTTTTTTAGTTTCAAAAATCTTAATTTCATCTTAATACATGTGTGATTTAATTAAATGCAATTACGACCCACCTAATTTTCTCAGAAATTTTAAAAAGTAAAAAAAAATTTGATTTGTACTAAATGAAATAATTTTCTTTTATAAAATAAGCATAGCTTAATTCAAGGGAAGGAAATAATTTCTCGGCTATTTAACAAAAACTATTGTTTCGTAATTACTGTCTCTGTAATTACTGTCCCCAACAGAAATGCACTTAAAGAGGACAGTAATTATTGAAAGATCTATAATTACTTTACTGTAGGGAAAATTTTTAATGTGTTTGATTCCTTTTTTAATGTTCTTACTTTTTTGGTTTCTTTTTTTTTTTTTTTTTNTTATTTGGTTTCTATTTTTTTGTCATATTTCAAACAATAATAAAAGAACATTATTATTTTGACCATAAAAACATTGTTAGGAAACATACGAATACTAAATTTTAGAATTTAAGAGCAAATTTGTTTCTATTGTTAATATTATTGAGATAAAATTAAATTAATCTATTTATAAATTTTTAGATAGTTATGAATACATTCTGTTATGTGATCCAACTATACTTTGCTTTAGGAAATCGAAACATTAACTTTAAAAAATGAAACTGAATATCCAAAATAATTAAGATAAAAATTTCAATTTCAATTGTATTTTTATATATTTATTTTTCAAATTTTCCATTAAAATTTTACTCGGCATTTTTGTGTTCCTTTTACACTTTTTCTAAGAACTGAATAAGGCGAAAAAATTGCCCACTTGCTTTAAGTTATAATTTTAATATCTAACATTAATTTCTGTATTTTGTGATTGTAATTTGATTTTAAAAAATTAAAAGTATAGATAAAAACTTAGTTGCTTAAAAATGACGTAATATAGAATTTTGTAATTTCATTTTTAATTTAGTCGTTGACATTTCTTAATGTTAGATAATTTTTTTAAATATAGGAGATGAAAAAAAGTAAATCAAGAAAAAAACCTGCCCGAGTGAAAAGTTTACTAAAATTTTACTTTGCCGTTTGGAAGAAAGATTTTATGGGTCGTAAGCACAAGATATGCAAAAAATTGAAATTGCGTATCATTTAAAAAATGCCACCGAGGCCAATTTCTACCCATATTTACCATGTATTTTAAAATGCAAAACAAAAACTATCTACCATTTTGTTTTTAAATCATTTTAGGGTAAATGGTGTAGTTCAGCTAAAAATATGTCTTGAAATTTCAAAAAATATTGTTTTTCCAGTTTATTGTTATTACTGACCCTTTTTTTAATAACTGTCCTCGTCCACAAAAATAAATTTAAGAGTAACAAACAAGAATTTTGGGATTAAAATATTATGTGTTTGCTTTCAAATGTGGCCTCACTTAAAGTTATAAAAAAATATGCGTACTACAAAGATGTTTTTGCAATAAAAAAGTTAAAATTCATAGTATTTCCTTAAAGTTGCAGATATAATCTTAAAAGAAGTAATTAAATTTTAAATTAAATATTATTTAAAATGTTTCTTTACATTTACTTATTAATCATGGATTCATAGAAAAAATTTATATTTATTTCGTATGTTTTTTAAGTGAGAGGACAGTAATGATATTCTTACATGAACTCTCACTAATTCTTATTTCTAAAGTTTTTTCAATGCCGGTCTTTGATTTGGATGGTCTTAATGTAAAAATGATCCACATTAAGTTAGTTATGTGAAGAATTTTTCCTAATTGTCAAAAGCAAAATTTTACTTTTTGAGAAATCACCCATAAAAATAATCTAAATTTTACTGTTTCTTCAATATTCATTTTATTTCATTGTTACTTATTAGTTATAGTAACCGAGATGAGTTCGGGCTCACCTTTGTAATTTCGAGCCCGCCTGAGTCCGAAGAATTTTAATCCCGAAATATGCATCGGGTAATTTATTCTGTTCTTAGTATGGGAATAACTAATCTTTAGGAAAAATGTACATTAATATATGAAAAAAGGGACCGGGATAGCCTCGTTGGTATGGCGCTAGGCTCTCGTTCCTGAGAATGGGAGTTCAAATCCAGCCGTCCGAAGACTCTCCGCGTTGTAAATGCTGACTTTGCACGTTAAATCTGTGGGGTCATAAAGTCCTCCGCTTCACCATAAACAATTTATACCTCTGAGATACTGAATTGGATATTGATCGTTCTCTGGTTCGGGTCAAAATTACGATTTGTAAATGTGTAAACGAGCCCACCCTGTAAACGGGTGTAGCAGAAGTCGAATTCTTGGCCCTAGAGGGAGCCACTGGCAAACAAGAACAATCGCATAACTGGCCTACGGCAACAACAACAATAAATGAAAATTACATAATTAAATATTAATATTATGCAAAATACATGTAATTGAAAAAGTGAAAGTATTGTTCTACGTTTCTGTTCAAACGTACTTTTACGAACAAAAACTACGATATACTTAGAGGCTCTGAATCTGCTTGCTAACGCTCGCCAACCCCCTAATGGAAGCTTTTTTCATGTTTTTCTCGACACATTGAATATTACTCTTTACTATCAGGCTAAATATAATCTCTCATAGTGTCGTCGAATCGTTATAAGTTCACCCGTGACCTTCTCGTTCAATCTCGAAGATCACACTTCACCACACTTATTATAACTGCATTTTGTTCACATCGACCGGTCAAGGAAGAATGCCCAACGCTCTATATAGTACAGATGGAAACTCCAAAATGACTGAAACAAAAATGCTTTTTTTTTTTTAAATCTTAAGGTAAATATCTTAAACTTAAGCCTCATAAAACAAAAGTTATCAACAGAAGTAACAGATCTCTCACTTTTTATACCTTACATATTTCACATTTTTTTATACTTAATAACTGGAGCAAACGTTTGCTTAAAAATAGTAAAAAAGTTCATCAAAATTTTATCTTAAAGTTCGTGAAAATTTAATCTATATTAAAGTTCATGAAAACTTTTTTAATAAACGACCCCGAGTCGACGTTGGTTCCGAGCTCGGGCTAAGCCCATCTCACCTCTGTATAATATGTTGGCAACTGTTTTCCCGCATTAACGCCAATGCGTGCATTTTATCCTATAACTGATAATTAACGAATTTTATCGCGATGTACTTTCAAAAAATATAGACATTTATACTCTATACCGCGATATTTTTCCAAATAAATTTATTGATGTTATTTTTACATCAGCTAATATTTTTGTTACCCAAATAAAATTTATCGCCACTCATCGTAATATCGTATTCAAAAATTATATCGTAATATATGAAAATATTTACCCCGACCTGCTCCAATTCAGGGCATACGGGTAAATGTTTATTAAAGCCAAGTAAAAACAGAAAAGAACATAAAAAGCAAAAAGTGCATAAAATACAAGAGTCATATGCCAACAGCTGGGAGGGCCGCCATATAGTGCTTAAAGCCGACGGCCCACCCTTATACTGAGCCAAATTACAATAGTATTGAAGACCCCAACAAAGTTACAGAGAATACAGTATGTGTTACAATACATAATTAGTAGTTACAAGATATAAACATCTAAAATAAAACAAGACAATTAAAAATATGAATACAATAAATAAAAAAAACTTTCTTCTTTTTTCCTTTCCCGTCTATTTTTTGTTGATAAAAACGCTAAAAGCGAATATACAAGTGAGTAAAAACAACAAGATGAATTAAAATTAGTGTTGAGGTGATAGAACAGAAGACCAACGGAGTCCCCCAGGATGCTCAAGTTTGAAAAATATAAAAGGGGAATGACGCGTTAAAATAGAAGTGGATTGGCAGTTCAGGTATTGAGGAGAGACATCAAGTCAACCTAAGTGTATAGGGTCCATCGGATCGTCCATTGTAATGGTATCTTCTAGTGTGCCTTGTAATTTCTCTAATGATTTGTTGCTGTTGTTTTGTTCTGCACCACTTTTCGATTGGTTCCCTGATGTTAATATGATTCCCCCGGAGTGTCGAGAATTTAGGACATTCTGCAATTAGATGTTGAACCGTTTGGCTTTTGCCGCAGTATTATATATCGTAATATATGCGATATTATCGATTTCAGAAGTAATTTTATCGATAGTGATCGCCATATTATAGTATTCGATCATTAAAGTTATCATTAATGATCACGATTCTATATGTATTGTTATGATTAATGATAACGATATTATCGACACATATGTGTACTATTGATTTCCTGTGAAGCGTGAAAGTCAGAATCTGGCTCCGCTTCTAAATGATGGTGAGAGGGGCGTGGACTTGGCTTTGTTGGCGTAGACTTGACTTTTTGCTCCCTATAACCGATAAATACCTTTTTTATTTTTATTATTAAATATAAAAACTGCTTTGGAAAATTCCTTAAAATTTTCCAAATTCTTTCTAAAATAGACAAAAAAATTTCTAACCTACTAGGGGGCTTGGCCCCGTGTTCTCTGACTCTCTCACCGATGATTGCTTCGTATTAATTGCTGTTTTTTGGCGTAAAACAGTTGAATGTATTCAACTAGAAATATCTGTACTTAAAAAGAACGCTTGTCCAACACCTCCTAGAAAAGAGTAGGCCTCTGCACGGGTTACCATAAATATCCTTTAGTAGTCCAAACGTAATGACATATATCGTATTTCCAACCACTGCGCAGCTTAGTGCCCCGAACGTAATGACATATTTTTTATTTTTCATCAACTGCGCAGTTAACTTCGTCACATCGGACTACTAAATTGATCCGTGCTGAGGCCTTCATACTTCTAGGAGGTGTTGGCTTGTCTCGCCAATTCCAACGTTTAAATATTTCCCTTATGATACTAATTTCATATTTATAATGACATTATAAATATCAACAAATATAAACATCAACAAATAACACTATGTTAATTTAAACGTAAGTAATCGCTGTTCCAGTAAGGATCTTATTTTCACTTGAGCGGGGGTCTAGTAGGTAATGTCCAAATTATATAGACAGTTTACAGGTGACCTAGGTCATTTGAGAAGCGAATTTAGGTACTTTAGCAGATCACCCTAGCTAAGCTGCACATGAGCAAGATAATCAGTAGAATAGCTGATTTCTACACTTCAGCGATAACATATTATATTTAAACTAGACGCTGACGCTCATCAACCTCGATGATTACTTCGCGATAATTGTTGTTTCTCGGCATTACTAAAGGGAACACTTGTACTTCCAATTCTCAGGTCCAAATATTCCCCATGTGATACTATTAAGATCTATAAGTAAACATCATAAATCATTTTTCTAAGCAATCATTTTTTGAAATAACATTTAAAAGTATAGTATTTTTTACAAATTGGGTGAGTTTACAACAGTAATTTAATATTTTTGCTTACCAAACGGACAATTTTACTTTAAATACAATTTTTACATTCATCGCTTTGTGCATGAAGCTGAAAGTGAAGTTGTAAATCATTTAGCGAATCACTTTAACCATAATTCTTAATAATAAATTAATATAATTTGCACCAAAAAATTATAATTGTAAAAAGCTTAATAATAAGATCAGACTCTGATTTAAATAAATTTATCTTGAAATGTAACGTGGAATTACATTATTCTGCTTATAATAATAATACAAACAATCCTTGTATGACTCGTAATCCAGAAATCGAACGAAATCAAAAAAGTAATAATAACAGAGCAGGTAAGTTTAAATTCTTCTTCTTCATAAGCGCAACAGCCTTTCACAGGCCAAGGCTGACTCGCAGATTTTCCTCCATCTGGCCCTGTCCGGTGCGACGGCCCGCCATCGGTTGACTCCCAATAGCTTGAGGTCCTTTTCAACGTCGTCTATCCATCTTGTAGGTGGTCGTCCCCTACGTCTCGTCCCTTCAATTGTGGAAAAAGTCACTTTTTTGGCAGGGACGGCATCAGAATTTCTGAAGAGGTGGCCCAGCCACCTAATGCGTGATGCTTTAATAGTTCTCACAATGTCGGTCCCACCGAATTTGTCATATTTTTTGTAAATTTCGTGGTTGTAAAGAATTCTCCTTACGTTATTCTCTTGAAGAGATCCAAAGATTTTCCTCAAAATTTTTCTTTCAAAAATTAACAGTTTTTCCTCCTCTGTTTTGTTTAGGGTCCAGCACTTACTTCCATACGTAACTATAAGCCTGATTAAAGTTTTGTAGATGTTTAACTTTGTCTTCACACTGATGAACTTGGATTTGAGTTGGTTTCTGAGGCTGTAGAAACTTCTGTTAGCCATGAAAATTCTGTTATTTATTTCGATTTTCAGGTTGTTGTGGCTAGAGATCAAGGTTCCTAAGTACTTGAACTGGTTAACAGTTTCAAAAGAGTAAGTCATTATCTCCAGAGGAGATCGATCAGGAGTTTTATTTGTTGCGATCAAAAACTTGGTTTTGTCTGCATTTACTCGTATAACTAGTCCCATCTCCTTCGCCGCACTCTCAAGCGCTACAATAGCGTAAAAAAACGTAAGCAAAAATGATTGAGCGTTTTGTTCTTCCAACTATGTCGATATCATCAGCAAAAGCGAGTAGTTGGACAGTTCATTGTAAGATTGTTCCATTTGTATTGATACCAGAGTCTCTAATGGCCTTTTCCTTAGCTATGTTAAATAGCAGGCAAGAAAGGGAATCACCCTGTCTCAGGCCTTTTTCGGTGAAGAATGGTTCAGAGGGAAACAAAATCATTTATATGGGAACAATAACTTAATGACTTATATCAATTTTATGCTGATGACAACCAAAACAATATAAAAATGAATGTGGGAAACTGCCATGTAATTTTCCAGCCAATAAAAATGTATATGACAACAATGGAAAACTGCGACACCATTTTTAGTAAAATTAGAAATTATTCATCGACCGAAAAGAAAATATAATTTCCTAATTATGTCCTAAATGATTTTTGTAGAAGTTTTTTTTTCGGGTGTATTTCAAAAGAATGTGTAAATAAAATATTAACCTTATGTATGCTTTCAATTTAATCAATGTTTAATGACTCAATATCCGTTTGTCGAAACGCAAAATATTCTGCTCAACTCAAATAGTTTTTTTACTTTTGAATGAATATTAAATCATTTGAAGAAAAAAGAAAGTCGCTAACGTTTATTAAACTGAATTTCGCCTTATTTAGAAAGGAGATTTATATTCTAACATACCAAGATTGAATTTCGATTTGAATTGTAAGTAGGGAGACACGCTGCTCTGAAAATTAAATTCTCCGGAGGACGTCCATCTTCTATAAAATATTCATATTCTGATTATCTTTTTTTAATAACAAATAAGCGTAGTTGAATAAAAAGTCATCCTTTTTTAAAAGTGTTTGTATGATTACATATAAATAGAGGAAAGATCTGAACTAGTATTTAAATCAACGAGAGGGATACAATTTAATTTTAGATACATAATTACAGAAATAATTTTTTTTATTTGAAATGTTGCGAAAGAAAAAATAATTATTTCATTATAAATCACGAAGAGGAATATCCAATTCTTGACTTATAAGGGGATATCAACCCGTGCTCAAAAAGTACGACTGTTTTTATTTTTTTAATATATTGAAGTGTATTTAAGTTATTCATTAAAATTTAAAAAAATAATAATAAAATTAGAGAATAATAAATTTCTAAAATTTGTAAAAACCCGTGTATATGAGATTATTTCAGCACCAAAAAAAGGCGGCAAATTTCTTAACAGTGTAAAATCTTCGAGTAACATAAATTTAAATTGTTCAAGGAAGTACTTTTTGTGAAAAACACCATCTAGTTAATAAGCATGTAGTTAATTATTGTGGATTACTATGTAGTTAATAGGATGTTTCTGGGCATTGTGCAGCCATCTAGCGTCAATTTTGAAAACTTGTAAAACCCATATCTGGAAACAGTGCTAAGAAACAGTTTGATATATTTGAAAAATCGTGGCAAAGCACCGTATTTTCCAAAGACCTTCATTTCCATCAGAAATAGAGACTATAAACGCAGTCCCAATTGTTACAAGTAATTTTAAATGAAATCTTTGTTACTGCTTAAAATTTTCTGCGAAGAAATTTAGGGAATACTAGAAAGATGATTAAACTAGAAAAGTTGCATTTTTTATATTTCTTTTAAAATCGCGTTCCTTTCTTAAAGGAAAAATCACTTAACTGAAAAATATGCCATACAAAAAGTATTTTTAAACATTTTTTATATTCATTTGATAGTTATCAAACTTTTTCGAATGTCATAACATTGTTACTCCATGTTGATCTTCTTAATTCCCTCATTTTGAAAGAAACTGAGATTGTTAACGGATACTTCACAATAATTTTGTCATTAAAACGGACCTTTTACGAAATATTTCATCCTTAAAACGGATCCTTTATAAAATTTGTTACCTTAAAATGAGGACTTTTTACAATATTTTGTTTTTGAAAAATAGACCTTTCACTTATTTAATTTATTTATTTATTTATTATTTCATCATTTATTTATTTATTTACTTGAAAAATGGTGTTAATGACGTTTTTAATTTTAAAGGCATAACTGATTGAAACACAAAGTTTTCGTGTTTATTCATAAAAACAAAGTCCGACTCATGGTAATTTTAGAATCGCAAAATTCGGATTTTTCATAAATTTAATAAACTAGAGTTTTTTACAAAAAATCTGGATTGACCCCTGTTTATACTAAAATTGAAAAAAAGGAGTAAGAGAGAAAAGAAGGCTTGTATTCCCCAAGATGGATCCTTTAAAAAATGCTAAATGAACACCAAACCCAGTAATTACTCCTCATTAATCGTAGTTTTTTTTCTTAATTTCATATGACGATATTTTCCACAGAAACAAAAAAAACATTTTGTTAACAAAATAGGCAATTATTTTATTTTAACGTAAGAAAATTTTGTCAATAGGTTAATCGTTATGAAAAATAGACGATTACCTAGATTTGAAAAATAATCATGTGTACTTTAAAAAAAATTATCCTAAGGAATACAGACTGTGTGATTTAGTAAGAAGAAATGAACGGAAAAAAAAAATTTTCGTTTATTAAGAGATTTATAATAACTCATATAAGGAATTGTTTTGATTTCTTTTGTATTAAGTTTTTTTTTTCAAAATTTCAAGATAATTGTTATATGTGCTCTCTCACACACACACGTGAAAATACTCTCATACAAGAAAATCGATGTCACTGAAAAAGTACTGCTCCCCTTGGATTTTTATCCTTTAAGAACGGGATAAGAAAAAACTCAGCCAAATCGCTGTTTTCTAAGAATCTCTCAGTAAATGCATCTCTTTGATTAGGAAGAACTTTTTTGGAGGTTTTTCACTTTAATTTCTTTTTTTCTGAAACGATAAAACTTTAAGAGAAGAAGATGTAGTAGAAGTTACTTTTAACGTCTTTTGGATAAGTCACAGAATCTAAAGAAAGCAACCTTTTTTTTTTCATTAAAAGTTTTTACGAAGTACAACTGATTGAAAATATTTAATTATTTTAAATTTGTTCACAGTGCGCAAAATAAAATAAAAAATGACTACCCTGAATTACTTTTGATTTAATAATCGGATCTTCGCGTTCTAGGACTTAAGTTTTGAAGGTTCGTGGGGGTAACCTCAAATATTCTAATTAATTAGTTCAGACCCTATTTTAAGTTACGAATTCAGATATAAAAATGTATTTTCTCTGAATAAAAATACCTTTTTTTCGATAGATTCGGATCACTGACCCTCAAAATATAGCAATCTGCGAAAAATAGGGTCTCTATAGTCAGGAGAGTGGTGCAAAGTTTGGACCCCTTAATGTTAGTTTAAATTTTTTTTTCTGCGTCTCGATATTTTTTTAAGGGAATTAAAAAAAAATTTCACACAAATATGGAAGTTGTTTATCCAGCGATAATTCCATCAAAAAATAGTGTCGAAAAAATGTTTAATTGTGAAGTATAAAATTTTTACATCATTTTAAATAATGTCATTTTACGTGTCAAAATACAAAGTTTTAGCAAAATCGTTCGAATAGTTCCTGAAAAATCTAATTTTAAAAACACGGCATCTTTAAAATTCGATTTCTTAGGATCTATTCGACCGATTTCGCTCAAACTTTGTACTTCGGCATGTAAAATTATATTCTTTAAAATTATGTAAGAAACTTTATTCCTTATAATCCAAAGTTTTTCGACTATTATTAATTAATAATAAATAAAAAAATAAAAATAAAAATTTAAAAAAAAAATACTCCTTAAGTCGCTACTAGGCCGGGATATCCAGTTCGGTGGGGTGCCTGGCCCATGTCCAAGAGTTCGTGAGTTGGGTCCCCGCCGGTCGAATGCGAATGCCGGTTAGTTCCATCAAAAAGGCGAATTTCTTTCAATGCTTCATCCAAGGGACCGGGATAGCCTGGTTTGCAGGGCACTGAGCCCGTGTCTAAGAGTTCGTGGGTTCCATCCCCGTCGGACGAAGACTCCCCGTGTAGTAAATGGGGACTGATGCACGTTAAATCTGTCGAGTCTCAAAGTCCTCCATGTTCCCATAACAAATCAATACCTCTGGGAGTACTGATCCAGGAGTTTCCTTGTCTTCTGGATTAGTTCAAAATGACAAGGATACGGCGTTGAGCATTAGTAGTCGTAAACCCAAAAAATTGGGTCTGCTGCTCAACGGCGGTCATAAAATAAAATACTCCTTAAAAGCTATTTTCTGCACGGAATTATATTTGACTAAACGAATTTTATAATTGTGTGCATAGAGTTTTGAATTCGGTTAAAAAGCTCTCGAGAAATGCGCAAAAAAGAATGAAATTAATATGAAGGGATACAAACTTTGGACCTCTTTCCTCACCAAACTGTGGAAACCATATTTCTCAGATTGCGGCTACCCCCCCCCTCCCTATATTTTGGAGGTGAGAAATAAGGTAGGTTTATTCAGAGAAAGTACGTTTTTGTGTTCGATTTCGTAACTTAAAATATGGTCTGCACTAACTCATTAGCATATGTGAGGTCACCCTCTCAAACTTTTAAGATCGAGTCCTAGCATGTGAAGGTCTGATCATTAGATCAAAAGTTGTTCAGGGTGGTGCGTGCACTCTGTGCAGTGACATATAGGATAATAACTCAACGCGTAAGAATTTATAACTACAATATATAAATGAAATTTAAAGAATATTTTTAATAACACAATAAGGTAGTTTAAGAATTAAATTTTGATATTTTTTTAGTATCTCGTCACTATTTAAAAAGTTATATTTATTTAGAAAAGAATAGATTTATTTAGAAAGGAATAGTTAATTCAGTAAAAAAAAGCAAAATGTTTATTTAGAAGGAGTAGAAAATGATTGACAATAGAATTGGTATTTTACTCATGTTTATGTTAAGAAAATAAATTCGGTTAAACAATAAAAAAATGAATTTTTGGTTATGACAATAAGATATTTTAAGAAATAATATACTGCTCCGTTGTTTAATATTTATTCTAGATTTGTTCCTAAAGCTCTCAGAAAAAAATTAGTTCGGTAAAGCGAAATAAGTTTTTTTATTCATAAAGTGTGAGAAAGGTTTTCAAATTAAGAAAGGAAAATTGTAAAAATATAGATGTTTACTTAAAATGGTAGTAAAACAATGGATGGTGTTTTCAATGTGGTTTCAATTGAACATGTGATGGTGTTTCAATTAAACAACAACAATCTCGATCTCTTGACCTGCTCTACTTTCGGTTAAAAAGTATACAGCTGCTTACTACAGCTCAATCTGCGAGGCGATATTTCCAAACAGATAATTTTGTTTTTAATTAAAAAAATACATAATATAATTTCTGAGCTCAAATCTGCTGTATTTCATAAGATATCAGTGACATTAAGTAATTCTGGTGAGTTTGAAGTGAGCAAAAAGTGTCATGGTTGCTAGATTTAGAAAGAACTCGCTTTTTGGCTGTTTTGATTTGGCCTCTTTTTCCTTATTTATTGCTGTTCTTGTTGCAAGTCGAGCAAAATCATGCGTTAGTGTTAGGATATTGCTCAAGCAGCGAGACTAAGTTGATTTTACAAATTATCATTTAGGTTTAAATTTCAAAGTTATATTCTTAACAAGGTAAGAAATTTTTTATAACGATTCTGTTTTTCAAATGAAGATTCTTACATCTTGAAAAGACATGAATGACTATTATTATAACGATTCTTTTTTTTTTTTTTTGAACACAAATAATAAACCGGGTAAGACATACAGGTTTACAAAAAAATGCTACTCAGGAGAGTTTGAAAACAGCAACGATCACGTTATGAGCCTAAATGGCTTCAAAATACATCGGAAACCACGAAGTATGGGCTGTAAAGAACTTGAAGCGCACCCTGGTGTAGAAAACACCATCCATATAAATACTATATTGATAATATTTAAATGCTTACTATAGGATGAAAAAAAAGGAATAAAAAATAGTCATTCATAAAAATACAAATCAATTCAGCAAAGCAAAATTTATATTGGATGGGTGTTGAGAATGGTTTGCAATAGAATTAATAGAGAAAAATGTTTTTTGAAGAAAAAAAGGGAAGATTTCCTATGTTAAAGTTCTAGAATCTATCGATAGAAGCACTGAAGGGTTATTTGTAAAAATCAACTGAAGTGCAAAATTACTCAAAAGCATATACATATTTTTTTCAATTCCATGCTATGTATTGCCCGAAAATCCAATTGAAATGACTCTGTAAATTTGGAAGACTATGTAAATTTTATGAAAATGGGTACCGAAATTTTATGTTCACAATAATTTTTCACATCAGCAGTATGCACAGGACTGGAAAATTAGTTTTATCTGGAAACATGTGAAGACCGAGGGAGAAGAGCGGTTTATGTTTTTGTTGTTGTTGTTACTTTTGCCACTTGCCAATACCAGCAAGGCTGCTTGGAAAATCAAGTGAATTCTTAAGGCATCGGGTGAGTTTCTGTTTTTTCCAGTTGTGCAATCTGAGGCCAAGAATACGACTTCAGTCACACACACACGTCACAGCCCATTTTACAGGAAGGATCCAATCATACTCTATTCATTCATTCACAAATCTTAATATTAGCCTGATCTTAACCAGAGAACGATCAATCTCCAGTTCAGTACCTCCAGAGTTATTGATTTGTTATGGGAACTTGGAGGACTTTGTGACCCCGACAGATTTAACCCGCACCAGTCACCATTTAATGCACGGGTATTCTTCGGTCCGTGGGATTCGAACTCACTTTCTCACGAACATGAGCCCAATATCCTAACGAATAGGCTATCCCGTCCCCAATTTATGTCCATAAAAGAGGATTAAAAAAATGATTTTGCCCTTGGCGCGTTTTTCCATAGTACGAAGAGTACAAAAGCGATCAGTTAAAATAAGTGGTATTGATTTATAAATTTTGCGGATATATAACTCACTGATAAGAAATAAAGGCGAAACTCGATCTTCATTTTCTGTCAATATCTGAACTTTGAAGCTGCCTAATTCCTTAGAACCTACATCTTCACCATATTATTAGAAATAAAATATTTAACTCACCCTATGTTAAAATCGAATTTTAGATTTGCAAGAGGTCAGCGGTTTTTATTAGATTTGAACAACTCTCTACATTTTTCTAGGTGCGGCTATAATTTCAGAAATGATCAAATAACTCTTGAAAATATTCTATTGGATTACATGCCAATTTAATATCTTTCGAAGAAACCTCCACCTGTCATAATGTGCCACTGTACTTGGGTGTAAAGATTTTAGAAACACCTTTTAAAGTGTTAGCTCGGAATGTTGTTCAATTCTGACATTCTTAATGACTTCGCCATTCTGAAACCATGTTCCTACAGCATATAAATTGACATCATTTTTAGAACAACTTATTAGAATAATATAAAAGTTTAAGAAAAAACTTTGAAGCTCTTCGTAAGCCTGAAAAAAGAAGGATATTTTAATAAACTTTGCAGTAATTGTGATAAACTTAATACATTTTTTTTTATCTTGTTGTACTTATTTTAATCTTCATTTTATCATGATATAAATGCAAAATTTTAAAAATTAGTGCTTGTATAGTACAATGTTTATTACTCATTCTATTAAATTAATAATAACTTATGCTGTAAGCATAAGTTGAAAAAGTCATCCAAATTTGATTTCGTTTTTATTTTTTTTAAACTACATGAATATCGTTTTCGCGGCACAAAAGATTTTTATTACAAAATAGTGCATTGAAAAAAAATTTAAATAGACCTAAAAATAAATGACATTTTCTTGGATTACTCAAAACCAGTCAACCGAATTAAAATTTTGGGGATTCGTAGGGATTCTACTTGCATTGAAAACTATATTTATTGTAAACATTGTGTCAAAATTTGAAGTAAATCGGTTGAAAATTGTACTAGTTAGAGATACAGCAAATAAGAGAAACATAGTTCCGAAGAAATGGCGTTAAATTTTTGTGATCAATAATCCATATACAAAAATGTACAATTGCAAGTAATTCATCAATACTAGACTCATAAGATGCCATAGTTTTAAGCTTTCTTAAGTGCTAGTTTAACCCTTTTTCTTGCCTGTCTACCTTCATATGCTTTTAGAGTAGTCATCTTCATTTCGAGCATATTCATTAGCTGCTGAGCCTTCATTTATTTCTATTTGTTCCTTTGCAACCTTCATTAAAAATGATTACGTAACTTATAATTTCAGTTATTTGTATTCAAAGTAACCATTCAATATTTTTCTTATATAATTTAAACAAATTATTTCAATAAAGTAGTAAAAATGATTGTATTTCACAAAAATATTTTGATAATCCATTTATCAACTGAATTTATCAACTGAGCATGTAAGTTTACTTGTTCATACATGTCACAGCGCATTCTGCGTCGCGTTGACATATTATGCACTAACTTTTACATTTTCACGAAAATCAAATCAATAATTTGGTACAATAATCTTAAAAGGAATAAAAAAATTGCAATAATGTTCTTTGAAAATGTAACTGTGTTGTGTCCCCGTAATGACTTCGAAAACCTTGAACCTTGTTCCTTTTAGTAAATGGTTTAGTTAGATTATTAAACAACTTTTCATTTTAGAGCAATTAGAGAAAATTGTAAAAAATTTTAGAACCAACTTCTAACGTCTTTTTTTTTTAATGTTTTTCAATTTGGGACGTTCTTAATGTCTTCAACATCTTTTAACCTGCATCTTTTTGGTTTAGGGGGTTGTGGAAATGATTCGCCCAACTCTTCAGACATCTCTTGGAACATGCGTACATCTTAACAGAAAAACTTACTAAGGGAACGAGGTTTAAAATTACTGAAGACATTAAAGAATACTTCGTGGAAGGACTTAAAGAGGTGTTTTTAGAACTTTCGCTGCAGAGTACAGAAGAGCAGGTGGTGATTAGTTCGAAACATAAATGCGGATATGTAATTCAGATTATATTTTCAAGAACTGTTATCTCAGCTCTCGGCATTAATTTGCCACACATTGTACTCTGATTTCTTTCTTCTTTTATAACCGTCGTTGAACAGTCGAGCCAATTTTGGGTTTACGACTACTAATAGCCTTGTAATTTTTACCCCAATCCAGAAGACAAGGAAACTTCAAGAATTAGGTGAAATTTGTCTAATTGGGTGGGGGACTCTTTAATGGAACTAACCCGCATCTGCGTTACACGGAGAGGAAAACGTCCTTCGGTTAGCCTGATGGCAAGGGAACTCCAACCCATAATCCCTCTACCGCTGAGAATATTTTCCGCCTTCACTGAGGTTGGCGCGAGCCGGGTGCGGAATTAGTATCAATCAGCCATCGTTGAGATTCGAACCCGGTTCACCTCATTGGAAGGTGAATGCTCTGTTGGCTCTTGTACTCTGAATTAGGCACTTATCGGTTAAAGTAACCGTTACTTGGCCAATGTTTTTCCCAGTTGTTACATTCAATAATGTTTGTTTATAAATGTTTTCGTTTATAATCTCTTAATGTTTTCATGTCGCATGTTTAATTAAATGTTAATTTATGTTCAATGTTTATTCTCCCAGTATGCTTGCGTGGAGTGTTTGCACACTCCAGCGTATCAAGCGATACTTCTAAAAATTAAAAAAAAAGCATTCAATAATTATCATTACGTATAATATTCGCCAAATTATCTTCTCGATGTATTTATTATATTATCGCTAAGGGCACAATATTATCGTACGTGAGAAATGTTTGAATCGATAACGGTCGCGATACTATTGTATTCGATAAGTTTTGTTATAGTTCATAATCGCCATATCTTATATTCCAACGTGTTACATCGGTAGCCTGTGAACTATGTAAAGCAGCGTCGTTCAAACACGAACTTGTGCTTTCATGGCCCGTGTAACTGAGAAGCACTCAGTATTCCAATCCTAATTTGTATTGAAAAGAAAAACTGGTAACAAATGTAATCAAGTTTGTCAAAATAAGTACTTATTTTTGTTTATAGGTGGATCAAAAAGAAGTAGCACGTCCAAAAGAGATCAAACTCACCATTTCACCAGCGAAGGAGTCTTCTCCTGCAAACAGACCATCTGGAGATTCAGCAGAGTCACCCTCATCTCCAGACTTGGTACTCAGCATCCCTTATTTAGGCTGTTTTTCGAAAGCTCCGTCGTAATATAAAATGATGTTATTTTTTAGATTAATATGTTATTTTTATAACTAATTTGAATTTGCAACTGTTACTCATGAGATCAAGTTTAGTCTATCTAAAGTCAACGTGCTTATTTAGAAAATGGCGAAAACGACACTATGGAGAAAAGCCACAGTTTTGTGAAAATGAAAAGCGTTCATAGTTCAATTTTTTAATATTTAAAAATTTACTCCAATGCTGCATTATCTGGGTTCGTAAAAATTTGCAAAAACTGAGAATAAGGCAGTGATTTTGATAGTTTTCATCCAGGGGAAAAAATGTCACCAAATTGGCGATTTTTGAAAAAGTTTAATAACTTTTAAAATATTTAAATTATTTGTCTGTTTTAAAGTCCACTATTAAATATATAGTTTAAAAGCATTGCATAGCTTCAAGTGTAAGGTACTATGGCTTTTCTTTTTTATTTTCCTTGGCGACAGAGCCTCGAAAAACAGCATTAATGCGTTTATAATATTCTCATTTCCTTAGAATTGCTTAAACTAATCCAACTCTAAATGGAGTTTCGAATTAATATGGTTCATTAATATGGTTCTTTAATATGGTTAAACTTTCAATTAATATGGTTCTTTAATATGGTTAATCTTTTAATTAATATGGTTCATTTTGAGACGTTATCAAAATTACAATGAATTTAAACCTTATTTCAGTGCACAAAATAAAAAACGGACTAGCCTGAATAACTTTTGATCTAATGATCGGATCTTCACGCTCCAAAATTCAATCTTAAAGGTTTGACTTATTTTACAAACTTATATAAAAGATGTCAAAAAATTCATTGTTTTCTAAACATAGTGAAATATTTTACAAACTTACTATTTTCCAAACTTATATTGACTGCACAGCCAAAGTGGTAAATTGAGCCTTCTCCTTTCAGGACTTGGACCAGGATTCGATTCCCTGTGCTAGAGAATGGATCTCTGTACTTCCCTCAATCGTGGTTTAGTGGTTCCGAATTCACCTTAATATAATGTCTCCGATAATTTCAGTACCCGTGATATCCGAGCCTCGTTGGGTGGTTGGGGAGCGTGGTGCGAAGGCCGTGTGTTTGCTTCCACCATCACTCTCTGATTTGAATTGCGGTATCGTGCAGTGTTGCCTTCGGATCATCATTAGGAATTAATAACATATTAAAGTAGCGTTGGTTAAACACCGAAACATATTTTAATCCAATATATTTTAAAAAGACAAATACATGTTTATAGCTATATTTTAAGAACTTGTTTAGTTAAGAGACTTTTTTTTTGCAGAGTCCGGATGTGAAGTTTGAAGAGGAAGACATGTGGCTGGTAGAATTTCCTTCCAACCTGAATCTGGCGGCCATCGAAACATCATCAGCGACCACCAAGAAACATCCCAAGATAAGACGTCATTCTAGCGTCGAAGTTGGACTACCCTTCCGATTGGCAGTCCAAAAGACTCAAAATAATTTCCTCTCCCCGAACATTCATTACGAAGATCCACCCTCGCCTCGTCGTTTCAGTGAATCCCAACTAAGGTAATAGTCGAACCAAATTATGATGAGTTGAATCACCCAGTGACTGCTTCTGCTCAGTGTATTATTTATGAGTCATTCCTACTCTAGCAGCCCTAGACCAATAGAACTTCGTATTAGTACGTGTGGACCTGGAAAAGTGCTTTTTTTCTTCCTCCGCCGTCCTAATAGGGTTTTATTTTATTGCCGTCGTCAGTTCTTGAGTTTAAGACTACCAAGTTTCAGCTCCACCGACCAGGAGGAAATGAGGGTTGGTTCCATCAAAAATTCCTCCACGGAGGTAAATTTCTCCCAAAACTTGATCCAGAAGTTCCCATGTCTTCTGGATTGAGCTCAAAATTACAAGGCTACGGAGTTGAAAATCAGTGGTCGTAAACTCAAAATTAGGTCAGCTGTTCAACTACGGTAATAAAATAAAAACTGGTCTATACTAGGTAACTTTCAAGTCGTAGCTAGGAAAAAAGAGAACATTTAAGTTTCAAAAGTCTTTACTAATGATGTAAACAACAATGTAACGCTATACAATACTCATCATTGCATTATAATTGCAGAAAAGAGATACTAAACTATATAATTCGCAAAACAAACGAAGGTAGAAAGCAAAACAATGTTTAAACAATTTATTATTAGAAAAAAACTATCGTAACATTATGTAAAAGATGAATAAAAAGTAAAAGTTTCATTATTTTTTTTTAATTTCAAATCAAGACAAAATTATTAGTTTTAAAGTGTACTCGATGTTTAATAATATTTTTTTTCCGTAACTGGTCCTCTAGAAAGTCCTAACACCACTAAAAGTTTTCAGCGCCTTCTGGGGGCAGCAACACCCACTTTAAGAACTCAAACTCTTGTGTATAGTACCACATCCATTATGTTCAACAGTGACAAAATTATATTGCAGTTTTATTACTGTTTCAGATAAGGACAAAATAAAAACGTTTAACAAGTTATTGAAGTAAAATGTTTGAATCCTCTGAAAGAGTGATAATAGAATAGATATTTTCAAAAACAATTCTATTTTATTTCTTTGTTCGTAAAAGAAATAAAACAGGAAAAAATCTGTATAATGAATTGTTGAATGTCTGAAACTTCTCACATTTGAGGAACAACACCGGTCGGTGTCATTGAAATAATTCTTGCCTTATCCAATTTATTGAACCTCTGAGGCGGATGTTATGGGTCGTTCAACCAAAAGATATGTTCGTGAACATTCCAAAAACAGAGACTCTATTATCTCGATTCTAACCTTTCTGCAACCATTTGTTACCCATTCATCTTGGTTATCCGTTTCACACTAGGGAC
Organism: Parasteatoda tepidariorum; assembly: GCF_043381705.1. Classification (NCBI taxonomy): domain Eukaryota; kingdom Metazoa; phylum Arthropoda; class Arachnida; order Araneae; family Theridiidae; genus Parasteatoda; species Parasteatoda tepidariorum. The sequence goes on from NC_092208.1 coordinate 88,792,551, forward strand.
ACTTCTTCAATCGATGAAAATATACCTTTGTACATTTATCTTGTACAAGTTGTCTCTTGCAACTATATTTTTCACTGAAACAGAACTGTATTACTAAGATATAATGTTACTAAGATAAATTAATTTACACTACTGGAGAAATTAATTCACACAATAACGTTTAAAAGGGTTTCGAATAAAAAATTGACTTATATTAAACATAAAGAACTATTTTTTAGAAATGTTTAATCATGTTTACATGAGCCATTTTGTTATTCTAAAACATTTTTTTTCGAATGTGTTCCTTTAGTCTTCAACTTTTTATGCCCTTCTTGACAGAGATTATTTAATTTATCAAATACTTTCAATTTCGTGAAGTGATTAATGCTCTTTCACTTCCTCTAAGAAATGAAGTGCATCGAAAATAGGGTTCTTTCCTTTGAAATAACATCACTGTTTCAAGAGTGTACATTCGCTTGTGATCATTCATTAATGGTTAGTTTAAATATTAATTATACGTGACACTAAATACGCAATTCTTGTTGACTCACTGTCATTTAAAAGTGCGTCTTTTGACAGACCCTCAAAGATTTGTACCCATCAAATTCGAAAAATTAGTTTCGCTAGAACCCTGTTCATGTACTAAACTAATGTTAAAAGTAATTGCCAGGAATCGTTACAAACTACTATTTTTTTGTATCACACTACTCACTACACTACCTTTTTAAAAAAAAGTAGCACACTACACTATAAAGCACGAAAAAAAGAAGCGACTACAGTAGCTTCACTACTAGTAATGGGCTACTTCCGATCAAAGTGTATAAGTAACTAAATAAACCGGTGTGATTAAAACTAATGACATGAAGAAAAACATTTTTAAATTAGACTTTAATTTGAATTTTAAAACCATTAAAGGCGTTGAAATTTAGTGTTGAAGACGTACTACATTTGTGTGCACCATCACTTACACGAAGAAATAAAAATATTTTATTGACATTAGGTAATGAATCTTGTATTATTTAAAACTAAAATGATAGATGACATGAAAATTTACCCACAAATGTAAACTTAACAAATATTTTTATTTAAAAAAAAAAACGTTTCCGTCACTGTCATTTAAAAGTGTTTTCATTAATGATTTAAACCTGTAAGGTCTATAACCCATGACCCGTCTATCACGTCAGCACTGTGGTCGGAGCGAGATTGTATCGACCAGTCATCGCTAGGATTCGAACCAAGTTCACTTCATTAAAGGCGAACGTTCTATTCACTTACTTTAATTTTTGGATAAAACTACGCGTGTGCACCCATAGTGTCTGTAAAGTGTCCACTGTTAACGTTAAAAAAAAGTACTATCCTCTGTTGCAAGTTAAGAAAAAACTTTAACCCTATTGAGAGAGCCTGTTCGTAAAATACACGCTAAATGGATGCAAACACCAAGACACCAAGCACGGACGAATATCAACATCGCCAATTCTTGAAATGATGTAGCATGGCCTTTTTGCGTACAAAAAATAGCACGAACTAAATTTCTGTCCGACGAGTTTAACTTTTAAAAGCTTTTGGATTGTTTTGAAAGCATATTCACACAGTTTGATAGCTGAATAAAACGGAACTATATGCATCCTCGGATGATTACTGAAATCCTGCACCGCAATAGTCTTTTCTTTACTTACAACGTCGAGCACGCATAGTTACAAAAATCAACTTACGTACGGGAGCGTGCAGGATGATATGCCAGACTACGAACTCTCTCTATTCTCTGATGCTAAAAATCAAATCCTTTTTAAAACGTCTCTTCCGAACAAACTAAGCAATGCCATCTTTACCTGATATTAGGCTAAAATTAACCCTTGCATCCGATGTCCAGGGAGCTTTGACAAGAGGTATCGGAGTTGTAAGAGACGCAACTCTTTCTTTTATTATTATTATGGATGTTAACTTACCATCATAATACATTGATATTGCAATGTGTAGAAATGCATTTATTACTTCTTCCTTTTAATTTTTTACAGGGCCGATGATGTTCCCATAAACAAATCTTTCGCTGCTAAGGTCAGACGTGTTCTTGCCAAAGTGAAAGTCAATAAAGAAATGGAAGACAAACTGACTTTAGAAAGCGATTCATCCCCCAAAAAATGGCCAAAGAAAGACAGCAAAGCAGGAAGGCGATCTAGCACAGGCTCAGCTAGTGACAAAATGTCTTCGTTCTTTTTTCAGTCAAGACCTTCCGCCTCGTCACAATCCAAACGATCACAGGAGAAGGATACTTCTGGGGACATGAGTGGCAAAACTGCTACAAGGCACGGCAGTGATGGAAGACCTGTCCCTAAAAGAATTCTTCCAACAATTACAGAATCTTGTAGCTTCGACAGCTTGCGAGAATCTCCCCTCATGACTCACATGTCATCTCCTCCGGTAGCTAGCATGCCAAACTTAGAGAACAAGGAATCTCTAAACTATTCCACAACAATTGACATGCCAGATGCAGATGAGCTTTGTATGGTGGAGTTACCTCGAAAATGAATTAGTTTTTTTATCATCCTCTAATCTAATCGAGAAAAACTCAAATATCGAACTTCAGGAAGGAAAAGAATCTTTTAATCGACAACCAGATGAAGATAGTGTTGTATAATGGAGTTACTTCGAAAATGAACCAGTTTTTTATCATTTTATTTTCTCCAGCACCTCGAATGACAAACTTCAAGAATAGAGAATATTTGATCTGGCATGCCAGATGCAGATGAGCTTTGTAAGATGGTGTTACCTCGAAAATGAACCAGTATTTTATATCATTTTATCAGCTCGAATATCGAAATTAAGAACAAAGAATCTTCGAATTAAGATAGCTGATGCGGGTGAGCATTATATAGTTATTTCAGAAGCACATTAGTAACTTCTCATTTCATGTACTTAACTAGCTTGCGAACTTCAAGGTATATTTTTCCTTATCTGTCGAAACTTCCAGATGCAAATTAGTTCCGCACTTCAAAGGTGAAAAAAAAGTTACTTATCGTCTCTTTGGCATAAATAGCTAGAACATCAAACTTGAAGGAATAATAAACATAAATGAATTACCAAATGCAAACAAGCGCTATATTCTAGAGTTGCCTTGGAAAATAAAAGTTATTTATGATCTTATGTACTCGAATAGTTTACGAAACTTGTTAAGGCCTCTTCCATCGTAACTACAGTACAGTAAAGTTACCTCGAAAATTAAAAACTTCTTACTATCTAATCATGTGGATTCGTGTGTCAAATTTTAAAAAACGAAAAATATTTAAAGCTCTTCCCGAATGATTGAGCTGCAATGAAGAGATAAGCATTTGATTAACAAAGAATACTGATCGTCTTCAACACATTTATTTATTCATACTGTCCCAATACTTTCAAAATGAACCAATTATATTTCATCCTTTTCGATATCTTGAACAACAAGAAGGCCAAGCATGGAGATCAAAGGACAGAGGAATTTTTCCAAAAGAATTGATCTACAAGGTGCAAACAAAACTTGTCTGGTAGAACAAGCAAACTTCTTTACTTGAACATAAGATTCAAATGAACAAACCATTACGACGTGACTGTATAGAATTTGCAACTGGTTACTCATTCCACCCAATTGCATAGTCGAACAAAACATATGAACATTCTAAACAGCACTTTTTTCGATTTTCAATACTTTCTAAAGCCTAGCAAAACTATTATATGGGGACAGGGGGTTCTTAACCTGTAAATCACGACTCAAATTCGAAACATTTCAGAAAATAAAAGTTGAGATTTAGATTTTATTTATTTTAAACTGAACGCTTTTTGGTTTTAAAATATGATTAAACAGATATGTGATACTTCCGTAAGAAGTTATATAAGGTATAAATCACTCAGAACTATTGTTTAAAGTTCTTTTAAAAGCTTTTTTGCAAAAAGAAAATAATGTACTTGTATTCATGCTCTAATTGATTTCCGTACTGCGCATGTTCTGAGTGGTTTGAAAATTATGATTGTTCTGTTGTACTTAAGTCAAGGAGCAAAATTCTACGCATGATTGCTTCATCTCTCTATCATATAACCTCACAATTTTGTTGCATTCAATGTCTACTAAATATATGTATTTAAAAATAAATCTTTGGGTCGCTCGGAGTATCTGATTTTGGATCGCGGTTAAACAAAAAAAGGTTAAGAACCCCTGTTATAAGCATTTCGAAGCAGTACTTCCGATCCACTCTATTTTGATAAAGAGAATATTAATATCCTATCTTACATACTTTTAGCTATATCTATATATGGTAGTTACAGACATTTTTTTTCATCTTAGAATGAAACAAAAAATTCTATGAGAGCTATACGCACAGCCGCACGATCAAAACAATTTATTCAAAAGTACTAAAGTGACAAAAGGATACCAGCAAGTGACGTAGTGTGAGTATCTCGACTCTGATTGGTTGTTGAAACGTGCCACTTTTTTTACATTAGCAACCGTTCTTTCCATTCTATTTCGAGTAAGCCAATCTCGTCAAGTATCAATTCTCGTAAGTGACACATTCGAAATTCATTCGCCAAGATTCTTTCTCAAAAATTTAAATTCTTTCACTGCATATTTATACAAAGACAAGCACGAACCCACGTGGAACATAAACAAACTAATTACGCATCAAAGTATCCAGGTACACAAAACAAAAATGTATCACGGTTACAATAAAATACATAAACAAATAATAAATCTAAATTAAGTAAAGGAGAAAGAATTATATTTCAACTCATTCGAAACGCGATACGGCTCTGTATTTAATTAACTTCACGTTATTTAACATTCTAACTTATGAAGATTAAGTTAGTTCAACTTTAATACGTCATTTTGCTGATAAAGATTAGCTGGCGCTGACGTCATAGGCCACATGTGTGGGTATCGGAGGTCTTCTTCCTGAAGTGCAAGTACCCAATTAAATCAAACGTTAAAAAATGCGTGCCTAAAGAATGACAGAACGGAAGTGAAACTTTGAGTAAAGATGGAGAAAAAAAAAGTGATTTTTATGCGGCAGTAGTAAACATATTTTGAGCTTTTTGGCATATCTACTTTATTAGCATATTAAATTAATTATATTTAATTAGAAAATACAATAAATGTTTGTGATTCAGATGTAGATCCAAAAAAAATGAAATTGACCGCTATTTTGCACGAACAATAACAATTAATGATTAGCTTCAAGAGACAACGTAGCTTCTGCTTAAAGTTAGCAACATCTTATCAAGTGACTCTAAGAGATTCATGTGACGATATGGTTTAGCCCACGCGTAACTAAATTCACGTTGAGCTCTGTATCTATATCATTATTTTATGATACTTTCTCATCTAAAATAAAAAAAGGCAAAAGCCATTAAGTTATCTTAATAAGCAAATAAGTTCGATACATTGCATCCTGTCACTATGAAGTAAACGAGCAGTTTCTTTTGCGGAAATTCAACAGAAGACGAATAAACAAATGTTATCCAATAAATTAAATCTATATTTAATATTTATTTCGTATGAATATCTGAAACGCTCCATTTATAGGAACTGGAGGTCACTTTACTTCTTAGATAATATAATTTATAATATTTGTTAGAGCTTGCGTAGCTCATCTTACTTAATCATTTTCCTTTTGGTTACATTGTCAGAAATTGAGCTTGTGTGTATAGCTCATATTAATTAACCATTTTCCTTTTTGTTGCTCTGTTAGAAATTGAACTTGTGTATATAGCTCGTGATACCTATAAAAATATAAAATATAGCTCATGCGGCAGATTTGCACGATGTTTTGGTTAAGGGTACCTTATTTCTGAAAGAGTATAGAAGATTCTGCCAAATTTATACCCTCCTTTACAAAGTTTCTCTTCAAAAACGTTGTGTGAGGAATTGTGTAGTAATTTAGATTTATTATTAAACCATTTCAGAATTAGCAGACCAAGTATAAAAGTATTTGCTGAAAAATATACAAAATGTAGTGCTAAAACGTTCATTATGAGAAAAAGTTATGTTTACCCAAAGGTTTATGTTTAACATTATCTGGATAAATAGCATACTAAGTTCCTGCGACCCAAACTATAACAAAGCCCTGAAAGAATTTACAAGGATTCATTACAAGTGGGCATACAATTTTAAAATATGAGACAAAAACGCAAGTATAAACTAACATCGCCAACATTGATCTCAATTTATTATTTTATTACAGAAGATTAATGTTATTTAATAGAACTCTAAACATTTCTCAAACATGCCAAATCTTTTTAAGCACCATATTATAAAACGTAAGCCAAATACAAGGTGCGGCAGAGAATCGGGGATTTGAGAACAACGCTTATTTTGAATTAGCTGCAATGAGAAATTGATGCTAGCGCCATCTTGTTGAAAACTTTAAAGGCTTTTTAATTATGATAGAGTGGTGGACAGGGGTGTGATGTGCTCATGTCACTAAGGTACATTTTTTTTAAATGGTAACAGTTACTTGATCATTCAGCATGAATTCTCAAGAGGGTTCAAAATTCATTGTAATAATATCATTCCATGCCATTAAAGGTTGTTTTAATGGCATGGAATGATATCATTATAATGATACACGGTCGAAGGCTTCGTCGTCATATGAAATTATGCTTTATTTTGGGAATAATATGCAATTTTCATAACTGCTGTGAATTTGCAACTGTTACTCATGACTGTTAGGACAAGCTTAGCATATCTAAAGCTAGTGTTGTCTATGCTGAAAATGGAGCAAAACTTCAATATAGAAAAAAGACGCAGTTTTTGTTGAAAAAGCGTTTGTGATTTAATTTTTTTCATATTTAAAACTTTACTCTAATACTGCATTGTCTAGGCTCATAAAAATTTGCAAAAACTGAGAATAAGGTAGTTATTTTAATAATGTTCATCCAGGTGGGAAAATGTCGCCAAAAATTGGCGATTTTCAAACAAGTTTAATAACTTTTAAAATATTTAAGTTATTTGTCAGTTCTAAAGCTCAGATAATTCTTCACGGCAATATGATAGATATAATGTAAAATCATCGTCTTGCTTCAAGCTTAAGACACTTCAACTGTGGCATTTTTTTTTTAAATTTTCTTTGGCGATAGAGCTTCGAAAAACCTCCTTGGTTACCTTCTGGTTCACTTCCTTGGGAGTCGAACGCTCTATCCCCTGAGCCACCGCGACTCTAAAATACCATTAGAGATTAAGCATAATTTAACATGAAAAGTTCCTACCGGGGTATATAGTGTTTTCTTAAGACCCGACCCGAATGCCTTCGGGTGCTTATTTTGCCAGAATCACAGACAATTCGGTGAAAGATTTTGCTGATGAGAGATAGTGGCATCCAATAGCCGTCTTTGTAAGATATAGAATTTTTTTTCAGTTTGAAAACTAAGCTGTGTGCGTCTTCTGTATTTAAAACATATTCTCTCCTGATAATACTTAAAATCGTCTGATTCGCTGCCCCTCCCTGTATTAAAAAGGTATTACATATCACCATAGAGATGCATAAGCAAAACAAACATCCAATTCAATAAATACAGTGAAACCTCCAGGAATGACAACCTCCATGTAGCGAACTAATTATTGTAGCGATTGTACTACTGTGTAGCGAACTAATTAATTATTTACGACCACTTGTGGGAGGCACGGAATTTGTTTCCATAGACTTTGTATTGAAGAAAACCTTCAGGAGAGACCATTAAAAGGACCGGACAAACATCTGCACCGAATGCGGTAAAGGTCAAATAAGGAAACACGAAATAATAAAACAAAAAAAGTAAGCGAAACAAATAAGTAGATTAAAATGTATTCTAAATATTTGTGTGAGACTCTTATTTAGAGAGTTCTTTTTGACGATAACAACCTCGTGTTGCAGTCAGAGTGCATCAAAGAATGCCAATGATTTACTTTTAGAGATGAAAGTTAAATAAGAAAAAAAAAAGTTATTTTAGAAAAAACAAGCATCTCAAACAAACCTCTTCTCACTTTTGAAACCTAACTAATTTTTATGATATGAAATTAAATGCAAACTTGAACAAAAAACATAATTGTCTATTTATTTAAAATGGATTTATCATTCATCATTGGTAAATTTGCTTTTGCAAATAGTTATATCAGTAGGGATCATTTTTATAGACGCTAATTTTAATTCATAGATTTGTCTTTTCATAACGCCTACAGAAGTGGTATTTCCGCATCAAGAAAATGACACAGACTAAAAATAAAATCGGTTGCAAAAAAACCTTCGACAACAGTTTTGAATTCGATGGAGGTAATCTCTAAGAACGACTCACCTCCATTCACGACCATTTTACTGTGGAACGGAGAGATGGTCACTCCCGAGAGGTTTCACTGTATTACATTAAAAATATAAAAAAAACTCAATCGAGTAATGACATAACAGGTCAACTCTTTTACTAAGTGATAAGTTCTGCAAATGAAAAGCGAGTAAGAGTAAGGTCATACTCGTGAACTATCTGGAAAGATCAACACATCAGAGGACATCACAGGCGAAACATATCTGAGAATGTCGTTATGGAGAATAAATTTAACTGAAAGATCAAAGAACTGTGATAAAAGGTATGAAGAGTTAGTTGAGAGTCAGAATTAAATCAAAAGTAGCTATAAAGTCACATATAATGCTTGTAAAGTAGAAAAATGAAACTAGTTTTATATAATACAGTCCTGCTTACAGTATATTTGAGAAATGAATAAAACCTATCTTCATGAACTAATAATGTACTATAATGTTTTCAGAAAATATGAATTTTAAAATAAAATCATTGGAGTTTTAATAAAGACTTGTTTGTCCTCTTCATTCAGAACAAGCGTTATACAGAACATGCACAGATCACAACCTCGAATGAATGGTTGACCGTATAAAGCTAAGCACGGGTGGCGCTAAGGTTTGAAATTCGCCGTAAGATTTCCGGGTTACTGCTTCTGGTTGATTTTTAAGCCTAAGCTTGAAAAACCACCCCATCTAATATTATTACAACCGTAGTGCTTACAAAATAACGTGTTCTTTCAATTTAAATTTCAGCGAAACAAACAACAAATGCTATGATGCAATGCAAAAAAATGTGATACTGTGATATTTTGTGATAAACTGTGATATTTTGCACAATTATAGCCACATAAGGGATAACACTCGAAACATGGCAAACCTTAAATTTTATTTATGTTTTTATATTAATTTTCTTAAATTTGTTTTAGGCTCACAACCTGTTAAAATTTGTAAATGCCAGGGAAACTCTTATGAATGGTGAAATGACGCGTAAATTTAAACGCAAATTACAATAATAAAACTTCCTAGAATATTAAGCCTATTCACACATCGCCTCGTAAGCATAACATAAGCGGAGGGGTACACCGGAAGTTTTCTAAATTTCTTCCGGTTTTAGGAAGCTTGTTATTGTTTACATTCGGTCAACCATCCATTCGGTTTACAAATTTCGAAATATTCATAAATTAATGGCATAGGGTTAAAAATATTTCTATTAATCGCCTAGTCTGTACATAATGGACAGTTACAATTTTTATCAGGTATTTCATATATACCAGTATGTTATACATTAACATTTATAGTTACAACATTTTAAAAGCCAGAAAAGTTAGTGTAGTCACATATTCGCTTACCCCGTCTGGGAAGAAGACCGGTTCCATATCATAACCCTCCCCCTTTCTCTCTCCTCCTCTTCTTGGTTGTATATAAGAATGTACTACGATATTTTCCCCTTTCTTAATATTTTTGGTATTTAATTGTCCCAAATATTTTTTAAATTTTCCACGACGCCTTCTTTCAGAACTATGTTTAATGAAGTTTGCAGTTCCAAATAGTTGCCTAACTTAAGAAGTTTTTATTCTATTTAAAAATCAAGAGAGAAACTGGTGAACTCCCTTCTCCTATGACTCTCCAGCAGCTAACGGTGAAAACATGCGAAGAGTTGCGATAGGTAGAGAGTTCTGCTCTACGCCACGCCACCTGTAGCCTATTTCGATAGTCAATAACAGGAGAGTTAACCTTCTTCTCAAGAACACGAAGGATTATCAATTATGAAAATCTTCTAGTATTTTTTGGAGCTCTTGTTTTATTTTTCTTTCAAGTTTAACAATAACTTAGCCTATTGACTCGTTAGATTGATAGCAAGTTCCAAATGCTATTTTTTATGAAGGTTCGGATTCAAATATGTAACTACTAATTCAAGTTTTAAGACTGAAAATGCATTAAAAACTACGACCCGACCGTTTGACCCAGCGCGGCTGAGCAAAACCCAATAGCGGCTTAGCAAAACAAAGCATTTCAATGTTTTTTTTTGCTTTTATTTTTAAGCAGAGGAGATGGAATTGTTGTTGTTGTCGTAGGCCATTAAGGCAAGGAGTGTGGTTATTCTTGTTTTCCAGTGGCGCCATCTATGGCCAAGAATTCGACTTCTGACAAATTCATACATCCAAAAATCGTGATTTTGAACCGAACCAAATCTGTAACCAGTTTCAATTCAGTACCCCCAGAGATAAAATTTGTTATGGGAACATGAAGGACTTTGTGTTCCGACAGATTTAACGTGAACCAATCACCATTTGCAACACGGGAAGTCTGGGTTCGAACTCCCATTTTCACGAACGTGAGTCCAGCGCTCTGCCAACTAGGCTATCGGGAGAAAGAATTAGCAAGTGAATTTAACTCAGCACCGGAGTCCCCCTCTGAACTTTTAAAAGGCTGTGTGTTACCCCTAAAAAAAGGCACATACAAAAAATTTAAAAAAATAATTAAGTTTAAACAAATTAACATTAAAAAATTAAGTTTTAAAAATTTCAGCTTTAGTTCATTACCACTGGAAAAATTATTTCACAAAGACCTTAAATAAAGGGTCATTGAAATTAAACTCTTTATTCCGATGAGAAATCTTTTGCTTTTTAAAGAAAAAAACTTAGTGGTAGTTATAGGAAGGAAATATCTCCTTAATTTAAAAGTAAATACCTTTTTTACATCAATGTTCAGAATCCATTCATTAATATTGTTGTAACCATAAATATATAGAGTAAACATTGTTATGCCTATATATTTATTATGCATTAAAATATTTCAAAAAAATAAAAAATTTGTATTAACATTGACATTGTTATACCCATATAGAGTAATTTATTATCCATTAAAATATTTCAAAAAAATTTTATTCTACCGTGTGTTAATTAAACCAAAATTTATAATTAAAGAACCTTATTGAAATAAAGTTATAAGCCACAAAAAGCAAATACGAAAAAGTGATAGCTAATTTTAAATAGAACCAAAGGCCTAAATCTCAATTATAAAATCAATTCATAACTTTCCTATAATTATTTCTGTATTAAATTACTATGGTACAGGCTTCCAAGTTTAGGGCCATATTATAAAAGTTGAATCAGTAACCACGTTGTTGCTGTCTTATGCTACTTGTCATGCAATACTGACAAGCCTATTTTTAAAGCAGAGGGGGGCGCTTCCTGTTTTCCAGTGGGATATATCTTTGGCCAAGAATTTGACTTCTACCCCACACATAACGTCACAATCCGTTTTACAGGGAGGGCACATTCACGCACAATCCATGCGCAGATTTTTAGACCTGAATCAGAGCACTATCGATCTCTGATCCAGTATCCCCAGAGGTATCGATTTGTTATGGGGATTTGGAGGACTTTGCGACCCTGACGGATTTAGCGTGCACCAGTCACCATTTCGTACCATTGGCCGGCGGGAATCGAACTTACGACCTCTCGACCATGAGCCCAACGCCCTTCCAACCAGACAACCCCGGCCATTTTTTTAAGATGGTAGATTATTTTTTAGTTAATTGCCTACTTAAAAACATGGTGGATTATTAAAGAGTGACATAATAAACAATTTGAAGAACAATTTATTACATTCAACTCTTTAAAAGACAAATACAAACATAATTCTTTCACACATAACACATAGACATAATTCTTTCACACATATAATAGAAATCAGAATGGTAGCAGTAGAGAAACTATTAACTAATTTGTCGTGATAAATGAAGAGTTCACATTGAAAAAACAACTTTGTACAAAACATCAAAATTAAACTGCCGACAACAAATTATCGTCAATCCAGAAAAATTTCAATGCTTTCAAACGTTTATTCTACTAAGCTCTTCAAATAATACTACTTTGTCAGAAACCTGTGAAATGAAGTGCCATTCTCAAGCAATTTGAAATGAAACATTTTAACTTTATGTCAGTTAAACATTTAATTTATGAATACGATGATTGTATTTACAAAAAAAATAATGCCTTTTTTTAGTCATCAATAAAAATGAATAATTTTTAGAAAAATATTAATTTCCAACAATTATTTGATTATGTATATCATCCAACATATAACGAGTACAAATATAATATGTTTTAACTGATAAGGGAAAATTTAAATATTATGTAAGCATAGTAATGGGGGTGGGGGGAAGCAGAGATGTGATTCACTTATTTTTGATGACAAGGGGGGGGGAAGGGGTTGAGTAATGGCTGCAAATCACTTTAAAATCTCATTTTTAAATTTTTTTCAAATGCAAAATACAAAATTTAACAAAACATTACACTCTAAAAAAATTTCAAGTTAGAACTTATTTAAAACCAAATAACATAGTCTAGCTTTGTTTACCAGAATTTTCAGAAATTTGTAGCTTACCGATTGATAAATGTACCTTTCCGTGAGATTAGACCACATATCAATAACTAATTTTTCTTAATAATATTATTTTATTAGTTAATATTATTAATTAACATTATTAATTAATAAATATTATAGTTAATTAATATTATTTATTTTTTTAAATATTTCTTTTCTCTTTATTTTCCTAAGTTTTTTTTTTCAGTAAACAAAACAAAAATAAAAAACTAACCTCATACATTTTTTGAACCAATCGCTTAATAATGCACCATTAATTTTTTCTTCTTGTGGTATTATTCATATCTCTGCCCATTTTTTACTTAATCATCATTAATTTTTAGTCCTAGCTCTACAAATTTTATTTTTAAAGAATATTCCACCACAAAATTTCATAAAACTAAATTAAAACATAAATTTCTTTACACCTTTTATTTGAATTTAATTCTAAAATTAGAATACTACAGTTAAAGTAAACACCAGAGGATGTTGTGACTTTCTGACATAAGCATGGGAAAGCTTTGAAATTTGGCTCATGTTTGCAGACAAGGTAGTCCAAAATTGCCAAAAATTTTCATATGTAATATTTGAATGACCCCTTAATATATTGATTGGAATACATATATATCATAGGTTATTGAAAAATTTGGCTTTTTGCTAACAGCAGTTATCAATTACCAATATACCAGGCAAATTGGAATTATTCCAGTATTTTCTAATAAGCAAGACCACAAGCTTATTGAAACCACATATTTTTAGGCTAATTCAAAAATAAATAAATCTTTGATCAATTAGCCTGATTTATTTCAGACAGTTTGCAATAAATCCAAAATAATGAAGACTTATTGCAAGTAGCCTTATTAAAGGTTTAATGTAATAAAGCTAAAGCAAATTTGACCTGATTAATTTTTTTCATATTTTTTAATTAGCCTAAAAGCATTTAAGCTAATTGTAATAAGCTTAAAGATCATCAAGCGTATTCGTAAATACTGTCAGATATCATCCTATTATGCGGGCACAGAGCAGAATGTCAGAAAAGTTTACAAAGATTCGAATTTTTCAATCAACCCACAATGTATGCCTATCCGTATTTAATATACAATAATTCCTTGTTTTCCAAATATCCATACATAATGTAATACAAGGAATGTGTATTCAAATACTTATATTGGATAAGTACAATATACAATAAACATACAGTAGAACACTGATTATCTGACACACACGGGACCAGAGTCAGAGTTGGAAAATTGAAATTGTCGGATAATTGGGGAACTTTTTTTAGATAATTTTTTTGCTACATAAATATAAAACCATGAATAAAATAACTCAGTATAATTAACAACCATAATAAAATTTTAAAAAAACACTAGTATTTTTATTTTTCAAAACTAAAAAATAACAATATTATGAAAAAACTGATACATTTTAATTTTTTATTTGTTATTTTCTAGAAACCAGATTTTACATTTGACATCACAGCCATAATTGAATTTAATTTGGAGTTCACTGGCACAGCAAATGGCATATAAAAACAACAATAACTGAGTAACAATACGTGTTATAATCGTGAAATGTTGGTAACTTGTTAGCTGTTAATGATCAAAAGTCACATGATGAGGTGTTAGAGAATCAAAGTTCCACCGCACCAATAAACTTTAATATATAATATACATAATATCCAAACAAAGAAAACGAGACTTACACCGAAGATTACATCACGTTTTCAAGCAAATGTGAGTTGAACATTGAAATTATAAATTAAATGAACGCCTTCACAAACGAGAAAGTTTTATGATTCTTAAATAATCATAAATAAAATGAGCAGCACCTAAAACAACAAAAATTACCATCCACTGGATACAGTTCTTCAGCAAAATTTATTTTTAAAATGAATTTGTAGTTTATAGTAAGATCAGAAGCATCATAAAAGTCATTGGTGCAAAGAAAGAAAAAAAAAAATTTATTTTTGCATACATGAACATTGAAATTATGAATTAAATGAACGCATTTACAAACGAGAAAGTTTTATGATTCTTAAATAATCATAAATAAAATGAACAGCACCTAAAACAACAAAAGATCCCATCCACTGGATACAGTTCTTCGACAAAATTTATTTTTTTAATAAATTTGTAGTTTTTAGTAACTTTCATCACAAACATCATAAAAGTCATTAGTGCAACAAAAAATATATTTATTTTTGCAGCATCTTTGCAAAGTCACTGTTGCTAAGGGGTTTTCTTTCTTCTTCTGAAGAGCTTGAACTAGAGTTTTGGCCATTTTGTATGGAAGGAAGAGAGGATTTCCTATTGAGTGGTTGACGAGCGACAGCTCGCGGTACAAGAGCTAACTGGGTTCGACCTCTTCCTCTTCTAAAATCAAAATAATATGTCAATCTTAACAACACATCCAAATCTATAATTTCGCATAATTAAATATTTTTCACTCTAATTTACAACAGGGTAATTCCACTACTTAATAATATCATATTTACTGACTTTAAAAGCATGTAACTCAAGTAAAATAAAAATCAAGCAATCAGTTAAAAAATCTTACATATTATGAGAAAATAAGTCTTGGCCTCATTTACACTTACACCAATTTTTAGTAACTTTCATAAGTTTAAAAAACTTTTACAAATTAAAACCTGGATGGTACAGACATGATATGTAGCGTCAGTAACAACCAGTTTTTAATTTGCAATTAAATTTTTAAGAGTACTTAAAAATTTAAGTAAGTGTCAATGATACCAAGATCTATTTTTGCAAACATTATCAGATCTACTTGAACTTTTTTAACTGAATTATATGCTTTTAAAATCTGCTAGTACAACATTCGTAAATGGTGAAATTGATAGATAATCTAAGAAAGAAATACCCAATTTTCAGTAAATTCCATATTAATTAATCTAAATGCAAAAGTTACTTCTTTAAAGTATTTTAGTTTATACATTAATTCATATCTGAAATGTAAATCTCACCTAAGCCCTGTGTCAAACAATTTATTTTTGTTTTTTGCTTATTTATAACTTTTAATTTATAATTTTTAACAATTACAGTATATGAAGAGAGCACAGAAAATTTTAGCACATGTTTATTACTCACAGGCTTAGTTGCAAAATATATAAAATAATTTTGATGAAGAGACTATCACAAAAATATTTTTAAAAATTAGTGGCGAACAAAGGAATATTATAAAAATTTTATAAGATAACAATGATACAATAAATATGAATACTTTCAACAGTTTAAACATTTTCACAATTAGTCATTTCCTTTCATTTTTTGTAAGATATCTCAGGTGTCAGAGAACCCTCAATTTTTTGTCAAAAATATGTATATTTCACCGTTAAATTTTACTAAGAATTCTTAAAATTTACATAAGACTGAAACATTGATTTATACCAAAAAATGGTTATCCAAAAAATGTAAAAGTTACATAACATTTTAGGAAAGCAAATTAATTTTTTTTACGAATATTTTACCAACCACTTTTAGTAGGTATTCTTACCTAGTAAAAAGACGTTATTTTTACATAATATTTATGTCAATAATACGTTAAAATTTACGTAGATTTATGTTATAATGTGATGTTTAATTAAACATCACATTATAACATAAAATAGTTATCCAAAAAACGGAAAATTTAGGTAAACTTTTCAGTAAAAAAATTATTATATTTCAAGAATATTTTAACCACCACTTTTTACTAGTCAGGAAGTAACTTTTCTTTACATATAATTTATATCAACAGTACATCAAAATGTACATAAGTTGAAATGTCAAATTATAGAAAAAAGTGATTAGCCAAAAAACAGAAAATTAGCATAAATAAATTCAAACAGAAATTTAAATGGTAAATTTGCTTTGTCAATAAAACGTAAAATACACAGAATCATTTTTACTAAATCTAAATAATAAATATTCTTTTGACAATCTTTCCTAAAATATATGAAAGCAATCTTACAGAAGTGTAGTAGATAAAATTCATTTTGTTAATATTACGTAAAATATACCAAAGCTTTTTTACCAAATATATATGATATTACCAATGATCACTAATGAATAATATTACCAAATATCTCAATGGTAATAATATTTCGTCATTATTAGGTAAAATTTACATAGAAAGCGTATTTACTTCACCAATTTCCCAAAAATTTACGTTTAATTTACGTATCATGCTGCATGTGATGTCTTGAATTAAAATTGAACTCTAAAAAGTATAATATTGATAATAAGTGAAAACATTGATACATATTAGCTAATGTAATATACAACATACTGATATCTAACAAAAATATATTATGTATGAACTTCAGTTAATAAGCTACAAAATGTTTTAATGAAATTCCTAACAATTTTCAGAACACTTCAAGACCCTATTAAAATTAATTTAACAGCTATTTAAAATAAAATTTAAAAGTTTACAATATTTGCTTCGAAAATTTTTTAATATGCAGCAAATGAGAGCAAGACCTTTATTTATCACATTTTTTGCAGAAGATTAACATTACAGGGTTGCCACAGTAAAAAATGAACAAAAATAGTTGCTTTTAGTAGCCTCAAGCAAAAATTTATCAAAAACAGTAGCCAAATAATTAAAATTGCAGCTTAATTGTCAAATACTATGATTAGGACTGGTTGATGATAGAAATTTTAAATCGTGATACATCGTCCGTTAGACATCTCGATTTAGCATATGTTCAGAAATTAACTATGGGAAATCTNAATAAAAAATTTCATAATTGAGTTTAAAAAAATTTAAAATTTTAAATAGTTCCAATGATATGGCAAAATAGGGAAAAAGTTAAATTAATATTAAAAGATGCAAGCTTTTGCACATTCTCTTTATCAACTGTTAGGAGTTAGGACCATGTTTTCAGATTGCAGTTGCCCCATAGTATGAGAATCAATAATATAAATTGATATATTTTGAATAGCTTGAATAACTTTTGATTATATCAAAAGTTAAAAAGTTGTTCCATTGTTGTTTAATTTTGTGAGGTATAAAGCAGACTTACGGTCCTTTTGTTTGTCCCCCACCTCCTCCAAGAGATTCAGAAATAGAAGCTACTGGAAAGTCCCTTTGCTGCTTTCTTGGGGGAGGATTACTAATAGCTACGGATATCACATTATCCAATATCTGAATACCATCAGTCTTAACCACTGCATTTGCAGCTGCAGCCTGAAAGCATAACAATTTCAGAATTCACTGTAGAAAAAACCATTAAACAACAAAGAATCATTTTTAAAAAAAATAATTATTACTTAAATAATAATGTTTAACATTTTGTAAAAATCAGACCATGATTGCAAAAGGAATAAAAAAGAAGAAAATAAAATCAGATAAGGTAATCAATAAGGTCCAAATTTTGTTGATTTTCTTTTTGTATTTTTGTACTTTGAACTTTTAAAACATTTTTTTCATTTTAGAGCTTTTTTTTTAACATTCTAAGACTTCTTTTGCATTTTAGGATAGCTGTATCCTTAAAAATTATACATAAAGACTTTATATTGTTTAAATTTAAGTTGAACTTGACAATGAAATAAAAATAGAAATAAATCCCTACACAGTTAAGCCTATAATCGAGTAACAGAAAAACAAAACTTTACTTTCTGTTTGTGATG